>NW_020954592.1:15682042-15782785 GCF_900497805.2 Vombatus ursinus
ATGATTTTCCTATTCAATTTCCCTTGATTACATTGGTTTTCTTTGTGAAAATCCTTTTTAATTTCAAATAATCAAAATTTTCTATTTTATTTTCTTTGTTCTTCTCTATCCTTTGTTTGGATATAAATTCTTCCCCAATAAAAAGAGCCTAAACGTAATTTCTTCCTTGCTTTCCTAATTTATTTATGGCATCACCTTTTATGTCTGTCATTTAGAACTGATCTTAATAGATAGTGTGAGATATTGATTTACACTTAATTTCTGGATTTCCCAGTGGTTTTTGTCCTATAGTCAGACCTCATCCCAGTAAATCAGGTCTTTGTTTCTATCATACACTACACCACTGTGTTTGCTTCCTTCTATGTGTTGTGTATCTAATCTGTTCCACAAGTCAACTTCTCTATTTCTTAACCAATAAAAAAATTATTTTGATGATTTCTGTATTGTAGTGTACTTGAATCCAGGTAGGAAGTACTGTCATTTTTATTATTCTGGATTAGCCTACTCATGAGCAATTAATATTTCTCCATCTTATTTGCTCTTTATTCCTGTAAAGAATGTTTTGTATTTGTATTCATGGAGTTCTCTGTATATATCTTGATCAAAGTCCAAGTACTTTTTTAATCTGCATTTATTTTCAATGGATTTTCTCTCTAGCTCCTCCTACTGAGTTTTGTCAGTAATATACAAGCATGCTGAAGAATTAAGTGGATTTATTTTATACCTTGCAAATTTTCTGGTGTTTTTATTTCTATTAAATTTAGTTGATTCTTTGGAGTTCTCTAGCTAGATCATTAAATCATCTATAGAATCCTTTGATGGTTTGAAGTAAATGAATATTGTCAACTTAAACATTCAAATGAAAGTACTCTAGGATTAGATTTCATTAATTATTTCGAATTACCATGTCCTCAACTTCATCTTCTGTCACAGAACAGTGTTTGGTTTTAGTTGTCTAGAGCAGTGTTCTCCTATCATTTTTGGTCACATACTCCCATCAGTAAAAACATTTTGAGCAACTATTCTTAAGAGGCCTACTTATATTTACATACTGATAAATTATATATGAGATTAATTCTGGATGTTATTAAAACTTAAGCAAAAAAATAAATTTAAAGAGAATGAGAAAAAAGTGAAACATTATTCTAGAGTCAATAGAAAATCCTCTATAATTTATTGAAAAGTGAAGTGACATGGTCAGATCTGTATTTTAGGAAAAGCACTTTGTCAGCTATGTGGAGAATGAATTAAATAGAGGGGACTACTGCAATTATACAGGAAAGAACTTACAAGAGCCTGAAGTATAGTGGGGGCCGTGTAAGTATAGAGGTAATAGAAGCAAGGGATACTCTAGAGGTAGAGAAGACAGGATTTGGCAACTGACTGAATATGTGTTGTGAAGGAAAGTAAGAAATCAAGGATAACACCAACATTGGAAACAGATGATTGGCTGGATAGGGAAATTTGAGAGTGGTGGCTTTGGGAGAAACATAATTACAGGCACAACTGATCTCGGCTCACTGTGCCTTTGTAAAAGCTATCTTCATACTTGGAATGCACCTTGCCACGTTCTTCAGTTTCCTTTCCCCTCTGATTTGGGGGCTGGAAGGTAGAATACTAAACTCCACCCAAAAATTTCCTTTAAGAGGGCAGAACCTGGACTTTGCAGTTCACTTCACCTTCCATCTTACACTTCTCTGTTTGGTTCTAACTTTAGGCATCCAAAGTAGCAGATTCTTGAATTTATCATTTGTTTTTACCATTGAATTTCTGTCATGTATTTGTCTTATAGAGAAGAGACTGTCAATTTGCAGTGGGTTGTATGCTGTGTTTCCTCCATGTAGCTTGCAAGTCTACATGGATCTGCCTAAATGTGGCTTCAAGGAAAACATGAATCTCAAGAGAGTTCTTCACCCACCGTTGTCCAAGTGAAACTGATTCCTGCCAGGAGAAGATTAGGAGGTTGGAGCCAGAGGTTAGCTATTGTTCTCTTCTCAGAGAAAGGGTATTGGGCTAGAATATTGGTCTGCCCTACACCCCCCTCCCCCCCCAGTACTATTAGTCAAGAGGAAATAACTTCTGGCTTCAAGCTGAATTTCTTTTTCTTTTTCTTTTTCTTTTTTTTTTTGGCTAGGCAATGGGGTTAAGTGACTTGCACAGAGTCACACAGCTAGTAAGTGTTATATGTCTGAGGTCATATTTGAACTTAAGTCCTCCTAAATCCAGGACCAGTGCTATATCCACTGTGCCACCTAGCTGTCCCCTCCAACTGAATTTTTAATCACTATCCCTTAAAAAGAATGGATTACCCCAGCTGTATATCCAAGGCTTGACTCCCTTCTTATCAAATACCAATTCCACAATGGACAACATAGCAAATAAATCCATTTATACATAGTAAAAAGAAATCAGAATACATACCAGACAATAAACAAAGTATATAAGCTCTCTTCCATTGAGAGTGAGATATCTCAGCTCAACTCTGCTTGAAAAAGAGAGTCCCAAATCTCATCCAAAGAAAAATTCCCTGAAATTTCTGGTATAGTAAGCTAGAGATAAGGACATGATCAAAATGCCAACTTGTCTACATATTGGTTTCTTTTCAGTGTCTTTCCCTTCAGGGATTTGAAGAGAATCTAGAACTGTGCAACTCAAAGCTGGAAGCCAGAAGCCTAAGATATCTTTTCACTCTTGCTTTCACAGCTCTGCCTCTCATACAAGTGCATCATTGAGCAATCAGTCTCCACCAATGACATAGGTCTTATGTAAGAGGCACAGGGTATCAATAAAAAGAACATTAGTCTTGGAATCAGAACACCTGAGTTTGAATGTTACTCCTCCCTCTCCTCCTTCTTGCTAAACACACAGGTTTGTTGTTTGATACTTTGTGACCAATGGGAAATTACCAATGGGAGAGGGGGAGGGGACGAGGAGCTCCAGTGGGTGAAACCAGTTTGGGGAAATCTAGAGATTACAGAAGACTAGCAAACAGGAGACTGATCATTCAGGTGGCTGTCAGAGTGTTGGGTGGTTGGGTGTTCTACCTGCCTCCACTTTTCGTGGAAGAATCAAATACATGGAGGAAAAGATATTTAAGTTATCGGGGGTAACTTTTGAGAGAACAGGTGCCAAAGACTAGGGGACTTCAAATCATTTCTGATGAAAAGATCAGATCTGATTAGATGCTTTGAAATGTAAAAACATGAAATATGGTAAACATGGAAATGTAAATAAATGTCTTTGAGCAATTGGAAGGGACTATGTAGTTCTATGTAAATCTAACATTGTAATAGGGAGGAAGAAATGTGTCCCTGCAGAACCTTTATGTCCTCAAAAAGCTTTGAGAGAGTTTAAGAAAAACAGATTACCCTATGGTTGTTGTTGTTATCATTCAGTTGTGTCCCACTTTTCTTGACCCCATATGGGGTTTGTTTGTTTGTTTTTTGCAAAGATACTAAAGTGATTTTGACATTTCCTTCTCTAGCTCATTTTACAGATGAAGAAGCTGAGGCAAAGAGAGTTAAGTTGACTTGCCCAGGGTTACACAGGTAGTATAGGTATTGAGAGAATTTTAAGAAAAACAGATTACCTCAGAATAGACTGATTTCAGATAGAAAAGCCTTCTCTAAGCAAGGAGAGAGGATATTGAATTCATTGAATGTCAAGACTATTTTTGAGAAGTTTTGTGGGGGAGTGAGTGTTTGGGGATTTTTTGCTTGTGTGTGCTTTACTTAATCTGGTTGCATTTTTTCTAGTAATCATTTATTTTATTTTCCTATCACGAATCTTATACTCCGGGAACTTGAAACGAAAACACAAAGAAAGAGAAAGACTTTGTACAAAATCAGCTACTCTTCCTCAATGCTGACACATCTTCTTTTATACTTCCTACTGAATCCTACAGTGGTATAATTCCATGGTATTATGGACAATGTTCAATGGATTCTTCTTTTCCACATTTACCTCTGGTGGTGTGTTGACTTCTTGAGTTTGTGACGACACAATCCATTCTGAAAATAATCTTGTTTTCTGAACTTGAAATTAAGATAATAATAGCCCCTAGTTCCCAGTTTCTATATTCATTAATTACTTTCTCAACTACACTATATACTTTTCTAACAGACTTCGTCCTTTCCAAAGTATTACTCTTCCATTTTTTGGGTAACTTTGTTTATGGACAGCTGAACCATACTCACACTAAGGAACCTCAGTGTACAAATTTTGTTCCAAATCCCCCTGAGATTTTTTTCTCCATAATTTTTCTTAGGACATTGATAACTTCTTTGTTTCTCAGACTACACATAAAAGGGTTTAAAAAGGGAATTACTATTGTATAAAAAATAGCAACAGGTATGTCTATGGCTCCTTCATTAACTGCACCTGGCCAAACATACATGATGAGAAGAGAACCATAGAATATTGAGACAGATATAAAATGGGATGCACAGGTGGAAAAGGCTTTGCCTCGTCCCTCCTTTGATTTCATGTGAAAGATAGTAAAAAGGATGTAAAGATAAGACAATAAAACACCCATAGTGAAAACTTCAATCAAGCCTGCGAAGATGAATATCATCAATTCATTAATATAAGGGTCAGTACAAGAGAGTCGGTATAAAGGAAGAACATCACAAAAAAAAATGATTGATTTGGTGTGACTTACAGAAAGTTAATCTGAATAGAAAGCCAATATGAATTATGGAATGTAGGTTGCCAGCTACGAGTGATCCAGTGATCATCTGAATGCAGAGTTTCTTTGACATAATGATGGGATAATGAACTGGATTACATATCGCCACATAATGGTCATATGCCATGGCTGCCAGGAGAAAACAGTCTGAAGTTTAAGAAAAGCAAAAAAAAATAAAATTGTGCCATACATTGATGAAGGGAAATCATTCTGTCTTTGGAAAAGAAGTTCATTAACATCTTAGGAGTAATAGCACATGAGCAAAAAGCATCCATAAATGCCAAGTTACCAAGAAACAAATACATAGGTGAGTGGAGTTGGGGCTCAATTGAAATTAATATCACCAGTCCAATGTTGCTTATTATGGTTATCAGGTAGATTATAAGAAAAAGGATGAATAGAGGAATCTGCAGTTCTTGGTGACTTGTAAATCCAGTGAGGATAAACTCAGTTGTCAAAGTGATATTCTCAGCCATCTCAGTCTCCTGAAAACAAGGATTTTTTGGATATATGGTAGAATGCAACTCAGAATATACCTCTTTCTGTTAACTTCTTTCTGTTAACTTCCTTCAGCCGAGATGAAAGCACAAACAAGGCTACTTTCTTCCAGTGTTGTATCATCAATATCCATTAAGCATCAGGCACTGTACTAAGTGCTAGGGATACAAAAAATGCCAAAAGATGGTCAGTGCCCTCAAGGAGTTCACAATGGGGAAGAGAATATGCAAACAAATATATACAAACAAGCTATATACAGGATAAATAGGAAATAATCTAAAGAAGGAAGGCACTAGAATTAAAAGGGGTTGCAAAAGACTTCCTGTTAAAGATGGGATTTTAGTTGGGACTTGAAGCCAAAGAAATCAATAGACAGAGTTAAGGAAAGAGAACTTTTCAAACCTGGGGGACTGCCAAAACAAATGCCTGGAGCCAAGAGATAGATTGTCTTGTTCACTTCCAAGAGAATATTAATTTCTCTGAGCTTTTTTGGTCATAGTTTCTGAAAGTTTTTGGGTTCCAGAAAATATCAAATTTGTTTGGCCTGGACTCTTTTTGCATGGTTTAAAAATGTATGCTCTCTGGGGCAGCTAGGTTGTGTAGTGCACCGGCCCTGAAGTCAGAAGGACCTGTGTTCAAATCCGGCCTCAGACCAAACACTTGACACTTACTACCTGTGTGACCTTGGGCAAGTCACTTAACCCCAATTGCCTAAAAATTAAAAATTTAAAAATTTAAAAAATAAAGAAATGATGAGCAGGTGGACGTCAGAAAAACCTGGAAAGACTTTCATGAACTGATGCTTAGTGAAGTGAGCAAGAACCAGGAGAACATTGAACACAATAACATCCACATCATGTGATGGCTAATTTTCATAGTTTGGCTCTTCTCAGCTGTGCAAGGATCTAAGACAACTTCAAAAGATTTATGATAGACAATGTAGTCTATATCCAGAGAAAGAACTATGGAGTCTGAATGCAGATAGAAGCATATTATTTGCTCTCTTTTTTGTTGTTGTTTTGTTTTGTTTTGTTTCTTCTTTCTCATGGTTCCTCCCATTGTTCTAATTCTTCTTTACAACATGACTAATGTGAAAATATGTTTCATATGACTGTATATGTAGACTCTATATCAGATTGCATGCCGTCTTGTGGAGGGAATGGGGAGGGAGAGGGGGAAGAAAATTTAAAACTCAAAAGCTTATGGAAATGAATGTTGAAAACTAAAAAATAAATAAATAATTTTTAAAAAAGATTATGTAGAAAGACAGAATAATAGTTTCTGGCTCATACCCACATATCACTCAACAAGGTAAGATAATCAAAGTAGCTAGAAATTCTGACATTCTTGATAGTTGGTGCTGCCACTTGTAATGTTTTTGCAACTTTGATTGTCTTATCTTGTTTACTTATCTTGTTGGCCTAGTTCTTAAACTCTAGAATATGGGAAACCTAGTAATGTAACTATATGTAATATACTTCCTAGTGCTGGGCATATTGTGACCAGTGAATGTTAATAAAATAGAAATATTCTCATTTCATAAGATTTTTCCCCCTTTTTCTCTCCTTCCTTTTATTTATTCATAAGAGCTCTAACTACCCTGGTAGCCTACTAAATTAAATAATTTTTTGCATTGCTCAGACTATACAAATGACAGGGAAAGAAAATCACAACTACTAATTGTAAGCAAATGTTGCTACCTCCTCATGAACCGTATTCACACAGAAGTGTGTTCCTCCCTATGGACATGGGACATGATTAAGGAGTTATAAAGCCAGTCCCCCTTGTCACCCCTTCATTCCTTGCACCCCACTGTTGTTTTATAAACCTCCCTGGCTGACATTCTGTAGCACCTTCAATTGCTCTGTTGAAATGCCAATTCCATCATTAAGGGGTCAATCTTTTCCTCATTTCCCGATGTAAAAAACATTGACTTATCTGAGCTGGGTTCTGACTTTAAGGTGTAAAATTGCTAAGTTATTCAACTCTCCGCACCCCCATTCCATCTTTCCCTATCATTACATTGTTCTCTTTGTTTTAAACTATTGTAATGAGAAGAGTACTATACTTGGAATTAAAGGGCTTAATTTCTCCTTCCTTATTCTCTTCAGTGGAGCAATCTCCTTTCCCATATGTACATTAATGATGGAATTATGTGTGATTATGGGAAAATATTTCATATCTGTGAACCTCAATTTGTTCCTCTTTAAAATGGGGATAATAATAATACCTAAATTACTACTCACTGGATTGATGGGAAGGAAACTGTTAACTTTAAAGCATAATAAAAATGTGATTTATTACTTCTTATTAATTTCTTGGAATTGTTTGAGTCCTCAAATAGAGCAAATCCATTTCTCTCCTAGAAAATGGTATGAAGGACAACTTCATATACTGCAGAATTTCTGTGCCAACCGAAATCCCATCAAATTGTGTTCTTTGAGATCACAGCTAATATAAGTTGAAATGCTAAAAACATTTTTTTTTAAACTTCAAGTAGGTTGCATTGTCCTACTTGGGCCTTGCCTGAGGAATCATACCCACTGCTAACAAAATTTATTTTTAAAGGGTTATTGAAAATACCAAGCATTTTTGCATCTTTTTTTTTTAATTTTTATGGAAAAAGACAGGTCACATATATGAAGAGAACCAAAGTATGAGACAGAGAACAGGTGAGACTGACAGACTTTTTTTAAGGATTTGTTTCTGCCCTCTTCAGAATTCTTTTTAAAGTTAGTAATTAGAATATTTAAAGTGAATGTCTTTACACTGCTCAAAACCCATTCCAGGAACTCTTTACCTCCTCCTTTCTACCTCTTAGTATCTCTAGCTTCCCTTAAAGCTCATCTCAAGTGGCACTTTCTCTATGAAGTCTTTCCTTATCCCCCAGTTATTCATTTCTCCCCTCCTGAAAATATACCTTTTATTTATTTTGTGTGTGCACATTTCATATATGCATATGTCATCTCTCCCAATAGAATGCCACCTTCTTAAGGATGGTGACTGATCCATTTTGGCTTTTGTGTCCTCAGCACAGTTATTAGAGCTTAATAAATGCTTGCTGATTGACCCATCAATTCAGAGAAGATAAAAACCATCAGAACATTAAATGATAATTCAATATATGGAATTTAAAACAATGGTATGCTGAAGAAAATTTTAAAGAATGCACTTATTTGAGCCACAGGACTTAGAGAATTCTCTCCTCCCATCATCTAGTAGAAATGCAGTTTAAACTGCACAAATTGTATACCATTGACTAATGATGTTCAATTTAATTCCAAAACTATTTAGTATATTCCATGATCAAAATACTATCTCAGATAGTAGAATTACAAAGATGAGAAATTACAGACCTTGTTTCAAGGAACTCGCAGTATAGTAAGGGGATAAGGCAATATGAAAATGACTAGTGCCACTTGTGGCATTATAGCTACAGAGAAGAAATCTGATCAGCTTTAGAGATTTAAGGAGGTGGTGGAATCAGAGAAGACTCCATGGAGGAGGTGAAGCTATTATTGTATTATTGATGAAAGAAAGGAAGGATTTTAACAGGTAGAGAGAACTGGAGGGAGTCCACATGAAACATGGGAACACTATATGGTACACCTCCCTCCATAAAATAGAGAGAGGTGAGAGCAAGCAGACTGAGTGGGAAAAAGGATAGAAGCCTAATTTGACTAGAACAAGTAATCAATGTGTTCTGTAGGGTGAGAGGAGTAAAGATAAACTGGAACTAAATTATGGAGGACTTTAAATTCTTTAAGGGGTCAGTGAAATTTGCAATAAAAAATTTAATTCATAGAATTTTAGAATAAGAAAGACTTTTATAGCTCATGTATTTCAATCCCTCCATTTTGTAGATGAGGAAGCCAAGACATAGAGACATTTCAAACCTTGCCCAACATCACTTGCCAGTTTGAGTCTAAAACCCTGATTTTCTGATTCCTAACCCAGTGCTCAGTAGAATCTGCATTCTTTGTTTTTTTTAAAATAATTAGCCAAACACAAGGTCCAACTCTCATCCAAAGGATCAACTCTCACTCTTTAGTGAGCTTAGTATTTCAAAATAATATCTATATGAAAAGCTGTGATATATTGTTTGCGTTTAAATTCATATAAAACATTACTTTTACACATATTGTTTCAAGTGAATTGTAGTATAAATTATGTTGTTCTCTACTTCAAATAACACATTTTAGTAATACCATTAAGTAATAATGAAATATCTAGAGAATGAATGTTAAATCTTATGTGATCACATAGTCACTCTCACATAAAACCTCAATCTAATATATTCTTCACAAGGCAGGATTTTTACCATTTTTATTGCCACAAATGTTCTTGAGAATGAAAACAATAGATCACATTTATAAAACAACTTCTCACAACAACCTTCTGAAGTTAGTCGTTTACTTAATGACATAGAATCATAAGCATATAACTGGAAGTTCTGGAACTTTTGAGATCATTTAGATAGGTAATTCTCGTACCTTTTGGTCTTGGGTCCCCTTTGCACTCTTAAAATTTATTGAGCACACAGCGAAAACTTTTTGTTTATGTGGATTAAATCTACTGACATTTAATACTTGAAATTTAAACATGTTTTTATTATTACAAATTGTATTGACCTCAAAGACCCCCTGAATGGGTTTTGGGGCTAGAGGAACCCCTGATAGTTCAGTTGAGTCACTTTAGGAAATGGAACCAGACTATTTAAGTGATTTGCCCAGGGTCAAAAAAAAATAATCCTGATTTTAGAGATAAGAAAGGTAAGGCTCAGGGAAGTTGAATGAACTTGGGAGACACAGCAAGTGAATGGCAGAGTCAGAATCAGATCCAAATCTCCTGATCCCATTAGCAGAGTTCTATCACAGCTTGCTACATTGCCACTCAACAAGGTGAAGTACCTTGCTCAAGATCACATACTACTACATTGTTATTTGGTCTAATTTGAGACTT
Source organism: Vombatus ursinus (assembly GCF_900497805.2). Classification (NCBI taxonomy): domain Eukaryota; kingdom Metazoa; phylum Chordata; class Mammalia; order Diprotodontia; family Vombatidae; genus Vombatus; species Vombatus ursinus. The sequence continues at coordinate 15,692,190 of NW_020954592.1, forward strand.
ACAAATGTGGAAGCATAGGGAAAAATGGAAAGGTTCCAAAGGATGTTAATAATTAAAGGGAATGAATTTATGACTTATGACAATGGTATATTAGATATATGATATTTGGCCTGAAGTAAATAAACCTGCTGGAACATCTCCTAAGAATGAATGAATGTTAGGTACAGGATAAATACTTTTATAGATTCATTGAAAAATCTTAAAATGCTTCTCAAGAGACTTTAGTTAGATGTCAGTGCTAGCATAGAGGGTAGAACTATCCCCCACAAAAAAAAAGTTGGTAATTATTACCAATTCTCTAGGTTAAAGAGTAGGGAACTTTTCAGATCTACATAAAACAATGCGTTTTTGTTTTTGCATGTCAGTAAATAGACAACTTAGTTATATTGTGGGGGAGGGTGGGGAAAAGAAATACACAATATTGTACTCATATGCCTTTTAGATTAATAATGAAAAATAAAATTTTGTTCAGTAAATTACAACAGCTATATTGGTCTTTTGGCTACACAATATGCTTTTTCAATACGTGTTTCCTGCAACTGTGTCTGTTCCCTCTTCATCATCTTCTACCTTTTGAAATCCCTGGTTTCCATCAAGACTCTTTGCAAGTACCAGCTTGTACAAGAATTTGGTCCCATTCCCTCCTCCAACTATTAATTTGCACCGTCCCCAAACTATCTCACATTCATCTGTCATGTATCACATATATAAGTGCATACATATGTATATGTGTATATACATACATATATATATAGTTCATATTATCTCCCCTGTTATACCATAAGAGACTGGAGGGCAAAGACTTTGGTCTTTGATCTCCAATACATAGGACAATTACTGACATTGTATGCAGCTAATAAATGCTTGTTGAATGATACATACATCACATATATTTCATTTACATAAAGAGAAATAGGAGAGACAGGGAAAAAGGATGGAAAGGTAGAAATGAGGTAGGGATCACGGACAGGTAGAAAAAATGAGAAAGAGAGAGACAAACAGAGGCACAGGGAGAGAGACAGGAACTAAAAGAGAGATGAATGGAAAAAGACTCAAGTTCTGAGAAGACCATGTGTTATTCCTTTTCAGAGGTCCTCATGGTTACCTAACATGTTTATTTTTTAGCTCCATATTTGACATCAACTGAAAAAAGCTTAAAACTTCTACAAATAAGGAATGGGGCTTTTATGTGTTTTCTACAGAAAGTAAAATGAAAATTATGGAAATCACTGGACATTTGCCCAGATCCAGTGAAGAGATCTAGAGAAAAGGGAAGTTTACCTTTGGAAATGGGGGGATAAAGGCAACAATGGTCACTTCTTTGTGCTGATTTTCATTGGTGGCTCCAAATCTTAAGATTAAGTATTTATTTTTCTCTATTTCAGATCCAGTAATCAGCCTGCATGTAAAAAAAAACAACATTTTAATCCCTCAATAGTTTCTTTGAATTCCCTTTAGAATGAAGTAAGGTTGTCCTACTGGGCATTGTAGACTTGAAGACCTGATCAACAAATCCCATCAGACACAGCAAGCTGCAAAAATTAAAAACATTTAAAACCCTTCACAAACTACCTTTCAAGATGGAATTTACATTACTCTCCTTCATCTCTTTTGCAGTTCAGCCAAACTAGCCTCCTTGCTATTCTTCACTCAACATCCCATGGCACATTTCCATTCCTTTGTATAACCAAGTTCCCATTGCCTGGTATGCACTGTGTCTTCAACTCTGCCTTTTGGAATTCCCAGCTTCCTTCAAAAAAGCCCCCAGCTCAGAGGGCCCCAAAATTTCTTGGTTCACCACATCCTTTTGTAAAACACACTAGGCTGAAAGACAAACAACTTAATAAGCATTGATTCTTAACAACTTAGCCATTTAAAAAATAATACACATAAATTGAAAGAATAATATTTTCATTTCATTTTTAAATAACCAGAATTACTTACAAATGAAATGTGTGCATCTTCCAGGTACTGCACAACTTCTTAAACTATATAATCAGATTGGATAGCACTACCTTCATTTCCTATTCCAAAACCTATTGGTTTTCATAAGGGACTTCCTTGTCATTGAAGCAACCACTGGAAATCCAGCTTTGCAAAGATATGACACCACAAACAAGAAAGTTTGAAAGTTATTGGCTTAGTGGAAAGTAAAAGTAAAGAAAAACATGTCTCAGACACTCAGAACATCATCAAAAGGAATGCAGCACAATTTAATGTTGAAATTTTGAACAACCTTGAGCCATTCACATGGTGCTGACAGATGTTGAGAATTGCCGTTTCAACAAAAAATTTAAAATATCCTTATGTGTTCACTGTGGTCCCTGGGAGCACAAAGTTTGGCAACCACCTATTGGTGTCCTTGCCCTAATTACCTTGTGTTTTTATATGTAAATATGCACTTATATAATACGTATAAGTGTGTATATATAATGTACTAATATGTGCATGTGTTGCCCCTCCCCCACTCTCACCTTCCACCACAGAATGAAAGCTTCTTCAGAGCAAGGAATATTTCACAATTTATATTTTTAACCCTAGCACCTATCAGAGTATATAGTACATAACAGGTACTTAAATTCTTGATGGATTAATTTAATGGATTACATTCTTTTATTTATTTATTTTGAACTTGAATGGAAAGAACAATGTGTGTTTGTATATATGTAGTAGAACTGAAGAAGAAGATTGTGCCTGAAATGGTGGGTCTCTTTTTTGCACAGTTTGTTTTACCTTAAATATGCAGTTCAATAAATTTAACATGTAACTTTCAAAGCTGTCCAATTTCTCTGAGTCTGTCTGACCTTCTGGGAATTTAAACATATATACATGTGTGTGTTTGTATTTCAATGATCTTTTCTTTTACCTTTTTTCTTTTCTTCTTCTTCTTACCCTATCCTTATCTCCCCTCTTCCTCCTATCCCCTTACTGGAAAATAGAAAAAACAAAGCATTTATTAAAATATGAATATTCAAGTAAAACAAATTCTTTTAGTACCTGTGTTTCCAAAAATGTATTAGTCTGTATCTTGGGTCAATTACCTTTCTCTCATTAAGTTGGCAACATGCTTCATGATCAGTTCTCTAGAATCATGGTTGGTCATTGCATTGATCAGAGTTCCTAAGTCTTTCAAAGATGATTTCCTTAATAGTGTCATTATTGTGTACCTTATTCTCCTTGTTCTACTCATTTCATTCCATATCATATAAATCTTCCCAAGTTTCTTTTAACCATCTGTTTTGTAATCTGTTACAGCACAATAGTCTTCAATTACACGATAGATGATAACTTCTTCAGCAATTCCTCAATTGATGGCTTTATTAATGATGGATAATTTGGAGCATTTTTTTTTCTACAGTTGTTGATAGCTTGAAAAAAAAGGCCAAAGCCTCCCACTGCATCTGAAGTCATCTCCAGTCATCTGGTTCTATGTCTTGCCATTAGACTCTGATGACTCTGGAGGAGAGAGTGAAGCTGAATGACTTTGCACAGCCTTGCCTCACTTAAATTCAATTTACTTGCAAGTCAAGACAGCACCCTTCTGATGTCCTCTTCAGGAATGAAGTATGAACAACAACAGGGTTGATAGATTAGATTTTTTCCTTTGAAAACTGCCTATTCATATCCTTTGACTGCTTATTTATTGGTAAATCGCTCTTGATTTTGAAAATTTGAATCAGTTTCTTATATATCTTGGATATGAGACCTTAGTCAGAGAAACTTACTGCAAATGATTTTCCTATTCAATTTCCCTTGATTACGTTGGTTTTCTTTGCGCAAAACCTTTTCAATTTCAAATAATCAAAATTTTCCATTTTATCTTCTGTGTTCTTCTCTATCCCTTGTTTTGACAAAAATTCTTCCCCAATAAAAAAAGCCTAAAGGTAATTTCTTCCTTGCTTTCCTAATTTATTTATGGCATCACCTTTTATGTCTGTCATTTAGAACTGATCTTAATAGATAGTGTGAGATGTTGATTTACACTTAATTTCTGGATTTCCCAGGGGATGGGTCATATAGTCAGACCTTATCCCAGTAAATCAGGTCTTTCTTTCTATCAAACACTATAACACTGTGTTTGCTTGCTTCTACGTGTTGCATATCTAATCGGTTCTACAAGTCAACTTCTCTATTTCTTAACCAATAAAAAATCATTTTGATGATTTCTGTATTGTAGTGCACTTGAGAAATCCTGGTACCAGCCACATTTTTTGCTATTTTTTCCCTTGAAATTATTGAACTTTTCCTCCTTTATATGAATTTCATTATTATTTTCCTAGTTGCATAAGTAATCCTTTGGTAGTTGGATGTGTACAGCACTGAATAAATGAATCCAGGTAGGAAGTAGTGTCATTTTTATTATTGTGGCTTAGCCTACTCATGAGCAGTTAGAATTTCTCCAACTAATTTGGTCTTTATTCCTGTAAAGAATGTTTTGTAGTTGTATTCATAGAGTTCCCTGTATATATCTTGGTAGAAGCCCAAGTACTTTTTATAATCTGCATTTATTTTCAATGGAATTTTTCTCTCTAGCTCTTCCTACTGAGTTTTGTCAGTAATATACAAGCATGCTGAAGATTTAAGTGGATTTATTTTATACCTTGCAAACTTTCTGATGTTATTGTTTCTATTAAATTTTAGTTGATTCTTTGGAGTTCTCTAGATAGATCATTAAATCATCTATAGAATCCTTTGATGGTTTGAAGTAAATGAATATTGTCAACTTAAACATTTAAGTGAAAGTACTCTAGGATTAGATTTCATTAATTGTTTTGCATTACCATGTCCTCAACTTCATATTCTGTCACTGAACAATGTTTGGTTTTAGTTGTCTAGAGCAGTGTTCTCCTATCATTTTTGGTCACATACTCCCATCAGTAAAAAAATTTTGAGCAACTACCCTTAAGAGGCTTACTTATATTTACTTATTGATAAATTATATATGAGATTAATTCTGGACATTATTAAAACTTGAGCAAAAAAATAAATTTAAAGAGAATGAGAGAAAAGTGAAACATTATTCTAGAGTCAATAGGAAATCTTCCTGTGTAATTTATTGAAAAGTGAAGTGACATCGTCAGATCTGTATTTTAGGAAAACCACTTTGTCAGCTATATGGAGAATGAATTAAAGAAAGAGGACTATGGCAATTATACAGTTAAGTTACAAGGGCCTGAACTGTAGTGGTGGCCATGTAAGTATAGAGGTGATAGAAGCAAGGGATATTCTAGAGGTAGAAAAGACAGGAATTGACAACTGACTGAATATGTGTTGTGAAGGAAAGTGAGAAATCAAGGATAACACCAACATTGGAAACGTGGGTGATTGGCTTGGTAGGGAAATTTGGGAGTGGTGGCTTTGGGAGAAAGATAGTCACAGGCACAACTGATCTCCCTTCACTGTGCCTTTGTATCTTCATACTTGGAATGCACCTTCCCACCTTCTTTGGCTTCATTTCTCCTCTGATTGGAGGGCTAGAAGGCAGAGTATTAAACTCCACCCAAAGATTTCCTTTAGGAGGGCAGAACCTGGACTTTGCTGTTCACTTCATCTTCCATCTTACACTCCTCTGTTTAATTCTAACTTCAGGCATCTAAAGTGGCAGATTCTTGAATTTATTCTAATTTCTGTCATGTATTTGTCTTATGGAGAAGAGACTGTCAATTTGCAATGGGTTGTATACTGTGTTTCCTCCATGTAGCATGTATGTCTACATGGTTCTGTCTAAATGTGGCTTCAAGGAAAGCATGAATCTCAGGAGTGTTCTTCACCCACCTTTGTTCAAGGGAAACTGATTCCTGCCAGGAGAAGATTAGGAGGTTGGAGGCAGAGGTTAGCTATTATTCTCTTCTCAGAGAAAGGGTATTTTGCTAGAATACTGGTCTGCCCCCCCCCCACCCAGTACCATTAGTCATGAGGAAATAATTTCTACCTTCAAGCTAAATTTCTTTTTGTTTTTGTTTTTCTTTTTTTTGGCTAGGCATTGGGGTTAAGTGACTTGCTCAGGGTCACACAGCTAGTAAGTGTTATATATCTGAGTTTGGATTTGAACTCAGGGCCCTCCAAAATCCAGGACCAGTGCTCTATCCACTGCACCACCTAGTTGCCCCCTCAAGCTGATTTTCTAATCACTATCCCTTAAAAAGAATGGATTACCCCAGCTGTATATCCAAGGCTTGACTCCCTTCTTATCAAATACCAATTCCACAATGGACAACATAGCAAATAAATCCATTTATATGTAGCAAAAAGAAGTCAGAATATATACCAGACAATGAGAAAGTATATAAGCTCTCTTCCATTGAGAGTGAGATATCTCAGCTCAACTGTGCTTGAGAAAGAGAGTCCTAAATCTCACCCAAAGAAAAATTTCCTGAAATTTCTCGTATAGTAAGCTGTAGATAGAGACATGATCAAAGTGCCAACTCATCTACATATTGGCTTTTTTTCAGTGTCTTTCCTTTCAGGAATTTGAAGAGAATCTGGAACTGTGTATCTCAAAGCTGGAAGCCAGAAGCCTAAGATATCTTTTCATTCTTGCTCTCACAGCTCTACCTCTCATACAAGTGCATCATTGAGTAATCAGTCTCCACCAATGACATAAATCTTATGTAAGAGGCATGGGTTATCAATAAAAAGAACATTAGTCTTGGAATCAGAACACTTGAGTTTGAATCTTACTCTTCCCTCTCCTCCTTCTTGCTAAACACACAGGTTTGTTGTTTGATACTTTGTGACCAATGGGAAATTACCAATGGGAGAGGGGGAGGGGACGAGGAGCTCCAGCTGGAGAAACAAGTTTGGGAAAATCAAGAGATTACAGAAGACTAGCAAACAGGAGACTGATCATTCAGGTGGCTGTCAGAGTGTTGGGTGGTTGGGTGTTGCTGCTGCCTCCGCTTTTTGTGGAAGAATCAAATGCATGGAGGAAAAGATGTTTAAGTTATCGGGGTTAACTTTTGAGAGGCACCAAAGACTAGAGGACTTCAAATCATTTCTGATGAAAAGATCAGATCTGATTAGATGTTTTGAAATGTAAAAACATGAAATATGGTAATCATAGAACGGTAAATAAATGTCTTTGAGCAATTGGAAGGGACTATGTAGTTCTATGTAGATCTGATATTGTAATAGGGAGGAAGAAATGTGTCCCTGCAGAACCTTTATGTCCTAAAAAGGCATTGAGAGAGTTTAAGAAAAACAGATTACCTCAGGGTTGTTGTTGTTATCATTCAGTTGTGTCCCACTTTTCTTGACCCCATATGGGGTTTGTTTGTTTGTTTGTTTGTTCGTTCATTTGTTTTTGGCAAAGATACTGGAGTGGTTTTGACATTTCCTTCTCTAGCTCATTTTACAGATGAAGAAACTGAGGCAAAGAGAGTTAAGTTGACTTGCCCAGGGTTACACAGATAGTATAGGTATTGAGAGAATTTTAAGAAAAACAGATTACCTCAGGATAGATTGATTTTATTCTGAAGATTCAAAGAGGCGGGAAAGAAGGAAGAATAAAAGGAATTCAGTAAAGGAATTTACTATTTCTCAAAACTGAGGTTCATGAGGAGAAAAGTGTACAAACATGGAGAAGGAAGGGAGCAGGTGTTATATGAATTTCACCTTTTTCTGAAACAAAGAAGAGTTGAGCACATATGCATGCACAGTTTGGTCTAACTACATCAGGCTGAAGAGGGAAGTGAGTAGGTTGCAAGATGATGTATTGTACAGGGAAAAAGAGGGCCTCAATCTAAACAAACTTTTTCATCCTGGGGTGGCAAGTAAAAGGAAAATTTTAAAAAGACTTAGGATTCAAGAAGGTGTCCATCATTTGGGGAATGGACAACCAAATTATAGTATTGTTAACGTAATATAATATTATTTCACCATAAGAAAGGATAAAATAGTCTATTTCAAAGAATCTTGTATAGTATGAACTGATATAAAGTAAGCAGAACAAGGAGAATAATTCATATAAGGACAATGACATTTTAAATAAAAATAACTTTGAAAGATTATGATCAAAACAGTGACCATTCAAATCTACAAAAAATCTGTGATGAACCATGTTATCTCCTTCAGATGGAAAGGTGATGGACTCAAGGTGCAGCAAGAGATACATTTTGAACATGGCAACAGGATGGATTTATTTGCATGACTGCTTATTTGAAATCAGATTCTTTTTTTTTCCCAGTGGAAGAGAGGGGGGTTGGTAATACTGATACAAAAAAAAAATCAAAACTTCTTTTAAATGCACAAAAGAGAACAGAAGAAAGCATAATCAAGCAGGACAGTTTTGAAATAACCTGTGGGATTTATTATTTACTTTTAAAAAAACAAGGGCTATTCATGGTTTTACATTTAATCCTTTTCTACTGTGCATATGGAAATGCTTTTTTGGTGTCTTTTTTAAAAGTTATAAATAAATAAACAAATGAATGAATGAAAATAAGCTGCTGGGGGGGGCAAGATGACTGATTAAAAGCAGTGACTAGCTTGAGCTCTTCCTCAAACCTATCCAAAACCTGTAAAAAATGACTCTAAAGAAATTCTAGAGCAGCAGAATCCACATAAAAGACAGTGAAACAAATTTCCAGCCCAAGACAACCTGGAAGGTTGACAGGAAAGCTCTCTTGCACCTGGTTGGGAGAAGAGCGAGGTTCAGCGTGGATGATGCAGGTAAAGACAGGTCCCAGCAAACCCAGAGCAGGCCTCAGGGGACTGAATCAAGGGAATCTATGGTGGTTTCCAGACATCTCAACCCACAAACACCAAAGACAACTCAGAAAGTCAGTTGGAAAGGTCTGTCAGACCTGGGTGAGAGAATTGTGGTCCAGCCCTGGCCCTAATGCAGCCCTGGGCAGCGGCCACAGTAGCAACACTTGCTTCTGGAGCTCTCAGCCCACAAATGGTGGGGGATTGAGTTGGTGATCAGAGGTGGATGGACAGGATCTCTTTGCTGGCACTGAGGTAGGATTCTCTTGCTTTGCCCATGCTTGGGTTTGGATCACAGTTCTGAGTGGTGGTCCTGGGGCAAGGAGGAGAGTTGGTGTGGCAGAGCTTATGGCAGCAGTGGAGAGGGAATCCTCCTCACAGTCCCAAGGCAGAAAAGAGTGCTTGCAGTCACTCAGACCAGAGTACAGGCCAGGAGAGGAGTAAACACCTCTCCTTTGATCTTACCATCCTGGAAGAACTGAAAATTTACAGGTCCTTAGAAGTACCTTTGAAAACAGCTGCACAAAACCCCTGAAGCTTGGGACAGTACACCCACCACACTGGAAGCAGAGCCCTGCCTTAACAAAGAGTTTAAAAGTCAAGTAATTGGCTGGGAACATAAGTAAAGAGTATGAAACACCTGAGACTATAGAATCTTACTTTGGTGACAAAGAAGATCAAAACATAGGACCAGAAGAAGACAACAAAGTTGAATCTCCTACATCTAAGCCTCCAAGAAAAATATCAATTTGTCTCAGGCCATGGAAGAGCTCAAAAAAGATTTTGAAAAGCAAGCAAGAGAAGTAGAGGAAAAATTGGGAAGGGAAGTGTGAATGATGTAAGAAAATCATGAAAAACAGGTCAACAGCTTACCAAAAAATACTAAAGAAAATAACACCTTTAAAAATAGATTAACCCAAGTGGCAAAAGAGGTCCAAAAAGCCAATGAGGAGAAGAATGCATATAGTTTCAGTCTCTGGGTGGAAGGCCATGGCATTACACTGTGGAGGCTGCCCCCCGTTGAACCCATCCGTATGACAGGTGGCAGGGGATATAGGTCGCTTGCCCTCTTTGTAGGGGCTTTCCAACACAGTCAAATCAATAGCCTCCTCCTCCTTATCAGACATAGATGTAACAGTTCCCAAAACTGCCTGAAGCTCAGCACTTAGTAGACTGACTTTTAGAGGTGGGAACCCCACTTAGTCAAAGTTGGGGTCTGTGCTACATCAGTTCTCAATTTTTGAGTCCAATCACGCACCCATGGAGGTATGGGATAAGTGCCTCTGATCGTATATTATACATTATTATATATAATAATTATATATAATGTGTATTATTATATATTATATAATATATGATTATATATTATTCTATATTTATATAAATATATTTTATATATCATACTATATCATATTATATATATTCTATATTATATTATATTTTGTTATCTATTATATTATGTATTATATATTATTATGGTTATATATATTATATATATATAAATTATATATATAGCATTCTTCATACCCAGTTCCCTTCTCACTTGCTGCAGTTTAGCATAACTTTGCCATAGGTGAGGAGCCAAAGGCAAATCCCCCTGATTTGGCCAGGCTGCCCAAGTATCTGCTATCACCCATTCCAGCAGTGAATGATGACCTTGGGTGTGACTGCAATTCTGACTGATTATAAGGTCAAACATAGCATGCTCCACCACTTGTGGGGGTGGGGGGGGCGGCATTGCAGCTGTCCCTCAGGGATTTGCGGCTGTTTTTATTTTTTTGCTGCACAATGGGCAGCACTTTTAACACGGGAAAATTCAGAAAGGTTTTTCCTCTTCTTTCACTACAAATAAACCCAGGCTTCTCCTCACCATCATCGTTCTCTGACGAATCTGCCTCAGGAACGCGAGGTGCTGAGGGTGCATTAACCAGCCCAGCTCTAAGAAACTCTAGTCTCAGTTTCTAAAATTTTTTCTGGCTTTCTCCCAAGTCTCCGTTTCCTCCCACTCCTGAGATAAAATAGCTTGAACCTGCTGGAGCCAGACTTCCACTGACAACAACTTGTCATGAATTTTCTTTACAATAGTTAACATCAACCAACTAACAGCCCCACTGCACTTCTAGCTACCTTAATGTCAAGGGTTTCTCCAAGGCTTCCTCAAGGCCTTTGGGGTTAGGGGGAACATATTCCCATTCCTGGGATGGGGGAGTCCAATTTTCTAGGACCTTAACTAAGCTAAACAACATGCTAGTCAAGGGCCACCCTGAGACCCCCTTCCCATTCCCCGTATTCTATTTTCTTTGATTTGGGCAGAATCCTGCCAACTATGCCAAGTGTATCACAGGAGCTCAGCTCCTGGCAGGTTCACATTAGATTCAGCCAAACCAAAGAAAGACAAGGGAGCAACAGACAGGGGATTCATACCAGTTTATTACTCTAAGCGGCGGGCCAGCAAGTAGAAGTGAGGAAAGACACCCGCACTCCTTAGCCAGTGCCCACTTCATTTATAGGGTAACAGACAAAGAAGGCATTTTGCCAAGGAGTAGCTTCATGAGTTTTCATTAACTTTAGCAACATTTTGTTGACTCAGCACAGCACACAGGCAGAAGTGTTTATGACTTTAAGCACAAATATTTATATTTTGCAAGGTTATCCAATGATACGCAAGTGCAGTAAAAACCGTTTATAGGCCAGGAGCCTGGGAATTATTATCTATGACTCTGGAAACTATTATCTAAAAAGAATAACAAAAAACCACCTTATACACACCAAAATCCACCTTACATAGACCCAGACTTCTTGTGTCAAACTGAGACACTTCTAGATCAGGCAACTTTCCTCCAATCAGAGGATTGAATATTTTTCCAATTCTAATTTTCTAGTTAAGAAATATTATTTCTGATGCACCTGAGCATTAGACACAATGCAGATTGCCTCAGGTTATTTGTTTTAAATACAAGGTAAAACAATGTATTATGTAAATGTAAGGTATTAAACTTTTGAAGGACAACAAAAAGTAAGTTCTTGTCATTATTTTCTTCAAATTGTTTCAGCTGATTCCTCAGAAGGGGTGAGTTCATGACTCTCCAGCAAAATGATACAGAGGACCACTTCACATCCAACAGAATGTCTCTGGCAACCAAATCCACACCACATTGAGCCCATTAGAATCATAGCTGATGTGAGTCAAGTAGGTTGTCCTGCTCCAGTCTTGTCAAAATAGCATACCTATTTCCAACATAAATTATTTCTAAGGTACTATTCAAGACTAACTATTTTAGTGAAAGGATAGGTAACACAGTACTTTCTTTTTTAATTAATCCAGAAAATTATATGTAAGATTATAATTAATTGCTACATTTATGAATAGTGCAATACAGTTATTAAAATCTTAAGGGCTAACAATATAAATTATTATATCAGATATGACTGAGATGACAAGAAATTCATCTTCACATTAACAAATATAAATTCAAATTATTACTACATCATTTAGTGATTTGTTTAATAAAGTTAGATAAGGGATCAGTTTGAGAGTTTCACTTAGGAAGTACTATTCATTTTAATACAGTTCTCAGGGCTTCTAAAACTTCCTTGTTTCTCAAGCTGTAGATAAAAGGATTTAGCATAGGAATTATAGTAGTATAGAACAAGGAATCCATCATATCTTGATCATCCGCTTGCAGTGATCGAGGACGCACATACATGAAGAGGAGAGAGCCAAAGAATAAGGACACAGAGAACAGGTGAGACCCACAAGTGGAGAAGGCTTTGTTTCTTCCCTTTTGAGATTTCTGTTTCAGAATGGCAAAGAGTATACAAGTATAACAGATTAGGATAGACAAAATAGTAAAGACCTGAATTGACCGAGAGAAGATAAAAACCATCAGAATATTAATGGAAGGGTCAGTACAGGAAATTTTATATAAAGGCATGATATCACAAAATAAGTGATGGATTTTGCTGGAGTGGCAGAAACTTAATCTAAGTAATAAACCCACATGAAACACAGAATGAAGAAAGCCAACTACATATGAAAATATTGATAGCTGGCTGCATAACCTGTTAGTCATCACTGCTGGATAAAGCAAGGGATTACAGATGGCTACATATCTGTCATATGCCGTTGCAGCAAGAATACAACATTCTGTGGTTGCACTGAATGAAAAAAAGTTCAATTGTACCATGCATTCAGATAAAGATATAATTTTATTTTGGGTTATGAAGCTCATGAACATCTTAGGGCTTACTGGGGATGAAATACAAGCATCAGCTAAAGCTAAATCACCAAGGAAGAAATACATAGGGGTGTGAAGGTGAGAGTTCATCCAGATAAGCACAATTAGTCCAATATTCCACACCATAGGTATAATGTAGATACCTAAGAACACCATGAAGAGGAGAGTCTGAAGCCCTAGGTAATCTGTTAATCCCATGAGAACAAATTCTATTACCTGTGTCTTGTTTTCTTCCATCATGTCTATACAGGGTCTAAAAGCTAGATTAAAAGAAAGTAAAGGTAGATAGTCACAAAGAGACATGAAAGGTGGACTTCTTGTAATGGAAATAAAATGTTTTTCTCTGGTTGCTTATTAAGTAACATATTTATAGATCTGAATTTTTTCTTTTTAAATGTATTTTAGGAGTAACAAATATTCTGGAACCTGACTATTTGTGAAAACTGGAAAAATTTAAATAAATGTAGTTATTTTACACATTGAATATACAAATATTTATTTATTGAATTTTTACTATATGTGCTATGCTAAGTACTAGGAATACAAATGTAGTTTTAGGGCATGGTTTTGACCCCAACTGTGGGCTGCTGCTGGTTCACCTGTGTTGTGGCCGCTGCAGTGGTGAGCATGAGACCAGCTCAGTGCTCAGTAACCCGGAGACGGATGGATGAGGCAGGAGACAACAAGATGGCAGAAGCTCCTGTTTATTGTTAGCTGGCTGTGACCTTTATAGCCCTCAAGGCACCTTGGGATGGCATGATCAGAGCCCTACAGGCAGTCAGTAGATCCCCTCATATCATGCAGGCCTCGTGTCAGGGTCGTGCACAGGATGTGCACGGGAACGCTTAGCCATTCAGAGGAGAGCCTAACCAGCCATGGTTGCTGCGTGTCTACAGAGGAGAGGTCAGTTAAGACTTCTTTGCTTTCACACAACAGACTGTGACCCTCAACTTCCTGCTTAGAAACCAGGACTCTGATAGGCAGGGCACAGCCCCATGACAATTCCTGTGACACACCTGCACCCACATTGATGAGGGAAATTCTTCTAGAAGAAGAGCTGGTACTACAAGTCTCTGTCAGGGACATAGAGGTAACCCTGATGAGGTGAAATTATATACCTACTACTCAAAAACTGTAGCTCCTGAGCCCCATTGGAGTGTTTCCCATTCAACCAAATCAGCCAAGATGACATTAACTCTTGAACATTAAACATTTACTAGTAGAAGATAAAGTAAGAATAATCATATAACAGTACATAACAGTACATCCATAAACCTTCATTACACTCTCTCATCAATATATACAGCATCCTTGGAAAAGACTGGGGGGAAATACTTATAGAAGCCTAACAGTGAGGCACATGAGTAGGAAAACCCATGTGCTAGAGGCACCTCACAACTCTGGACTGCAGACCTTCATGCCCGTGTTCTCTTTAGTTTAGTTTGCACCACACATCATCTGCTGGGCACAACTGCTCCTTTTCAGGGCCTTTCCAGTTTCCTGCTGATTGAAGCTGCTTCTCTGCTACTCTTGGGCCACTGAAGCTATGTTAAGCTTGCTTTTTCAACATTAGATTACAGAGCTTCCAAGATGCTGAGGCTAGTATGCTCTTTCAGTGAAAAGGAATACTCAGAAGCCTGGGATCTGCAAAGCTATTTAGATCTACTCTCTGGGTTTCCCCTTGAGCCATAGAAGACATTAAAAGGCAAGGTAGGCAAATCTCTGAGGATTTTCCCTTCTTTTAAGCTGAAGGTGGCACTACAGAGTAAGGCAAACAACCCCAGTCAGCTTTTCAAACCACAGAAAATCATTCTTAACCTCCAAACTGCTTTTTCAAGCAGCTGCACTTTTCTCTCAATTAGATTATCATCCCAGCACCAACTGCAGAGCCCGTCTCTACTCAGCTGGCCTCAGTTGGGATTAGCTCAGAATAGCTGACATTATCTTCTTCCTTCTCCATTCTGCTACCTTACTTTTGCTGGTTTTTCAGCTCTATTGATTTCTCTGTTTTGTGATTTCTGATGTCTCAGCTTCTGTTGTCAGCTTCTACTGCAGCAAACACAACAGGAGCTCCCACATGTGTAAAGACCCAACACAATCTTTGGTTGAAAAACCCAAAATCCACATCTCTTTCAGATGACACAGATCTTCAATATGCAATTATTCTGTAGTCCCCAATTAATTCATTGACTCAGAGCTTTCCAGCTACAAACTTCAAAAGTCCTATTTTTGAAAACATGTATTGTGCCGGTCAGGCCGTGCACTCTCCTTCTAACAGGAGCAGGCTGCCAGGGTCATACTCACCAGTCCTTGGAGCCCACCCGTATAAACATAGAGACGAGCCGATCGGGAGGTGCAAGCACTCGAACTTTATTCAGAGACCATCACAGCAAGGCCAAGCAGGAAAGCAGGAGCAGGAGCAAGAGAGCGAGCTCCGACCCCTACCGCCCCTTATATACCTTCCTAGCCCCTCCTCCTCAGCCCGCCTAATAGTAATTGATTGTAGGATCAGATACCAGAAGGGGATGTCTGGGGTTAGCGCTGCACCTAGGGAGAGGACTAGACAAAGGGAGCTCGTTCTCTGCCATCCCACTCCCACGTGGCACAGCCCCCTGCCTTGGGAGCACATGCTCCGGCTACTTCCCTGTATCCTGTTCCTATCCCAGTTCACCACAACTCCACATGGTACAGCCCGCTGCCTCTGGAGCGTGAGCTCCGGTTACTTTCTAATATCTTGTCCCTGCCCCATCTTGCCACAACCCCCACGTGGCATGTAGCCAACATCAGACAATCCCTCACAATTCCCCCTTTTTGTTTAATCAAGGGGGCAGAGACGGGGTCTCAAGACTAGGGTCTCGGTTTTGAGTGCCTCTAATGAACCTCTAAGAACCCTAATGAAACACTCTAATATAGTGGGTAGTAACAATAACAGTATAAATGCAAAAAGAGCTATAAAAGCCCAATGGGTTATAAGGGAGGGGATGGGGAAAGAGGTATGCTTAATCCAATCGCTAAGGTGATGAACAATATCATCAGTCTCGTGCTGGTGCCAAGTGTCAGATATGTTCCGTGCCAGTCTAATTAACACCCGCAAAGCCTGGAGTTCAGAGGAAAGATTTGTAGCTTGGATCTGGGAAAGGGTACAGGTATCATTACACCAAATAGAAAAGAAAGGGAGAGTGTCATTTATGCTTTGTGAAAGGGCGTCGCAAGTGGCGTTATGGTTTAAGGGTGTTATACAAATGGATCGATATCGGCCATCGCATGGCAACTGCTGTTTCAATTCCAGCCACATAAGTTCATTCCCAATGTCCTGGGTAGCCAATGCTATTTTATGAATCTGCTCCTCCAGCTGCTGATCAATATCAGCCTGCACTTGGAGGGCGTGGGAGAATTTATTGGCCAGTTCCTCTATTTGTGAGGCAAGCAATTGCTGTCCACTATATAAGTAATGCGGAGTTCAGGGTCCAGCTGCCCTGTAGGATGATCTCAGAAGTAGCCTCTTCCCACGTCAGGATTTGTCTTTGAGCACCTTCTACCAGGATCCATCTCTCCACTCCCGCCTCCTCCTGTTGCTGCAGTGTGGCCTTGGACAGGGGTGCCCAGGGCACTGGAGCTGACGCAACCTGTGGCAAAGTCCCGATCGCGCAAAAAAGTGAAAACAGTTTACTTAGTTTAGTCATCCTAACTGTCTTTTCTTTCTGCTCTCTCTGAATTTTCTGTTGACTGTGTATCTTCTCCCGTCCTTGTTGTCTCTCCCGGGGCTTCTTCAACTCGTTTTGTTCTTCTTTCTGGTACCCAGTGGCTCCAGCCATCAGGATCTGTAAGACATAAATACTCCGGTCCTCTCCACAACACTACGGATGGGCCTTGCCAGTTTCCCTCATCGTCCTTCCAGAGGACTTTCTGGTTAAGGTATGGTGCATGTAGTGCTGTTTTTAAGGGGCCAGTTGAATTGCAAGTGGGTGGTGTTATTAGCTGTAGCATGCTGGGGGATAGGCCCGTGTCTCTATCTAGACAGAGAAAATTGTATGTATATAAAGCTTTATCCACATCTGCTTGGGTAGGCCACCGCCCGGAGCCCCGACCTCCTACTCCCCCTTTTTGTTTACTGAGGGTGGCTTTCAAGGTACGATGGGCTCGCTCAACAATAGCCTGACCTGTGGGGTTATAGGGGATCCCTGTAACATGCTTAATGCCAAAGGATGTAAAGAAGGCAGTCATTTGTGTAGATAAATAGGCAGGCCCGTTGTCAGTTTTAATGACGTGAGGATCCCCACAGAGGCAAAACAATGGTACAGATGCTTAATAACTGATGGGTGTTCTCTTTACTGGATACAGTGGCCATCATAAATTTGGAAAAGGTATCAATGCAGACATGGATAGCAACACGGCCAAGGTGAGTAGCATACATTTGCCACAAGTCATTGGGAAAAAGACCGCGTGGGTTAATCCCCTTTCTGGGTGGAGGGGGGGAGGAAAGGAACACAGCCCACACATCGCCTCACAATTTGTCGAGCCTGTTCACGAGTTAAACCATACAGGCATCTCAGGGAGCTCATGGGTAGGTGTAAAAAATCATGGGCTTGTTCAGGAGGGGTGAGGACTGGCAGTAGGGAGCACGTAAAGCACAATCCACTACATCATTGCCCTCAAAAATGCCTCCTGAGGTGGACTGATGAGAATAAACATGGAGAATATAGAGGGGTTTGTTTTGCTGCAACAAAATTTGCTGTAGCTCACTCAGGAGAAAGGATATGGTGGAATTATGAGGTTGGAGGACAGCATCCTCTATGCATCTAAGAACCTTTACTGCATATTGACTATCAGAGATTATGTTTATAGGCTCAGGATATTTACGGCAAGCATGGAGGATGGCAAAGAGCTCATTTTTCTGGGTAGAGTCGTAGGGGGTTTCTAATACTGTTATTTCCTTGGAGGCCTCATGATAAATAGAGGCCTTTCGGTTTTTTGTAGCATCAGTGAAAACATTTGAGCCTTGAACAGGTTCTCCCATAACCTTTCATTGGGGGGGGTACTAAGGTTATTTGCTCTAGCATAGGGAGGATCAGGCAGGAGGAATGGGGACTCACCTCGGCCCATTGAGAACAATGTGCCCAAGACCAATAGGTTTGCATAATGGCTTCTCGCTGTCCAGGTTCACAAGTGAGTAAAGTAAAGGTCGCTGCCCAGACAAGTGGACAGCCCTTTGTACGGCAGCTAAGGCTAGTTCCCCTAACATCTCATAATAATTTGGTAGCACCTTGTGAGCCTTCTTTGCATATACAAATTCTAATAATTTGGGACCTAGGTGTATAACACAAAAAGGGCTCTATTGATTGACCAAGCTGACCTCTATTGTACTTTTGGGGTCCCATCTGGCGGTCTGGGCCTGGGCTGCAAGTGAGAGTATTTGGGACACTGCTGCCTTAGCAGCAGTAGTCCATGCCTGAGGGGAGTTCAAATCTAAATTTCCTTTTAAGATATCATACAATGGCTGCATCACAGCAGGAGAAATGGGCTTGCGGCCCGGAGCCATTGGATCTGTCTCACTAACTTTTGGAAGTGATTCAAGGTGGTTATCTTATCAAGCCCTAGTTCAGGAATTTGGTTGCTAATAGAAACAGCCTCCATACCAAGGCCCAGGTATGTGAGTGGGTAGTTTTGTTGGACCTTATCAGGGGCCACCACCAGACCATAATGAGTAAGAGCAGAGATGGTTTCTTTTACCAATCTTGCTAGTGTCTCATCAGTGCTAGTGGTCAATAAAATATCATCCATATAATGAAGTATTATGGCTTTAGGCCATTTGTCCCTAATAGGGTCCAGCACTCTCCCCACATAAGCCTGGCATAAGGTGGGACTGCAGCACATTCTTTGGGGCAGGACTTTCCACTGATATCTTAAATCTGGCCCTGCATTATTGGTATGGTATGGTAAAGGCAAATCTCTTTCTATCTTCTGGGGATAATGGGATAAAGAAAAAACAATCTTGGATGTCTATGACTGTCACAGGCCATCCAGAAGGCACTAAATTAGGGGAGGGGAGGCCAGGCTGTAGGATTCCCATGGGCTCTAGGGTGGCGTTAACTGCCCTGAGGTCTATTAACATTCAAAATTTCCCTGATTTCTTTTTTATTACAAACACTGGGCTGTTCCAGGAGCTGGACGTGGGCTCAATGTGCCCCACCTGTAACTGGTGCTGCACTATATCATGTAAAGCCTGGGCTTTCTCTGCAGGGAGGGGCCATTGGGGTACCCAGACTGGGTTATTAGATCTCCATGTTAGAGGAGTGGGTCTGATATAAGAAAATTTTTCTTGTTGCCCAACGGCACCAATTAAAAATCCTGCAGGGGTGGTATATACAGAACGATCAGCTCCTGTGTCTAATAATCCCTTGAAGGATCACCCCTTAATTTGGATAGTTGCCCATGGCTTACTGTGTTCTATATGTTGTACCCAATTAATATCATTATTGTGCCCATCCAACAGGGGGAGGGCTTGAGCCACTACCTCCCCTTTGTCTATATAAGCTGCTGAATCATGTGGGTTAGTTACTATAATCTGTTGCTGGGGTTGGTGAGCAATAACCGTGGTGTGGACAATAACGGGGGTATATAACGAAAGGCCCACCACGAGGGCTGCTTGGAGGGCACAATCAAGCCCAGTCACTGGCACTATGGTTGTATCTCTGGGGTCGATTTGGAAATTTCCTTTGCTGTGAAGGGGAAGTCCGAACCACCGAGTAGAAGTCGGAGATATTCCTGATGCAGCCCCGAAGGCGCATTCTGAGGGGGTTGAGCTTCCATCTGGTAAGCTTGTTGAGGGGCCCTCGAGGGGCCCCTTGCCCTGTTTCCCGACTTCGACTTGCGGCATTCCTTAGCATAATGGCCGGATTTGTTACAATTGTAACAAATTACCTGGGTTTCTGGCGGCATTGCACCTTGAAATGACCGGCTTTGCCACATTGATAACACAATTTAGTCTCTTTTGTTTTCAGCACTTCTGATAGCCCTTTCGAAACGGCCGCCGAGGGAGTCCATTTGAAAGGCACTGGACCCGACATGTTCACATCTCTTTATCATCTCCTCTAGGCCAGCGTCATTATCTAATGTAAGCATAGCCTTCTGGCAATTTGTATTGACATTGTCCTGTGCCAGCCTCTGTATAAGGAGGTTGGCAGCTTCTCCCCTGCCCACGGATCTCTCAACAGCCACCTGTAGCCGGGCCACGAAATCTGGGAAGGGTTCATCAGGACCTTGTTTAATCTGGGTCATGGAGGGCCTTTGTTTCCCCGATGCATGAATCCTACTAAAAGCCCATTGGGCACATTGGGAGACAGCTGCATACACTGTACTTACTGCCTCTTTTAACTCCTCAAATTTCTTCCATTCTAGAGGGGCCCAGGTCCTCCATCCGTCGGATTCAAACACCAGGCAGGCATCTAGCCAATCTTTGGAGTCCATGTCTCCGTCTGCCACTGCCTTCTGGAGCATTTGTCCTAGCCTGGTTGGGGTGTCCCCCATGGCCCCATAAGAGGGAGCTGGAGGAGCAGACGGGACATTCTCCTCAAAAGGGAAGTCTGGAGGAGGGGGCCACCCCTCCACGTGATAGGCGGAGCTTTCCTTGCTATGCTCTTCCTTTCTTTTCCCTTGCTTATTCTCCCATTTCCTGTCTCCGGTGTCCTCTGCCTCACTCCCTGATTCTTCCTCACCACTGATTTCCACTTCTTTCACTATTTTATATATTTCTTTCCCTAGCCCCTCCCGATCTGGGACCTTAACAAACATCTGTCCCATCTTCCTTCTCTCACCCTGTTGGCTATGGGTCTGTCTCTCTTCCCACGACCAGACCAGCTGATCCGCAGGGCCCCTGGCCTATTTCTTCTAGCCTCACATTGGGCGCCACTTGTGCCGGTCGGGCCGTGCACTCTCCTTCTAACAGGAGCAGGCTGCCAGGGTCATACTCACCAGTCCTTGGAGCCCACCCAGATAAACATAGAGACGAGCCGATCGGGAGGTGCAAGCACTCGAACTTTATTCAGAGACCATCACAGCAAGGCCAAGCAGGAAAGCAGGAGCAGGAGCAAGAGAGCGAGCTCCGACCCCTACCGCCCCTTATATACCTTCCTAGCCCTCCTCCTCAGCCTGCCTACTAGTGATTGATTGTAGGAGCAGATACCAGAAGGGGATGTCTGGGGTTAGCGCTGCACCTAGGGAGAGGACTAGACAAAGGGAGCTCGTTCTCTGCCATCCCACTCCCACGTGGCACAGCCCCCTGCCTTGGGAGCACATGCTCCTGCTACTTCCCTGTATCCTGTTCCTATCCCAGTTCACCACAACTCCACATGGTACAGCCCCCTGCCTTGGGAGCATGAGCTCCGGTTACTTCCTAATATCTTGTCCCTGTCCCATTTTGCCACAACCCCCACGTGGCATGTATCCAACAACAGACAATCTCTCACAATGTATGTAGATTAACTACTGCAAAATGGTGCACTTTAGCCATCTTTTCTTTCAGTAAGCAATCTCCTTCCCTCTCCCCAGCCCACAAGAGTTGATCTTTCTCAGATCTCCTAAATGCTTTTATCTGGAGGGATGGTTTTTTCTCAGGACCTCAGACCTGTCTTTATCTCTGATCAAGTATCAAGAGACTGCTTTTTTTGGTATTTTGAGCAAATTTCCTTTCTGTTGAATCTTTAAATAAATAAAATATTCAAATAACACTTTACACTAAGATGTTTGTGTATGTAAATCATGTAAATGATGTAAGGCAAAACCTTCCATCAGGCAACACTTTACAGATGAAAACCCCTTCTTTGAAGTGGCTTGCACGGTGAGGAAGTGAGGTAAGATTAGTGAGGTAAGATGAATACGGATAAGCAAAGCAGGTTGGAAGGCACATAGAACATGGATGCATAGAAGAAGTCTTAGTTGCATGAGAGATTTTGGGAGAGAGGGATCACTCTTAGGTGATAGGATCAGAGAACACTCGATAAATGAGCTGGCACCTCAACTGGCTTTGAAGAAATAGAAGAAATTGAACAGATGGGAAAAAAAATTCACAAGCCAGGTGAAAAGCATGTCAATACATGGAGGTGGGAGAAACAGACTGTGATATGGAAAAAGCTAATAGTACAGGTTAGCTAGAACAAATCGTATACATGTGAGAAGAGAGTAAAATAAAGTTATAAAGGGACATGTAACCAGGTAATAGAGGGCCTTGAATGCCTTGAAAGTGACATGCTGGCAGTAAAGCTAGTAAAATAAAACTAAAATAATAGAATTTGAAATCAAGAATAAATCTTAAGAGAGCATGAATTTCAACTTTCTCATTCTACAGATAAGAAAACTGAGGCCCAGAAAGATGAAATGATGTGCCCAAGATCACACAACTCACTGTGTCTAAAATTCAGATCTTATTCCTAGCCCAGAACTCTGTAGAAATTCACTTTCCATATTATGTTTCATGAAATTGTTGTCAAGAAACAAAGTCTAGTTCTGAGTTCAAAAGATTAGTTCATTATCTTTATATGGCTTTTCAAAACTACTTGACGAACTGTGCTATGTTTTTAAGTATAAAATATAGAAACACACAAACTTTTATTAAAATTATTTAAAACAGGTATAGAATTACGATGGTCATAATTTTTCAGAGTTCTCTCTATTTTATATAATTCCATTTTCTGACCTCAAAAGGTAATGACATTTATTTTAAATAGTCATGTGAAAATATGCAGACACTCTTATTTGCTCCAAATCAGTCTCAAAGAAAATCTCAATCTCATGTATTCTGCCTTGGTTAGTACACTATCATCAATATCATTATTCATAAAAAATTATAAATCCCTAGTGAAGCATTTTGAGTTTTAACAGCTATCATCTTCCAATCTCCTTGTTATGGACAAGAATTATTATTTCCATTCTCATTTCTAGTGAGCACCAAAGGAGGTATTCTTGGAGCCCTGGATTAGGAGGCAGAGGCAGCTTCTTCAGTGGTTTTAACAGCAGGTAATGGGTCTGGATGAGGATGGGTCAATGGGTGAGGTCAGATGGTGGGACCAGAGGAGAAAAGGCCAAAGACAGGAGTGGGTTCCTGTCACCAAGCATAGCTACCTAGTCAAGGTCATGAAGATCAAGTCCATGAAGGACTTTCTCCTTTTCCATCATGGAGCCTAAGATCATTGACTTCTTTCTGAGGCCCTCCCTGAAGGATGAGGTCCTTCAGATAATGCCTGTTCAGAAACAGACTAGATCTGGTCATCATAACATATTCAAGTCTTTTGTGGTCACTGAAGACTACCATGGCCCCACTGCCTGGGTGTCAAGTGTTCCAAGAAAGAACTAAGTGGATAGACTGCTAGGCCTGTAGTCAGAAAGACCTGAGTTCAAATCCAGCCTCAGAAATTTGATTGTGTGACTCTGGGCAAGTCACTACACCTTTGCCTCAGTTTCCCTATCTGTAAAATAAGAACAATAATAGCACCTACTTCCTAAGGATGTTGTTAGCAGGTCTGTTGTTTGTAAAGTGCTTTGTAAAACTTAAAATGCTATAGAAATGCTTGCTATTGTTGTTGTCATCAATCATCATCCATTGTGCTATCATCCTCACCAAGCTATCCATTATTTCTGGGGAGGAAAAAGACCATTAACTAAGTTTCCCATTGAGGAATTCACTGACCATCTTGTACGTCAGTCCAAAGAAGCTAGGCAACTGCTTGGCTACAGATGGGATGTGAGCCCCAGCTGAGATCTTTGCCCCTTGCCCCAAAGGGAATCTGGCTCTATGGGTCCCAGCTCCTCATCTCCCTTTGAAAGCCCTAGCCCTACCTTTTGATCTTATTCTGATGTGCCTTCTCCCATTGCCCTAAAAAGAATCTGGCTCCCTTTTGTCTATGGGCCCCAGAAAGCCCTTACTCTGGTCTCAAATAGTTCCTTATTCACTCCCCTTATCTTCCTTTGAAAGTCCTAACCCCACCTTTTGATCTTATGCAGATGCCTTTCAAACTTCTTCCTTCCAGTTCTCTTCATTATCTATTCCCATTGTCTATTCAGTCTCTCAGACCTTCCAACCTGAATTCTCACCTAGACCCTTTTCCCAGCCCCCCTCTCCTCTGGCCAACCAAAGTTACTTTAGTGTATATAACATCCACCCTGACCCCCATTCAAATGCTGAGACTCTCTCATGCCCACAAGGCTGAGATTTTCTCATGCCCCCTCATCCTTATGGGCGTCACCTGGCCTATATGATTTATTTCTAATAACTTCTCCTCTGGCTGAAAGTAGATTTGGGTTGAATTCATTCAGGCAGGGCCCACATCGCGATCTAGGGGTTCAAGCACCTCTAAACCTCCAGCCCTCATTGGCTACCATGCAAATATTTTGTATGAGCAAAGAATAAATTAAACTATACCTGATAAAAACAAGAATTATTGTCCCCATTTTAGTAGAATACAGGGTGTCCCAAAAGTTCCCTTTAAACTACAGTATGACTTTTGTGACACCCTGTGGTTTATATTGATATAGCACTTTAAGGTTTATAAAGCACCTTTTCACAACCTTTTGAGATAAGTAGGGCAAGTATTATTATCTCCATTTTATAGATGGGGAAACTGAGGCTCAATGAGGAATAGTTACTTGTCTGGGGTCACGCAGCTATCGAAGAGAAGAACTAGAATTCAAATCCACATGCTCTTTCTCAGTCACTACAGTACCGCTCAGCAAGGTTAAGGAACATGCATTAGGTCAACAGCTCATCATGCCATACATAATAACTCTTCTTCAGAAAAAAAAAAATTACTCCATCATATGTATTTATTTCAGGCCAAATAGCATCAATGAAACATATCTTCATAACCTGTAAATTCCCTCCCATTAAGTAATACTGTTCTCTTGTCCCTTTCTAGTTTTCTCATATTTGTGAAATCCCAAACTAGACCCCCTTATGTAATACAAAGGAGAAGGGGAGTAAGCATTTTTAAACATTCATTGTGTGTTAGGCATTATACTAAGCACTTTACAATGTTATCTTCCTTGATGCTCAGAAAAACCCTGTGAGATAGGTGCTATTATTATCCATATTTTATAGACAGAGGAGACAGAGTTTTGAGTGTCTTGCCCAACTAGTAAGAAGTGTCTGAGATTGAACTTGAACTCAGGCCTTCCTGACTATAGAAGAAGGGCTCCATCCCCCTGCAGAAGCATAGAGAAAACATAGAAAGGGTCCAGATTTCAGTGATGCTTCTGAGGAATATATTTAGAGATTATAAAGATATGTTGCATAAATACTATTTGGCCTGATAATTTTCGTTTTGAGAAAGGTTACTATGTGAAGTATAAGTTCTTAATCTCTGTGTTGCTTGGAAATTAAACAAAAGGAAACATACCTTTAAAATGAAGCTCAAATGATTTAGATTAGACTGAAGAACAGAAACCACAAAAATACACTGGATAGGGAAAATTGGGAAATTTTTGACAGAAAGAGACAGAGAGATGAGGGAAGGAGCAAGGAAAAGAGAGGAAGGGAAGGGAAGGGAAGAGGGCCAGAGATAGGGAGGGAAAGAGAGAAGGAGGGAGAGAAAAAATAAATAAAATATAACAGTGAAAAATACTCAGTAGGTTATGGGTATATAGAGGTTAGGAACATGTATTTATTAGTTCACACAAACTGGGCTGTGGAGAATGAAGGCAGTTGTAGTAGTGGAAGGAATGATCAGGGATTAAATGCTGCCTCCACTCTTCATGGTCTGTGTGATTGTGAGCAAGTTCCTGAACCCTCTGAGCCCTATTTTTCTCGATTACAAAGTGGACATAAAAGTAGCACATACTTCACAGGACCATGGGGAAGATCAAAAGAGATAAGATGTCTGTGTCTTTTTTCTTTGTTCTTTGAGATATCAAGGATACTCCTCTGAAACGCCTGCAAGTTACAGCTATGAGTGATATTGTCTCAGTGCTTGCCTAAGCAAGATGAATTTAAGTCCCAAAATGGATCCTACCAGAGAAAGAAAGATTCCCCACACCTGGATGTGGGCTCAGTAGATAGCAGAAGAAGATCATTCTGTTTTCAGAATGGAATTTAGCTCTGAAATAACTTACCTAAGTATATATTCAACCCTCAATCACTAAACAACCTATTCTTCACTATTTCTGTTGTAGACTTAATCACTGTGCTGTAGATAAAATATTGTTAAAAGTCCTTTCCTGAAGATGTTCTAGATAGATATTTCTAGGGAATTGTTTTAAAGAAGCCACACAGGAAAGAGTGATGTACTCTGTTTGGTAGAGTGACAAGTCCCCCTGTCTATATTCCATGATTCTATGACATGAGAGAATTTCATGTTTCTCTCTTAGGTTTCAAGAGTCATGACCAGAATAATTTCTCCTCTTTAGAGGAAAGAATAAGTCACTGGTGACTATAATTTTTAGAACTTAGCTCATAATATTCTAAGAAAAATTATTAATTATGAAGAAATTGTTGGAATTTCCCCATTTTCCTCTATGTATTAAAACTTAACATGCAAATATTTGATGGAAAAGCAAAAAATTAGTCCCTCCAAATTTTAGAGTTATGTAGTGAAAACATTTCAGTGACTGAATTGGCCAAACTAAGGATTTTTACTTAGGATACTTTGACTTCATATAGACAAAGCTTAAATTTACTATGAGAAAAAAAAGTGTTTTCCATTTGTTTCATTTTCTTTAAAAAGGCAGGGGGGAGACAGAAGAGATACTGAAAGAGAGAGGAGAGGAAAGGAGAAGAGAGTACAGGGAGAAAGAGAGGAGAGGAGAGGAGAGAAGAGAAAAAATTCAGGCCTTGCATACTCACCTAACTCCTCTAAGATGATTCAGGAGGTAAAGTGCAGTTACTCTTCTTTGTGAAGACGCTCTTTGGTGGCTGTGTTTCAAATCAAATATTTATTTCTATTTGCTTCAAACCCAATAATCATCATATACAAAACTATATTAAAACTTTAGGGACTTCCTGCATATATGAGAAATATCTCAATAGTTCCCAAGATCTCTCCTTAGATAGAAGTAAATTTGCCCTAATGAGACTTGATCAGAAATCCCATCAGAGATGCCCAGTTGTAGCAACTAAAATTTAGTATACACCATCAGTCAATTACAGTTGTAACTAACCTAAGAGGTTTATGGTACTTAACTTCATAGTATTTAATAAATAGTATACTAAGTGGATACTAATAGATACTAAGAAGAGGAAAAGGAGGTGCTTGACCTCAGGGAACTTGTAATAGGATAGTGAAGTTAACCATACTGCAATGTAGCCATTGAAAGTATAATAGGAGAGGTACCAACAGTCTTAGGAAGGGAGGGAGGGAGGGAGACACAGAGAGAGTTTTGGATTTGTTTCTCTGTGTGCTACTAAGTAGCACAAAAGTGCTAGTAATTTGTTGACTAGAACATAAAAGTCGTGAGAACTGCCCTTTACTACTTTCAGAGATGGTTACTTTTATTCAGAGAAAAGTGTTCTTTTCTCACAGAAGACACTTCTAATTTGAGCAGCACATCTTGCAGGTCCATGACCATCACAACTGGGTGCTGGCTATGAGATTTTGAGTAGTCATGTATGCAGGAGAAAACAAAGATATGTCATATGAGCTTCTTGAGGTCAGGTGATTTTCACTTTTGTCTTTATATCACCAACACCAACAGAGTGCCTGGTACATGGTAGGTGCTTGATAAAGCATTGTCAATGTATTGATTTGCCTAGGTCAACCAGGAGGAGACAATTCAAAACAAAAAAAAAATATTTGAACAACGTGGTAAAGTAAGTTATAAGATAGAGCCACTGGTATGCATGGGTGGGTTTTGATTTAAGCCTTTGTTATATTCTTGGGTCTGCTAGTGTGGCCCCACTGCTGGTAGTATGGGAGATGGGGTAGAGGTGCTCTCTAAGTGAGCTCGGGGTCAGTAAGAACCAGTTCCTGGCTTTGGGTAGAAGGGGATTAACCTTGGATTCTTGGTGTCCAGACCATAGAGACAGCTTAAGTTGCCGTATCTTTGGCTCATAAATTCTGTTTTGGCAAGATTTCAGAGGTTGTAGGAATTGGAGAAAATGTCTAGACTGCCATTTTGTTGCTCAGATGTTCCATACTTGCTTTAATGATGATCTTATTACTCAAAAAATTTGAGAAAACAGCAACGGGAACTGCTAACCAAAAGCTGATTTTCACCAATGAGAAATGAGTTACTATAATATAGTATAGTATAGGATAGGATAGGATAGGATAGGATAGGATAGGATAGGATAGGATAGGATAGGAT
Organism: Vombatus ursinus; assembly: GCF_900497805.2. Taxonomy (NCBI): domain Eukaryota; kingdom Metazoa; phylum Chordata; class Mammalia; order Diprotodontia; family Vombatidae; genus Vombatus; species Vombatus ursinus. The sequence goes on from NW_020954592.1 coordinate 15,720,422, forward strand.
AGGATAGGATAGGATAGGATAGGATAGTTTCGTAGAAATACTAAAAGGTTTAGAAACAAGTGGCCACTCAATCATATAATTAGCAATAGAGATGATAGGAAACCTAAGCATAGTCTGAAATATATCCTAGATTTCTAGAGAGCAGATTTCACTGGGTTCAGACAAAAAATAAATGGCGTCAAATAGCCTAATGTTTTGTAAGGGAAGTAGGCACAAGGAGGATAACTCTCAAGAATAAAGTTCTGAAGGCAAGAAGAAATTAATCTGATATAGAGAATAAATCAAAATTGCCTAAAAGAACTAATGTTGGTACGCAAGGAACTCCTCTATCAATTCAATTTTTAAAAAAATACTCAAACATATGTTACCAATAAAGCCCACCTGCAAGAAATAAAAGGAGAAATTCCATTTAAAATAACTGTAAACAATTTAAAATACTTGGAAGCCTACCTGCCAAGACGAGCCTAGGAACTATATGAATATAATTACAAAATACTTTTCACACAAATAAAATCAGATCTAAACAATTAGAAAAATATCAATCGCTCATGGGTAGATCTAGCCAATATAATAAAAATGACAATTCTGCCTAAACTAATTTTCTTATTCAGTACCATACCAATCAAACTACCCAAAAAAAAAATTCATCTGAAAGAAGAAAAGATCAAGAATATCAAAGGAACTGGTGAAAAAAAATGCAAAAGAAAGTGGTCTAGCAATACCAGATCTCAAACTATATTATAAAGCAGTAATCTTCAAAACTTTCTGGTAACGGGAAAGAGAAGGGTAGATCAGTGGAATAGATTAGGTACACAAGACATAGTAGTAAATGATGATAGTAATCTAGTGTTAAACCCAAACACACCAGCCTTTGGGATAAGAACTCACTATTTTACAAAAACTGCCAGGAAAACTAGAAAACAATATGGCACAAACTAGGTGTAGACCCAAAATCTTATTCTGATAAAGTCAAAATGGGTATGATTTAGACATAAAGGGTGACACCAAGAACAAGTTGGAAGAGCAAGGAATAGTCTACCTCTCATGTCTATGGAGAAGGAAAGAATTCATGATCAAACAAGAGATAGAGAGCATTATGAAATGTGAAGTAGATAATTTTGGTTATATTAAATTTTAAAAGTTTTGCACAAACAAAACAAAAACAACCAAGATTAGAAGGAAAGCATAAATCTGGAAAACAATCTTTACAGCAAGTGCTCTACTAAAGGCAACATTTCTCAAATATATAGAGAACTGAGTCAAATTTAGGAGAATACAAGCCATTCCCCAATTGAGAAATAGTCAAAGGATATGAACAGGCAGTTTTCAGATGAAGAAATCAAAGCTATCTATAATTATATGTGATATGATGGTATAATATGATACACGTGATAATATGAAGAAGCACTTCAAATCATTTTTGATTAGATAAAAGTAAACTGAAACAACTCTGAGGTACCACCTCATACCTATCAGATTGGCTAATATGACAAAAAAGAAAAATGATAAATATTGAAGAGGATAGGAGAAAATTGAGATACTACTGCATTGTTGATAGAGTTGTGAACTCATCGAAATATTCTGGAGAATAATTTGGAACTATACCCAAAGGGCAACCAAACTTTGCATACTCTTTGATCCAGCAATATTACTACTAGCTCTGTATTCCAAAGAGATCATATAAAAGGGAAAAGGATGTACATGTGCAAAAATATTTATAGCAGCTCTTTTCGTGGTAGCAAAATATTGGAAATTGGAGAATGGTTGAACAAGTTGTGGTATATGAATGTAATGGAATACTATGTGCATAAGAAACGATGAGCACTCAGATTTCAGAAAAACATGAAAAGACTTGCATGAACTGATTCAAAGTGAAATGAGCAGAACTGAGAAAACACTGCACACAGCAACACCAATGCTGTATTATGATCAGTTATGAATGACTTAGCTCTTCTCAGAAACACAATGGTCCAAGACTATTACAAAGTACTCATGATGGAAAATGCTATCCACATCCAGGTAAAGAATTTATGGACTCTGAAAGCAGATCAAAGCATACTTTTTCATTTACTTTATTTTTTTTTGTGGTTTTTTTTCCTTTTGGTCTGTTCTTCATTCACAACTGTGACTAATATGGAAATATGTTTTACATAATTGCACCTATATAATCTTTACCAAATTGCTTACCATTTTAAGAAGAGGGGAGGGGAGGAAGGGAGGGAGAAAAATTTGAAACTCAAAATCTTGTAAAACTGAATGCTAAAAATTGTCTTTACACATAAAAGCAAAAATAAAATATTAGAACATATATTGACAATAGTAGCCAGCATAGGTAAAGGAAGATGAGAATGTAAGGTATGTGTGTCCATGTAGGATGTCTGTATCCCCATAGGTTATGTAAATGCAGCTTACAGGATACATCAATAGATACAATCTTAGGTCAGAAAGAGAGGAGAGCCGGCATAACAGCTGGGTGGGCAGGCAAGCCCTGAGAGCAATGCAAGAATGATCATTCTTCCCTCCAATCCCCAAGGGGGCTATGTAGTAGAATTATGTCTCTTCCTTTGTCCCTTGATGGAACAAGGTCATGGAGAAAGTTAACAGAGGTGGAATCAAGGTACAGGTAAAGCTATTTGCTTTAACAACTCCCTGAGATAGAGTAGCAGAAGGAAAAGAAATGATTTGAAAAAAATTGTCATATGGTCACCAGAGACAGCTAGGTGGCTCAGTGGATAGAGCACTGGGCCTGCAGTCAGGCACTGAGTAGAAACCTGGCTTCAGACCCACTGTGTCAGGAAGGGCAAGTCATTCAATCCTGTTTATCTGTTTCCTCATCTGTAAAAATGAGCTATAGAAGGAAATGACAAACCATTCCAGTATCTTTACCAAGAAAAAAAAAGAAAAGAAAACCCAAAAAAATCTGAAATGGGGTCATGAAGAGTCAGAACAACAACAGAAACCTGTACATTGTAGTCTCAAAGTGTGATGACAATGGATGACAGGGTGAGAAAGAGTATGAGCCAGGTGCCAGTAATGGGTAATGACTAGCTTCCATTCTGTAATTCCCAATAAAGATACTTTATTTCTGGGATGAAAATACAGGAGTTTAGCATAGACAGTCTGGTGTGGTTTTTATTCCAGACTTATGATTTCATGGGTGTAGGGAACTCTGTAGGAAGAAACTCCCTCCACTGGTAGAAGTAACGACTGTAGTCGCACAGTCAGTCTTTGTCAGAGTGGGGCTTCAATTCTGGTCTTCATTACTTTATTCACTATTCCATGTTGTGTTACCTACATGGAATGATAAGGACCAAAATCAGGCTTAGCTAAGCGAGGAAATGGAGGCTTTGGGACTCTAGTTTTTGCTACTTTTTTGAGAAGTTAATCAGTGAAAGGAAGCATATAGATGAGATGAAAACTCAAGAAATGAAAAGGAACAAGACCTATATATATTTTAAGTTAGAGGAAACCTGAGCATGTTGGTAGGTAGATGTGAAGACATCTGAAAAAAAATAAAAAATGAATATGCAGGTGATTGATCCTGTAATTTGTTTAGACAAATTAGATTTAGACAAATTAGATAAGTGAACAATTTGACAGCACACTTCAGAAATATCTATTTCTGGGGCAGCCACATGACACAGTAGATAGAGCCCTGGATTCAGGAAGACCTGAGTTCAAATATGGCCTCAGACACTTGACACTTACTAGCTGTGTGACCTGGGGCAAGTCAATTCACTCCATTGCCTCACCAAAAAAAAAATACCCATCTATTTCTTTACTACTTTTCTCAGGGAACCAAGGGCCTCTTTATTTCTCAGGATGTAGATAAATGGGTTTAACAGGGGGATTATGGTAGTGTAAAACAAGGAATACATTACATCCTGATCTTTAGTAGTGCCAGACCCAGGACTCACATACATAAAGAAAAGAGTTCCAAAGAATAAGGAGAAAGAGAGCAGATGGGCACAGCATGTTGAGAAGGCTTTGCTCCTTCCCTTTTCAGATTTAATCCTCAGAATAGCAGAAAAGACATAAGCATAAGAGATTATGATGATCATAAAAGTGAAAGTTTGAACAAAGGTAGAGAAAATGAAAACCACCAGTGTGTTAATAGATGGATAAGGACAGGAAATTTTAAACAACTGTAAAATTTCACAATAGAAATAATGTATTCTAGTTGACTTGCAGAAGATTAATCTGAGTAACAAACCCACATGAATCAATGAATGAAGAAAGCCAACTACATTTGAAGTAATCACCAGCTGGCTGCACAGTCTATTGGACATCCTCACTGGATAAAGGAGAGGGTTGCATATGGCTGCATATTGGTCATATGCCATCACTGCCAAGAGGAAACATTCTGTGGTTCCACTGGCACCAAAAAAAATAAAATTGGGCTATGCATTCCAGAAAGGATATAATTTTATTCTTAGTTAAGAAATTCACCAGCATCTTAGCGGTCACTGAAGAGGAAGTCAATGCATCTGAAAAAGCTAAACTACTGAGGAATAAGTATATGGGCACCTGAAGGTGAGAGTCCATCCAAACAAGCACAACCAGTCCAATATTCCCTATCGTGGTTGTGAGGTAGATCACTAAGAACACCAAGAAGAGAGGGATCTGAGGTTCAGGGAGATCTGTAAGTCCAGTGAGAACAAACTCTGTCACTGATGTCTTGTTCCCCTCTGCCATGTCTGTACTGTACCTGCTGCTAGAATAAGAGATATTAAATAGAAAACACATTTACCAAAAGTCACGAAAGGTAGCACTCAAGCATGAAATAAATTGCTACTTGATACTACATACACTTTAATTAGAATGATTTAAAAGTCAACCCATCTCCTTTAACAAATGTATTTTAAGAATATCAACCCTTGATAATAAGACAGGGCAGAGCCAAGATGGCAGAGTGAAAGTAGTGACTTACTGGAGCTCTCCCCCAAATCCCTTCAAATACCTGTAAAAAAAATTGGCTCTAAACAAATTCTAAAGCAGCAGAACCCACAAAAAGACAGAGTGAAACAAATTTCCAGCCCAAGACAACCTGGATGGTTGACTGGAAAGGTATACCGTTGGCCTGGGAGAGGAGCACAGTTTGGTGTGGGTACGCCAGCCACAGCAAACCTGGAGCAGGCCTCAGAGGACTGAATTACAGGCAGCTGTGGCAGTTTCCAGACCTCTCAACCCACAAAAGCCAAAGACAATTTAGAAGGTCAGTGGGAAAAGTCTGTTTCTGCAGTGAGAGAAAGAAGCATGGAGGTTTCAGCTCCAGTTTCCATGCTCGGCTCTGGGGCAGTGGCTGCCTCCGGAGCTTCTGGCCCAAAGACTGAGAGGGAATTGGGTGGCTGATCAGAGGGGGATTGCAGGGATCTCTTTGCTGGTGCTGAGGCAGGATTCTTTTGCTTTGCCAGTGCTTGAATCTGGATCACAGTTCAGGGTGGCGGTCCTGGGGCTAGGAGGAGTGCTGGCATGGTGGAGCTTGTAGTGGCTGTGGAGAGGAAATCCTCCTCACAGTTCCAAGACAGAAAGGAGTGCTTGTGGTAACTCATAGACCAGAGCACAGGGCAAGAAAAGATTAAACACCTCACTCTTGATCATACCACCTTGGAAGAACTGAAAACTTACAAGTCCCTAGAAGTATCTCTGAAAACATCTGTACAAACCCTTGAAGCTTGGGACAGTACATTCTCCACATTGGAAGCAGACCTCTACCTTAACAAAGAGTTTATAATTCAAGTATTTGGATGCAATCATGACCAAACCTCTCAAAAAGAGTCAGACCATAGAATCTTTTGTTGGTAACAAAGAGGATGAAAACATACAACCAGAAGAAGACAACAAAGTCAAAGTTCTTACATTCAAAGCCTCCAAGAAACATATGAATCAGTTCCAGGAGTTGCAAGAGCTCAAAAAGGATTTTGAGAAGCAAGTAAGAGAAGTAGAGGAAAAACTGGGAAGAGAAATGAGAGTGATGCAAGAAAATCATGAAAAACAAGTCAACAGCTTGCTAAAGGAGACCCAAAAAATACTGAAGAAAATAACACCTTAAAAAATAGCCTAACCCAAAGGGCAAAAGAAGCCAAGGAGGAGAAGAATGTCCTAAAAAGCAAAACTGGCCAAATGGAAAAGGAAGTCCAAAAGATTACTGAAGAAAATACTTCCTTAAAAATTAGAATAGAGCAATTGGAAGCTAGTGACTTTATGAGAAATCAAGACACTGTAAAACAAATCCAAAAGAATGAAAACTTAGAAAACAATGTGAAATATCTCATTGGAAAAACAACTGACCTAGAAAATAGATCCAGGAGAGAGAATTTAAAAATTATTGGACTATCTGAAAGCCATGATCAAAAATAGAGCCTAGACATCATTTTTCAAGAAATTATCAAGGAAAATTGCCCTGATATTTTAGAACCGGAGGGCAAAATAGAACTTGAAAGAATCCACCAATCTCCTCATGAAAGAGATCTCCAAAGGAAAACTCCTAGCAATATTGTAGCCAAATTCCAGAGTTCCCAGGTCAAGGAGAAAATATTACAAGCAGCCAGAAAGAAACAATTTAAGTATTGTGGAAACACAATCAGGATAACACAAGATTTAGCAGTCCCTACATTAAGGGACCGCAGGGCATGGAATATGATATTCTGGAAAGCAAAGGAGATAGGATTTCAACCAAGAATCACCTACCCAGCAAAACTGAGTATAATCCTTCAGGGTAAAAATGGTCATTCAGTGAAATAGAGGACTTTCAAGCATTTTTGATGAAAAGACCAGAGCTGAATAGAAAATTTGATTTTCAAATACAAGACTCAAGTGGAACATGAAGAGGTAAACAGAAAAGAGAAATCATAAGAGACTTATTAAGTTGAACTGTTTACATTCCTGCATGGAAAGATGATATTTGTAATTCATGAGACCTTTGTCAATATTAGGGTAGTTGGAGGGGAAAAAATTATATGTAGATAGATAAGTAGATAGATAGATAGATAGATAGATGGCACAGGGTGAGTTGAAGATGAAGGGGAAAATAAAATTAAGTGGTGAGAGAGGATTATACTGGGAGAAAGAGAAAGGGAGAGGTAGAATGGGGTAAATTATCTCACAAAAAAAAACAGAAGAGGAAAGGCTCTTACGGTGGAGGGGAAACAGCGGAAGATGAGAGGGAATGAGTGAATCTTATTCTCATCAGATTTAGCTTAAGGAGGGAATAACATACACACTCAATTGGGTATGGAAATCTATCTTACCCTACAGGAAAATAGTGGAGGAAGGGGACAAGAGAGCAGGGGGATGATGGAGGGGAGGGAAGATTGGGAAAGGGAGTAATCAGAAACAAACACTTCTGAGGAGGGACAGGGTTAAAAGAAAGAATAGAACAAATGGGGGACAGAATAGGGTTAAGGGAAATAAGTTAGTTTTTCACAATATGACTACTGTGTTTTGCATAACTGCACATGTATAAGCCTTATTGAGTTACTTGCCTTTTCAATGAGGGTGGGTGGGGAGGGAGGAAGGGAGAAAATTTGGAACCCAAAGTTTTAAAAACACATGTTAAAAAAATGTTTTCACATGCAACTGGGAAATAAGATATATAGGAAATGGGGCTCAGAAATCTATCCTGCCCTACAGGAAAATTGAAGGAGAAGTGGATAAGAGAAGGAGGGGAGAGACAGAAGGGAGGGCAGACTAGGGGAAGGGTATTCAGAATGCATGCCATCTTGGGGTAGATGGAAGGGTGAGACAGTGTGAAAATTTGGAACTCAAAATCTTGCGGACGTGAATGTTGAAAACTAAAAATAAATAAATTTTAAAAAAGAATATCAATCCTTTTAGAACCTGGTTGTAAGAATTGGGAAAATTAAAGTGAATTAAAATATTTAAGTAATAATGAGAGCTAGCATTTATGTAGTGTTTTAAGGTGTGCAGAGGTTTTAAGGTTTCACATCATTTGATTTTATCCTTGGCTGATGACTCTCTGAGGCAGTTCTGCCTCACTCAAGTCCAATTCGCATGCAGACCAAGACATCACATCATGATGTGATTGATCCTCTTCAAGAATGAAGGACATATAATAACAACAACAACCACCCAGAGATGTGGGTGCTAATATTATTCCCATTTTACAGATGAGGAAACTGAAGCAGAGAGAAGTTAAATGACTTGCCCATGATCTTACAGCTAAGCAAATGTCTGAGGCAAGATTCATACTCAGGTTTTCCCATCTCCAAGTCAAGTATTCCGTCTCATGTTCTACCTAGTTTTCCTGACCTCCCTTAATTCTAGTGCCTTCTCTCTTTTAATTATTTCCTATTTATACTGTTCATAATATGTTTGTACATGTTTGTTTACTTGTTTCCCTCATTAGATTGTGAGCTCCTTCAGGGCAGACACTATCTTTTGCTTCTTTTTATATCTATCCCCAGCACTTAGCACAGTGCCTGGAATGTAGTAGGCACTTAATAAATGTTTATTCACTGACTGACTGATTTAGCTGAGTGTTCATAGACAAGGCTGTATTCCCCATCATGTAGGGAAAAATTAGTCATATAAACTTGGACAGAAATCATACTTCATTAATGTTTGTCTTTAGAGAATATATGCAGGTTGTAGAAAAACCTAGGAATGCTTTTCATGAAAACATTTTAAAAGAATTCAATTCTGATTAAAATGTGCTCATTTGCCATCTCTAAACATGTTAGCTTTTATGTAGGGTTACTCTTCGAAAAACTAGAATGCGTCTTTTTACATTTCATATGACTTTTTTCTATCACTATGCCCTTGTTCATAGCTGTTCACTTGCAATTTGTGTCTATGTGCACCTATTTCTATGTCTCTGTATGTTTTGTGTAGACCTGTTTCTATGACAATATCTATACCCGTGTCTTAAGTCTACGTTTGTGTCTCTAGACTCTTTCATTTTGTACTCACTACACAGGATTGTTAGGATGAAATGAGATAAGATATAAAGGACTTTGCAAATTTAAAGCACAGTGTAAAATATGGCAATTATTATTATTATTAGTTTTGCAGTGATAAATGCTGTAATAGCTCAATTTATCTGGTCATCTTTTTTCCTTCAAAAGCCTTCAATAGCTCCTTACTGCTTACTAAATAATGTACAGATTCATGAGACTGGTGCTTTGCAATCTGCTTCTCCTTATCTTCCTAAATTTATGTCCTACAGTGGCCCTCCATGCAATCTGTGCCTCACCCAAAACTGAATTCAGCATTCTCTGCATGTATCCTAGGAGGTGGTGCAGTGGATAGAGTTCTGGACCTAGAATCAGGAACACCTGAGCTATAATATAGCCTCAGACACTTACTAGCAGGATGACCCTAGGCAAATCATTTAACCTGTTTGGCTCAATTTCGTCAGCTGTAAAATGGGGATAGTAATAGCATTTATTTCCTAGGGTCATTATGAGGATCAAATGAAATAATTTTTGTAAATTGCTTAGCACAGTGCATCATACATAGCAGGCACCTATTAAAATGTTGTTTCCTTCTGTCCGATCTTATTTCCTTCCTTCTTGTCTTGTTTACTTCCTTCCTACCTACGTTATTTCCTTACTTCTTACTTTCTTCTTTCCTGACTTTTTTGTTTCTTTCCTTCCATTCCCTGCCTTATTTCCTTCCTTCCTTTCTTCCTTCCTTCTCTACTGCCATGCTTGTTTTTTTTAAGTTTTTTTTTTGTTTTTTTGTTTTTTCCTTTTGGTAAGGTGATCGAGTTTAAGTGACTTGCCCAGGGTCACACAGTTAGTAAGTGTTAAGCGTCTGAGTCCGGATTTGAACTCAGGTCCTCCTGACTCCAAGGCCAGAGCTCTATCCACTGTGCCACCTAGCTGCCCCATACTGCCATGCTTCTGCTCAGGCTATTCTTACACTGGGATTGTTCCTCACTTCTTCCTATTAAATTTCTACCAATCCTTTAAAGCCAAGGTCAAATACCACAAGTTGGAAAATCCCTCAAATCTCACTTGGCTCTGTGTTTATATATTTCCAAGACACTTATCATTTTTGTATTCTATATTATCTCTCTGTCTCTGTGTCATGTGCCCCTCAAATTGAAATCAATTACTAATGTAATAAACAATCATTCATCATTCATTATTCTTTCCTTTCAAATATGTTCCTTGTCAGAGTGTCCAGCACGTAGTAGGAACTTAATAAATATGTGTTGATTGATTACTCAATCAATTGATATCATTTTCTAATCCCAAAAGACATTAAGCACATTGTTTATATGATCCATTATTTTCAATTACTCCCCATGAACACAAGCAATTACTCCTACCCAATTCAATTCAACAAATAGCTATTGTGTAAAAAGTGCTGTGCCATACCTCAAACCAAAATCTCAAAATTATATTCATGAAAGCTGAACACATTTTAATTCACTCATATTAGTGAAATGAAAAGAGTTAAGCAAGTTGTGTTCTGGGGACAAATCAGATCATGTTAACCAGAATTTGTTAAGCTATTACTACTTGCCAAGAACTGTGCTAAGCACTGGTGATACAAAAAGAAACAAAAACACTTTCCTTTCTGGGACAGCTAAGTGGCACAGTGGATAGAGTACCAAGCCTGGAGTTAAGAGGTCCTGAGTTCAGATTCGATTTCAGACTAGACACTCGACACTTACTAGCTGTGTGACTCTAGCTAGGGAAGTCACTTAACTCCAATTGCCTGGCCAAAAAAAAAAAAAAAAAAAAAACCAAGGGAAAAAAAAAAACATTTCCCTTCCTTCAAGGTGCTCACATTGTAATTGAGTAAGCAACATGAAAATTACTACACACATACAAGAAAGGTACAGAGTAAGTGGAAAGTAATTTCAGAAGGGATAGCAATAGCACCTCGAGACCAAAAAAGAAATATAAAACATTTAACAGATGAATCCAAACAATCACTACACCATATTTGGCTTAAAAATACTTTGAATTCTACCTAGGCAAGTAATTTTGAAAACAAATTATTAATTATTTTCCCAGATATCTTTAAAACACTGGCCATTCTATGATCATTGGTTGAGAGAGAAAAAAATCACAAAGTAATTATATGGTGAATAGTTCCAATCCACAAAAAAAAAAAAAACTAGGCAGAATTTTTGGAGAGTTGGATTCTAAATACATTTATAAAATCAAAAAATTTCTTTTTTTTTCAGTTTTCAACATTTACTTCCACAAGATTTTGAGTTCCAAATTTTCACACCATCTTGCCCTGCCCCCCACCCTAAGATGGCATGCATTCTGAATACCCCTTCCCCTAGTCTGCCTTCCCTTCTATCTCTCCCCCCCTTCTCTTATCCTCTTCCCCTCCTATTTTTCTGTAGGGCAGGATAGATTTCTGTACCCCACTTCCTGTATATCTTATTTCCCAGTTGCATGTGAAAACATTTTTTTAAAACATGTTTTTAAAACTTTGGGTTCCAAATTTTCTCCCTTCCTCCCTCCCCACCCACCCTCATTGAAAAGGCAAGCAACTCAATATAGGTTATACGTTTGCAATTATGCAAAACACTTCCATAGTAGACATGCTGTGAAAAAATAACTCTATTTCCCTTAATCCTATCCTGCCCTCCCCCATTTATTCTATTCTTTCTTTTGACCCTGTCCCTCCTCAGAAGTGTTTGCTTCTGATTACCCCCTTTCCCAATCTTCCCTCCCCTCTATCATCCCCCTACTCTCTTGTCCCCTTCCCTCTCCTATTTTCCTGTAGGATAAGATGGATTTCCATACCCTATTGAGTGTGTATGTTATTCCCCCCTTAAGTCAAATCCTATGAGAATAAGATTCACTCATTCTCTCTTACATTCCCCCGTTTCCTCTCCACTGTAAAAGACTTTTCTGTTTTTTTTGTGAGATGATTTACCCTGTTTTACCTCTCCCTTTCTCCTTCTCCTAGTATAATCCTCTCTGAGCCCTTAATTTTATTCTCCAGATATGACTTCTTCATCTTCAACTCACCCTGTGCCATCCATCTATCTATGTATCTATCTATATACATACATATAATTTTTTCTCTCCAACTACCCTAATACTGACAAAGGTCTCATGAGTTACAAATATCATCTTTCCATGCAGGAATGTAAACAGTTCAACCTTAATAAGTCTCTTATGATTTCTCTTTACTGTTTACCTCTTCATGTTCCACTTGAGTCTTGCATTGGAAAGTCAAATTTTCTATTCAACTCTGGTCTTTTCATCAAAAATGCTTGAAAGTCCTCTATTTCACTGAATGACCATTTTTTTAACTGAAGGATTATACTCAGTTTTTCTGGGTAGTTGATTCTTGGTTGTAATCCTATTTCCTTTGCTCTCTGGAATATTATATTCCATGCCCTGCAGTCCCTTAATATAGAAGCTCCTAAACCTTGTGTTAAGAAAATAAACTGACTTACACTAACATTAGAAAAACAAATGATATTCTAGTACAGTAGAAAACAACAGAGGGGTCACAGTGAATCATTAACTGGCAACAGATCAATAATGTGATTCATTCCTGGGATGGATGAGTGGAAATACCAAGAGGCAGCAACCACAAAGAAAATGAATAATAATAATTCTTTCCTGATTGACAGAGCAGAGCGCTGAACAAAAAAAAAATTATATCTACACAGTGCTTGTGTTAGAGGAATTTTAACTGGGCCTAAAATTGTGTCCATTCAATTGGCTACAGCTTATCAATAGTTTGTACCATGTAAGGGAGGCATAAAAATTGGCACAGCTGCTCACTCTTTGTTAGGACCAGATTAGTCAATTGGGAATCTAAACAAATGTTAAAAGACTACATTTGATTCCTGATGAAAATATTAATTTCATTTGCATCATGTTCTACTTTGTCCTCAACTTCACAAAATAATTTATTACATTGCTTAATATGTCTAAGTAGACACTTTCAATAAACAAAGTTGTAGAAGACTTGCATGACAGTGTCATGTGAAAGAATAATAATGCTTTTCTTATGTAAAAATATAGCCTATTAGAAGAATTATTAGTTATTAGAAGAATCATTACGAACAGGAAGTTTTGACATTTGTCTTTGTATCCCAGTTGGCTAGCCTGGTGCCACGAGCATATTATGCATTCAACAAATGTTTAATGAATTAAATTGAATGAGTTTTCCTATGAAGATATCTGAGGAGTAGATTCCCAGAAACCTAAAGGAAGTGACCAGGAGTTATTTTTCATCTTTACTGCAAATGGAATTGAAGAAAATTATTTTGAGACATAACAGAATCACACAAATTTAGAGCGAGAAAGTATTTTAGCAGCCACCTTGTCAAACTCAAATCCAAAAGGAATCCTCACTATAATGTACCTTACAAGTGGTCATCTTTCCTTTGAAGACTTCTAATAAAAGGAAACACACCAACTTCCAAAACAGTTCATTTGACTTTCAGACAACTCTAATTATTAAGAATTTCTTTCTTGACATCAAACCTAAATCACCATCTCTTCCACTTCAATTCATTGCTTCTGGTTCTGATTTCTGGGGCCAAACAATACAAATTTAATACCTCTTCTAAATGAACTGGGCAGCTAAGTGGTGCAGTGAACAGAGTGCTGGACCTGCAGTCAGGAAAACTCATCTTCCTCAGTTGAAATTTAGCCTCAGATATCTACTAGCTGTGTGACCCTAAACAAGTCACTTAACCCTGTTTGCCCAGTTTCCTTATCTGGAAAATGATCTGGAGAAGTAAATTATAAACCACTCCAGTATCTTTACCAATACCCCAAAAGTGGTCACAAAGAGTTGGACACAATTGAAAACAACTGAACAATTAAATGAAAGCCCTTAAGATATTTGGAGACACCATCATAACCACCCTAAGCTTTTTATTCTCTGGGTTAAACATCACCAGTTCCTTCTAATGTATGTGACATGGATTCAAAGTTCATTGACATCAATGTTATCCTTTTCTATGTGTTCTCCAGCTTTTCAATGTCCTGCTTAAACTATTTCAGTTCTAAAAAAAAAAAAAAAAAACACAGGTTAATAGAGAGGGGAGTAGTTTGTGGCACAAAAAAGAAAGGTGATTTACTGAAAATTCCCTATTGAAATGGCTTTGCAAGCATTCAGAATACATCTTAAAATCTTCAAAGCGAAATTATGATAATGAAGGAGCTAGTCTAGATTCTATTAGAGCTCAAACTACTGAATTATCAATGTTTTCATTTCCATTTCTGCTATGACACCTTAGCCTAAGAGTGATCAAACTTTGGAATGTGTTGTTTGGGAAGGCTGTGGGTTCCCCTTTCCTGGAGAGTTCCAGGGTAGAAAGCTTCATCTGGAATTCATTAGAGAAGTTTATTCTGGATGCAGGAAAATGAAGTAGATGTCATTGACAGACCCTAAATTGTCATGATTCTAGGAAATTAGAGAAATTTAATATTTCCATGAGTTTCAGGATTCATGGCAAAGACTGATGACAACTCTAAAAACATACTTGTCCTTCTCCATACTTGCCAAGAAAAAAATGTACAAATTGTGAAATGATCTCTGAAGTGATGAAATCATTCTTTCCATGATTACTCATATTTTCTTATTTTGTTTTATTCCTTCTAGTAAACCAAATTATAACTCTCCCCACCCCACCCCTAAACTCTGCTACAACCCTATCTGCCTGATACAAAAACTTCTGGCTGAAAAATAAGAATTTCCATCAATCATCTGGATCATCTGTCAATTCAGATTTGGGAATCATGCAGGCAAAACATCTGGATGGTTGACAGAACTTTTCCAGTTTTTATCCAGATGTTTTGTTATTACATAGATAAAATTGGGCACTGTAGCTTTGCAGATGAATACATCTCCTATGTAAATAACAAGGAATTTTTTTAAATTGTTGTCCTTTAAGGTATTTCAGAGCCTTAGAATAGAGGTCATCTTTCCTTTGGAAATGGCAAAGATGCAGGAATTAAGATGCCAAGAGACAGTAATTCTTTTTACATGAATTCTTGGTACCAATAACAAATCTGAGGAAAATAGTATTTATTTATATATGTCCCTAAATTTGTTTGTGGAAGCCATATTTCAAGTCCCTCTGCAGCATTAACAAATTCCCTAATGAATAAAGACAAAATTTTCTAGTAGGCATTGTGAGCAATCATCAAATGAACCAAAGCATACCCAGCTGTAACAATTAAAACTGGGCTGTGTCATCAGGGTGCACTCCAAATACAATGCAAAATTTCCATGTAGATTTCTGGGTATCATTAGCTTCCTTTCATGAGTATTTCCTCTGAAAATAGTACCTGTTGTTCACCTATTCCTCCAGGCTAAAAAAATGTATTATTATTTTAGTGCCACTTTCTACCCCAAATCCAGCCACTAAGTCTAACATTTTTTCCTTTACATTATTTAGTCCCTTTACAATGTTTCCTCCCTTTCTGTTTTTATTGTGAGCATCTCTATTCACCTTGTAATTATTATTGTAATGTCCTTCTAATTGTTCTCATTGTCTCACATTTCTTTTTTTTTCAGTTCAGCATATGTACTTTTACGAGAATTCTTCATTTGATCTGTGATTTCATCAGTGGGAATATTCCTTCCACCAGTGCAAATTGTTATCCATTTATGTTTCTTCATTCTGTACAATTCTTGTCCCTTTTCCTTCATAAATTTGTGAAAAGAAAAAATTGAAGTTACCTCTAATTTCTACTGTATTGATTTTACAATGTAATTGATTTTATTCTGTATTGATTTTTGTAATTGAGAATATCTGCCTGAACTCACCTTGCTCAGTTTCAGTTTTCCCTCCAAGCTAGTTTAAAGCTGTGGTAGAAAGGGTATGTTGTTATCTCTCAGGTAATTAGCTCATAGGACATCTACTTGTAGTCTGTAAGCCCCAACCAGCTTAACCTGATGCCATATCTCCAAAACTCAAGTCATTTGTCCTTACCTGTCCTTGTGCAATTAGGGGACAATTGCAACTAAGGAGACAACTAACTTGGTGGTCCTGCTCCCCTAACCAAGATTACAAGAGGCAAATGAGTACTATAAAACAAGTAACATTCCTTAATTGTCAGAGAGGGCCATTATTAGCCATACCTGAATGACAACCCAATTTCCCCAATTTCAGCCAATTATAATATTCCACAACTATCTAGACACCCTCTATTCCTGTCAATAGAGTCCCCCTTTCCATTGGGGTCACTGGCATTGATGAAGGGACTAGTCTGACCTACTTTGTGGGTTCATTAACATCACTATTAATAAACTGATTTTTATCAGAGTATGTACCTCAATTTACCTTTGTTACATTTACTTGACCCAAGTCCTAATAAGGAGACCTCCCTGACATGTCAAAGACTTTCCTCTGCATCTTTCAGTAAGTCATAGGCACCAATAACCCTACCTTTGGTACAGAACCTACTTACCTCCTTTTCTAGTTTTACAAGTCCTTAATAATGTCTTTTAGGTTACTTCTTATGCAGAAATCATCATGAGTAATATGTCATGGCCTATTCCTACTAACATCAACCAAGAATCTTCCAATTGACCTTTGAGTCATCTGAAATTTTATCCTTCTGGAATTGAGGTGGCTGATCATTGCCAGCACATTATGTATGTTAGAAATATGGACTTTGGCTGTAGGGAGAAACAGTATCATTGTTAGTACTTTTCTATTTCTGAAATTTCTAGACCCAGCAACTCATTGTCCATCTTACTATGACTTTCCAATATACCTACTTCTGGACTAACTCAGTAGCATATCCACCTATCTGCAATTCATTACCCAGATGGTATGTATGTTTTCCATTCACTTAGTTTTTCCTGTGTGGCTTATTAGACTCATCTCTTTTAGGCACTATGGATTTTGAGAAGGACCAACAATATTTGAAGGCTTGATGGGAAAAGCACAGTGTCATCCACAAACAAAAATTTCTTGGAGAATCTCATCATCTGTACCAACAGTTCTTAATCTTTTTTGTGCCATGGACCTTTTTGGCAGTCTGAAGGAGCCTAAGAACCCCTCCTCAGAATAATGTTTTTAAAGGCATAAACTAAAATGCATAAGACTACAAAAGAAAACAATTATACTGAAATAAAGATGTGAGTTTTTCCCTATCCAGATTCACAGACTGAAATCTATCCATTGACTCCAGATTAAGAACCCCTGGGAATCCCACTTCCATTCTAGACATATTATGTCCTCAACGTCGTCTTCCCATATTATGTCTCATTGGTATTTATAGACATATAATTGTTAAATAAACTTTTCTGTGAATTTTTCAAGGAATCTTGTATGATCATAATAAATTATGGGAAACACTTTATAAAAACAACCCTTTAGCTTTGCTTTTTACTCTTCTGAATTAAATGCTTCATTTGGCAATCAAGAAACAGTAAACACAGAGAGATCATGAATTCTCTAAAATTTCCTAGTCAATTATGGGACTGTGAACTGTGAAGACTACTGTAGAAAACTGTCTAGGGAAAAAAACTGGTTGTCTCTCTGATTTTTATCAAAGATAGCCTTTATACATGTGTGGGTTTTGCACATGCTTAGTTCACCTAAAATTGTAGCACTCACATGGAAGATGGTAGGACTCTGTTTCTGGAAGAAAGCAGAACTGGCTTATGTGTACACATTCTGTGTTAGCCTACTAGAGGTTTGGGAACCACGACATTGGCTGCATAGCCAGAATTGTCTGTATCTTTAAAACTTCCTGACTGAATATAGTCTACTTTCTTGTCCTGTATTCATGAACTGAAGGCCACCTTCCTCTTCCCTTTAGGCAATGGGTCTCTAAAAAATAGGTCTGTGCTCTTTTTAAATATTTAGGAATATATTGTAGCACAAAGTATAAGATGATGATCTAAACAAATTTTTACCAGACTACTTTTTACTTCTCTCAGTAGTTTTTGTCAAATAAAAAAGTCCCCTAATTGTCTATATTCTTGGATTTATCAAATAATAGACTACTGAGTCAATATGTTTCTAGATCTTATTGTCTAATACATTCCACTAATCCACTTTTCAATTTTTTACCCACTACCAGACATCTTTGATAATTATTGCTTTGTATTATGGTTTGAGATCTAGAAGCATTAAACCCTCTTCTTGCAACTTTTTAAAAAGTGTATGCCTTAATATTCTTGCATTTTTAATACCTCAAATGAATTTTGTCATTATTTTGTCTAGTTCTATAAAGTATGGTAATTTGATTGGTATTGCACTAAATTTGTAGAGTAATTTGGATTACATGATCATATTTTCCATAATGCCATAACCAAACCAAAAACAGTGAATATCTCTTCAATTATTTAGTTCTTCTATTTCTACAAAAAATTACTTTAACCTTGTATTTATCTGAGAATTTGTGTTGTGTCTATATAACTCCTGTACAGATTGGGAGGTTAATTCATATATATTTGATAGTTGTTATCTGAAATGAACTTTTTCTTCCTTTTATTCCTGCTAATATTCAGAGTTATTTTGATTATTTGGTATTCTGGCACTTTACTAAAGCTATTAATTGTTTCAATGTTTCTAGGATTCTTTATAATTCTCTAAGTAAACCATCTATCATCTGCAATTAGAGATTATTTTGCTTCCTCTTTGCCTTTGCTTATCTCCCTCAATTTCTTTTTCTTATCTTATTGCTGTATATAGCATTTCTACCACTAAGTCAAATAAATTTAAGCTCTTAGAATTCTTGCTTGACTCCTGATCCTACTGGGAAGACTTCTAGTCCATTACAAATAATGCTACTTCTTAATTTTAGTTGGGGACTATTGTTTATATGAAGCAAAAATTATATTCCTATAATTTTAGTGTTTCTACCTTCAATCAGTGCCATACTTTGTCAAAGATTTTTATGCCTAAGTTAATATAATCATGTGATTTTTAAAAAATAAATTTTGTCTTTTTAATTTTAAACCAAATTTTTATGTCCTTCATTCTTTTTTCTTGCTACCTCTTGCTTTGCTAAGACTCTTTTCTATTATTGCTTTTTATAATAAAGTGTTTTCCACTAATAAGCATTTATTTACAGTCTTTCTTTTGGTGACCTTATTAGCTACCATAGGTTTAAGAATCATGTCTATGCTAATGATATACCTAGTTTCTTCCCTTAGCTCCAATCCTAAATAACCAACTGCTTATTGAGTATTTCAAAATGGATGTCCCATAGGCATCTCCATATATTCAAAAGAGAATCCATTTTCTTTTCCCCCATACCTTCTCCTCCAGCAAACTTTCCTATTTCTACCGAGGGCATGACCATTCTTTCAGTCTCCCACATTCATAACCTCAGTGTTATCTTTAACTTCCCACTTTTCTTTATTCTATATATTCAATTGGTTGTCAAATCTCTCCATGTCTGCCTTCTATAATATCTCTCACAAAAACTCCTTTCTCTTAATTCACACAGCTACTACCTTAATCCAGGCCCTCATAATTTCTCCCTTGCACTATTGCAATGATCTGGTAATAGATCCCCCTACCTCAAGTCTTGCCCCATGCTAATCCATCTTCCACACAGCTGCCAGTGGTTTTCCTCAAGTGCAGATATGACCATGTCATTGTCCTACTCAAAAAACTCAAATGCCTCTCTATTGCCTTCAGGCTCTGCATAACACAAGTATAAATAGGAGTTATTTGCAGTTCTCTGTTGAAGACAGATCTTGTAAAAAGCCAGAGTTTATTTTTCAAAATTTACAGCAGATTTATTCAAATAAAGAGGTTGATTCTGATATCTGACTTATCTCAAACCATGGAATAATTGATATTCTACAATTTACTTTCTGCTATATAAACTCAACCCAAGGGACATCAGGCTTTGGAAGGGATTATCGGAGGTGGCATCCCTGTCCTTGAGATTTACAAAGAAGCTTTCTGGTAGTGCTCTCTGGAATCGGATTAGCAGATTGCATTTCTAAAGACCAAGTGGCTACATCTCCCCTTCAGAGTTCTACGGGTAACCTTGAAAAGACTATTATTCAGATTATTACTCATGAGCCTCCATCCAGTGTGTTCCTTCCATCTCATTCATGTAGTTAAAATACTCCCAAGATAAATTGACCATTTAGATCATGAGAGTACAGCAAGATGGATGTGAAGGCCTTAGATTCTTGGGTTAAATCATTAAGTCTGATGACAATGCTTGGGTTTTGGAGGGAATGAAGATAGGGCACAGGTAAGGCCTGATGGTCTTTCATTTCACTGGAAGGAATAGAGTGGGTGATATCCACCTCCTTCAAACTGTGTCATACAACATAGGTTTCTGGGCTGCCTGGGGATAGAGTAGAGAGAGAGAGAGAAAGGGAAGATTTGGGGAGGGCATCTCTAGAGAAAATGGTTCTTCTTACCTCCCATTCATTCTGGATAGTATCATCTAGTCAAAATGTGTGATTAATTTTGCAATGTATTATTCACTGACAGATTGCAGTCCACAAAGGTGGGACCATTTTATAATTCCACCAATAATGTAATAGAATTCCTATCTCCTCCCCAGAGACCTGCAAATGCCACATTTTATAATTTTAAACATACTCTGACCATGAGTTAATATTAAAACTCAGCTATGCCATTATATCTTGTGTAGTTCTCTTCTGTGTTCTTCCATAAATCCTCTCTAAGACATTTGCAAGATCCACTGAGGGCTCTCCTCTGAGTCTTTAAATATGTTGTAGATAACAATGTATCACTCAAATTACTCACCTATTATCCCCTCACTACTATCAAAACCAACTCACCCTCTTTTCCAGTCATTTTTGCTGTTCAATCATTTTAATCATATCTGACTCCTTGTGACTCCATTCAAGTGGGTTTTTTGGGGTTTTTTTTGTTTTGTTTTGCTTTTTGGAAAAGATACTAGCATTGCTTGCCATTTCCTATTCCAATTTATTTTACAGTTGAGGAAACTGAGGCAAACAGGGTTAAGTGATCTGCTCAGGGTCACCCAGCTAGTAAATATCTGAGATCTGATTTGAACTCAGGAAGATGAGTATTCCTGACTCCAAGTCCATTGCTCTACCCACTGCACCACTTACCTGACTCTGTTTTCTAGTCACCATTGTTCAGTCATTTTCAGTTGTGTCTGACTCTTTGTGACCCCTTTTGGGCTTTTCTTGGCAAAGTTATTGGAATGGTTTATTATTTCCTGCTCTAGCTCATTTTACAAGTTAGGAAACTGAGACAAACAGGGTTAAGTGACTTGCTCAGGGTCACCCAGCTAGTAAGTATCTCAGGCCAGATTTGAACTTATGAAGTTGAGTCTTCCTGACTCCAGGCCCACCACTCTATCCATTGTGCCACCTAGCTCCCCTTTCCTAGTCATGCATGACTTTACTGATGGTTTTATGGAAATTTTAGTAAAGAAGTCATTCTTAGTAATATATTACAACCTAAGTATACTCACTATGTATCTTAAGACCTACCATGTCTCTCCCTTCCTATCAATCTAATTTTAGCTTTTAATGACTTCAGCCAATTTGATGAAGTTGAAGCCATATCTCAGAAATGTTTTCCTTTAAGATTTTCAAATTATTAAATAATTTGAAGAATTCTTTTAAAATTACATACTTGTACAATACATCTTTGGTCACAGAGTCAGAGTACAATTGGAAATGGAAACTTTTGGGTCAGAACAGAAATATTCAATGTGTTCTGACTGAAATGATATAGGTGCTGTGACTGTACCTAATATACAGACAGATTCCCTTTACTCTTATTTCAAAAGAGAGAGGAGAACTGAAATTTCAAAAAGTGATGAGTAATGTAGCGTACTGAAGGAAGTACTTGAGGAGCTTCAGGAATGAGGTGTCACTGAAAGAGAGAGAGAGGCAGAGAGAGAGAGAGAGAGAGAGAGAGAGAGAGAGAGAGAGAGAGAGAGAGAGAAACAGAGCCATGAAATTGAAGGGAAACATTGAGACTATCACATGCCTCTGCCATGACCTTTGCATACTCCACCCTAAAGCTAAGAGAAATGAAGGATGCTATGACCCTGATATTGAAACTCTGAGTTCTGGACTGACTGTGATCCAGACAGAAAAAAAAGAGTATAGTGACTTTGGTACTGTGTGATACTATTGAGATAGATCCAGGTGGATCTATTCTTCAATCATCTCGCTCTTTCTCCCCAACTTATTCTCTCTCTAGGCAGTGATGAATCTACTTTACCAGCTCTTTTTCCCTTTCTGTTTCACCAATCTCTTTAAAAGAATTTTTTTCTAAAATATCATTCTGTGTGTGTGTGTATGTGTGTGTGTGTGTGTACAGTCACATGTACATGTGGATGACTAGATGTAGCTAATAAACACACAAGAAAAATATTCTCTTTCTAATTGCTGAGATTTTTCTCCGTCTGGGGGCTCAGAGCCAGACAGAAAAATGTTATTGATACATACTTTTGTAGTTTTCTTGTAACTTATTTGTACACAGAGAAGATCAAATGAGCCAAAGTAATAGCTAGTCATAAAGAGACTGGGGCTTGCCTTACTAGTGAGGGTGACTAGAGAAGCTTACTTCTGAGATAATTGCCTTTTTTAATCATTTTTAACATTTTTATCATTTCCATCATATCCATTAGATAGTATCCATTTTTTAATCAGAGTCAAATCAGTTTGACAAATATCCTGCCTTTGGGATGGGTTTCTGGTCTTCTTATTCAATTAACTAGTAGCTGAACTGAATGGCTGGTATGTCAGAGCATACACTATGCAAATCTCCCTAGACCCTATCCCCTTCAAAGGCCATAGGTGGCTAATCAAATGTATTATTTATAATAGATACATTGTGGATGATATTTAGAGACCCTAGTGATGGAACAATACTCATACACCATGCAGAGATATCTTCATATGATTATTATTCATCCCTTTGAACATTCAGAATTATCTCTAGCTGGCACAACCAAGTCCCCTCTGTAAGATTTGGAGATTTCATTAAGTTAAACAGAAACTATTTCCAGCTTCATTTGAGGAATTTTTATTTTTTTATTATTTTTCTGAAGGCATCAAGAACCTCTTTGTTTCTCAGGCTGTAGATAAATGGGTTTAATAGAGGAATTATCACTGTGTAAAACAAAGAGCATATTATGTCTTGATTGTTGGCAACACCAGACCCAGGAAACACATACATAATTAAAAGAGTGCCAGAGAATAAAGAGACAGAGAACAGATGTGCACTACAGGTGGAGAAGGCTTTGCTCCTACCCTATGCTGACTTAATTCTCAGGATGGCAAGGAGGACATATATATATGAGACATTCACCAAAATAGCCTTCGAAATATTTTTTTTTCTGCATTGGATACCCTCTCATCAGCATGTTTTCAGGTTTAACTTTTCTTCTTAAAAAATGCATTTAAGGGGCATCTACATTGTATAGTGGATAGAGTACTGGCCCTGAAGTCAGGAGGACCTGAGTTCAAATCCAGCCTCAGACCAAACACTTGACACTTACTAGCTGTGTGACCCTGGGCAAGTCACTTAACCCCAATTGCCTAAAAAATATTAAATTAAAAATTTCATTTTAAAACAATTATTTGCTACTTTTCCTTGGATTAGAATAAAAAAATGAGCTTGAGAGATTTGTTAACTTGAAAAGAAGATATTAAGGAATTCTAGTAATCAATAACATAAAGACAAATGGGACTTAACAGGCAATTCTCTATTGATCCTTGATTCTGCAAACACTATGTATAATAGTCATTGATGTTTGTAGGTGGTGAGGTTCATAGAGTACTGAGCCTGGAGTCAGGAAGATCTGAGTTTAAATCCAAACTCAGACACTTACCAGCTATGTGACTCTAGGAAAGTCACTTAACCCCTATTTGCTTCATTTCCTCATCTATAAAATGGGGACACACTCAGAAAATTGGAGCAGGTCAAAGCTTCCATGTTACTCATTTTTAGGAATGAGTCCTCAAGTGACCTCTGCACCTCCAGCCTAGGTGAGAATAGGGGGACTCAATCTCAGGCAAAAACAATAATAACAATCTATATCCACTATATCACATTGCTAAATTTATCATAATGAAAGAACTGATCTAGACCTCTACTCCACTCCAAATCAATGGGGGAAAGTCATGCTCTTCATGTCAAGCTCCGCTGTATGAACATAATCCAACAATTACTACATTTTTGGAATGCATTATTAAGACAAATTGTAGATAGCCTCCCCTGAAGATTTTCAGGCAAGATAATACTGTCTGGAAGTGTTTTAAAATGTTGTCTGCCATTACATGTATAATTGATATCATGTTGCTTGCCTTTTCAAGATGTAGGGTAGGGTTGGAAAAGAGTAACAGAATTTTGGAACTCAAAAAAAATTTTAAGTGAATGTTAAAAAATTTCAATGTAATTGGGAAATATTTAACAAAATAAATACAAATATATTTCTTAATTGTTGTCTGAACACAGGCAGATGAGTCAGATAACTTATATTCCTATTATTCAATGAAAAAATTTTCACAGTTTTCAAAAGTCAAGGATGTAACTTATTTCTGCTCTTTTAAAGTACAAGGAAATTATTTAGTAGATATGTTTCATAGAGCTTCCCTGACCAAAAAGAAATTTACATAGTATTAGGTAATCTCAGAAGTGATTAGACTTTCCTTTTAATGATCATTTTATATTGCATCATGTTCTTTTGCCTTTAAAAAACAGAATGTGATATTGACATAGAGCTTCATGGTTTGCAAAGTCCTTTACATACATTATCTTTTTTGATCCTCATAGCAACCCTCTAGGAAATGCTATGAAGAAAGAAGCAAGCACCTACTGTGTGCCAGGCACTATGCTAAGTGCTTTACAAATATTTATTTGATCCTCACAACAACCCTGGAAGGTAAATGCTATTTTTATCTCCATTTTAAAGCTGAAGAAAAGGGATCATCAGAAGTTGTGAGTTGCTCAGGATCACACAGCCAGTAAGGGTCTGAGGCTAGGTTTGAACTCAGATCTTCCTGACTCCAGGCCAGTACTCTATCTACTATATCACCTAATAATAATAATAATGATAACTACAGCAACACTAATATTATTATTCCTATTTTACAGATGAGAAAACAGAGCCCGAGAGAGGTTAAACAATTTGCTAAAGGTCACACAGAAAGTAAATGTCTGAGACAGGACCTATACCCCAGACTTACTGACTCCATACTTTAAAACTTTATACACCTTTCTATTCAGAGAACAGTGGACATTTCATGATTTGACTTTGTATTCCCAGTGCTTGTCACAGTGCCTGATGGATAATAATCACTTAATAAATGTGATTGTTCACAAAAACTCCACTATGGCTCTGTCTACATGACATGTAAATTTGGGTCCAAAAAATAAAAAGTTCAGTTAATTATCTAGATGTTCTTTGCATCCAGATTTTGGAATCATGTAGAAAAACCTCCACATTTAACAAAGTCTTTCCACTTTCTACTTAGATGATTCATTACTACATAGAAACAGCTAAATGTTGCTGGAAGTGAAAGGATTTGTGTTGTTTTTGAATCATCTTTGTAAAGAATATTGAAACCCATAGAATGCTGTACTCTTACCTGAGTTCTTTAAAATATTCTGTAGACCAGTGAAGGGAACAGTTCTCACTTTGTAGTTAGAGGTCCTGTGTTCAAATTTCCACTCTGACCCTTTCCATCTGACTGAACATAGTATAGTCTCAACCTCACTGGCCTCACTGGTTTCCTCATTTGTAAAATGACAAGGTTAGACTAAATGCCATGTGAGGCTATGAGCAATTCTTTTTGGAAATATTGTAGGGATAGAAATGGAAAAGCCATTAAGCATTCATTCCTATTATACTGATTCTCTTATGTGATTCAGATCTGAAGGGAATCGTTTTTATTTTCATTCACTTCCAAATCTGTTTATGAAAACAACATTGAAATCCCCTCAGTCCCAACAAAGCACTCCCTATAGGATGGGTTCAAAGTTGTTTTATTGAGTACTATGAGCTAATCAATAAATCATGCTAAATGCACCCAATTATATCCATTAAAACAGCTCTCAGTGTTATCAGGGGTCATTGAAGTATAGACTTCACTTCAAGGCTTCTTTTCTTTATATTTGTTCATTTGTAAGTATTTGGTTTGGGTTGATTAGTTTCATTAGATAGAACATTATGCAAATATATTCACCATTTGTGTTCAACCGAGAGCAATCATCTTGGCTACTCATGCCCACTCAAGCAATGTATTGAGCCATAGAATAAGGTGGAAACTATCCATCATTTCTGGAAAGATACCCACTTCCAAAATTTGGCTTCAAGCAAACATACTGGGCACAGGATGTAGCAGAAACAATGCCATCCAACAAACATTTACTGAGAGGGTACCTATGTTAACTGAGCTCCGTGAGAATACAAAAAGAGTACCTTACAACTGACTTGAGAAAGCAGTATTTCTACACATGAAACAATAAGATTGTAACAAATATGATTGTGATGGAATGCTATTGTGCTATAAGAAATGATGAGCTGGTTGACTTTAGAAAAACATGGAAAGACTTACATGAAATAACAAAGAGTAAAATGAGCAGGATCAAGAGAACATTGTACACAGTAAAATCAATATTGTTCTAACAACTTTGAGCGACTAAATCATTTTGAATATTATAAATACTCAAATCAACTACAAAGGACCTATGAAGGAAGATGCTATCCACATCCAGAGAAAAAACTGATAAATAGAAGTATGTATACTATGATTTACACACACACACACACACACACACACACACACACACATTTGTGTCTTATGGTAGTCTTCTCTAGGGTGGGGTGGGGAGAGAGGGAGAAAAAAGGTGCCCAGCAGAGAACAAAAGAAAACTTAGAAGGAAGCTCAGAAAAGCAAGGTAGCTTTGAAAATGATGTGTAGTATTTATTACATAGTTTTTTTTTAAAGAATGAAATGGAAATCCATGGTTTTATGTGGAGTCCTCTTTATATGTTGTACTGTAAATATGGAAAGATTCTTTTTTGTCTTTTTGTATTTAAGTTTAAAATGAATAGTTTTTTTTTAATTTGCATTACAACCCACTGAAACATTTGTGAATTATTTTATATTTTAGTTATTTTGTAATGGAGGAGAGCTGAGTATGTTTGCAGGCAGTGGGGAAGGAGCCAGTGTTTTTGTACAGTCATTTTTCAGACATGTACAACTCTTTATCTAACTCTTTTTTAAGTGGAATCTGGGGATGGATTGAAAGTTACTGAAAGAGATGCCCTCTTGTGTTGCCTCCCAATTGGGTTTAGACCAGTGTTTCCTTCTTGTTGTTGTTTCATCATGTACAGTTCTTCGTGACCCTATTTGGTGTTCTCTTGGCAAAGATACAGGAGTAGTTTGCCATTTCATTCTCCAGCTCATTTTATAGATGAGGAAAGTAAGGCAAACAGAGATGTGACTTGCCCAGGATTACAAAGCTAGTAAGTGTCTGAGACAAGATTTGAACTCAGAAAGATGTGTCTTCCTGACTCCAGGCCCAGTACTCTATCCACTGTCCCACTTAGTTGCCCCAAAGGAGACAGTAGAAACTTAGAAATTGAAGACAAGAAAAAAAGAGACAGAAAATGATCAATGAATGGGGCAAAATCTTAGAAAAGTGGGGAAAGCATGGGATCAGAAGCACAAGTAGAAGCCACTTCAATCTCTGAAATTAGATAGAATGAGGAAAAGAGTCAAAACAAAGAAAGTTTTTACATTTGTAGAAGAATGGGGTGGCATGGCCAACAAACTTAAAATTGACTTAATGCCTCCCATTATGTCTGGTCTCTATATTTTTTTACCCCTGTAAATTATATATATAAGGATTTTATGTCTTAGAATCTGGTAACTACAAGTACTAGTCTTCCTCACTGGAGGAAGTATATGAATCAATATTGTTTTCCATAGAATATTTATCCATAATCACATTTGTACATAGCTATATTAATAAGTAAGATCTTGGTAGTATCTATGGGCACTGGGAGCTTTTTACCCTGTCCCTAAGGGAATCTAAACTACAATTTCACATGTAGAACTTCATAGGGAGAAAAATGTATAGGGCCTTTGATTCCTCACTTGAAAGAACAGCCTGAGGTCATTATCTTAAGCTTGTTAAATCCCTACCTGGCAAACTGGAAACAGATTATTTAAATCTTAGGTTTGGGGTGATATTTAGTCTCTCTAAAGTGGGGAGTAAAAAGGTACTCAGTGTACAATATAAGCTAAGGATAAGGCAAGTATTTATTTTCTATATACAAAAGAAAACAAAAGGATACAAAATATTTGAAGGAGGTGATGCAAATGGTAAACTCTTCCTGACACTCCTATTTGTGTATGGCATTGTGCTCCTTGCATCAAGCCTCAATACTACAGATTTTCCAAAGTAAGGTTCGTAGCCACTCAGATGTAATAAAACTTCTTTTTTTGATCATGGCTTTCAGATAGTCCAATGATTTTTAAATTGTCTCTCCTGGATCTATTTTCCAGGTCAGTTGCTTTTCCAATGAGATATTTCATATTTTTTTCACTCTTTTGGTTTTGTTTTACAATTTCTTGATTTCTCATAAAGTCATTACCTTTCATTTGCTCCATTCTAATTTTTAAGGAAGTATTTTCTTCAGTGAGCTTTTGGACTTCCTTTACCATTTGGCCAATTCTGCTTTTTAAGGCATTTTTCTCTTCATTGGTTTTTTGGACATCTTTTGCCATTTGGGTTAGTCTATTTTTTAAGGTATTATTTTCCTCAGTGTTTTTTGGGGTCTCCTTTAGCAGGCTATTGAGTTGCTTTTCATAATTATCTTGCATCACTCTCATTTTTCTTCCTAGTTTTTCCTCTACTTCTCTTACTTGCTTCTCAAAATTCTTTTTGAGTTCTTCCATGGCCTGGGACTGATTCATATTTTTCTTGGAGGCTTTGGATGTAGGAGCTTTGATTTTGTTGTCTCCTTCTGGTTGTATGTTTTGATCTCCTTTGTCACCAAAGTAAGATTCTATGGTCTGACTGTTTTGCACTGTTTACTCATTTTCCCAGCCAATTTCTTGAGTTTTAAACTCTTTTTTTAAGGTAGGGGTCTGCTTCCAGTGTGGAGAATGTGCTGTCCCAAACTTTGAGGATTTTGTGCAATTGTTTTCAGAGATATTTCTAGGGACCTGTAAATTTTCAGTTCTTCCAAGGTGGTACAATCAAGGGTGAGTGTTCACTCTTTTCCTGGCCTGGACTCTGGTCTATGAATAACCACAAGCACTCTTTTCTGTCTCAGAACTGTAAGGAAGATTCCCTCTCCATCGCCACCACAAGCTCCACTATGCCAGTACTCCTCCTTGCCCCAGGACCGCCACCCAGGACTGTGACCCAGATCCCAGCATGGGCAAAGCAAGAGAATCCTGCCTCAACACCAACAAACAGATCCCTGCAATCCCCCTCTGATCAGCTGCTTGATCCCCCCTCTGTCTGTGGGCTGAGAGCTCCAGAAGTAGCCATCGCCCCAGGGCTGCACCCAGAGTGGTGCTGGTACTGAGCTCTTCTCTCACCGCAGGATAAATCTTTCCTACTGATCTTCAAAGTTATCTTTGGTGTTTGTGGGTTGAGAAGTCTGGAAACTGCCACAGCTCCCCTTGATTCAATCCTGTGAGGATTGTTCCAGGTTTGCTGAGGCCTGGTCTTTGCCTGTGCAACCTGCGTGGCCCCGCGCTGAACTGTGTTCCTCTTCCAGCCCAGCATAACAGAGTTTTGTAATCTACTATCCAGCTTGTCTTGGGCTGGCAATTTGTTTCACTCTCTCTTTTTGTGGGTTCTGATGCTTTAGAATTTGTATAGAGCCATTTTTACGGGTATTTGGAGGGGTTTGGCAGAGAGCTCAAACAGATCACTCCTTTTACTCCACCATCTTGGCTCCACCCCCCCCACACACATATTTTTTAAAGTGACAAATTTTGCTTTCAATTTTTCTTTTAGTTTTCTAAGAGTTTCTACTTAAAGAAATCAGTAACTCAGGAGTAACTTCCCACTTACCCTTCAAACATTGATATTGTAAATAGACAAGGCTGGATTTGAACTCAGGTCTCCCTAACTCCAGACCTAGTGCTCCATCCACTGTATTACCAACTGCTTCTACATAGAGTGAAGTAAGTCATGGGATTTGAGGAGATTGAGTATTTGAGGGGTAAAGGAATTTGAAGGCATATCAATATGAATGTTGAAGTCCTCCAATATAAAGACAAGAGGTGGGAAGGACAGGGGAAGGAAGGAAGGATGGAAGGAAGGAAGGGAGGGAGGGAGGGAGGGAGGGAGGAAGGCAAGTCTGATATATGAATATAGTAATTTAAACTGAAGAAAATAAGGGATGTAAATTTTAAAAAACAGACTTGGGTTTTAACAAAGATAAAAATGGAGAAAGTAGTGGAATATATGTCTATTGGATAAAGGTCTTATTGCAAGAATAAAAAATACAAAGTTGATATGGAATAATAGAAAGCTACTGGAAAGTTTCAAAATAAGAACCTATCTGGGAAATCAGTATCTATTAGTGACAAAAGTATTTTAAAAGACCCTAATTGATAAGTTCCTAATTTGAATATGAATCAATAGGAGAGTCAAGTCTATTGTTAATAATTAATATCAGTCAGAGTTAGCTGATACCTGAAGTAGTTTTATCTAGGTTAAAGTTTTCTCATAATCAGCCCAAAAATCATTTGAAGAAGCTAATGCTACAGTGACTGGTAGGTCTAACTTCCTAATGATCCCCATTGCTCATTGTTTACACAATATGAGGACTTCCTGCCAGTGAATTTTATCTAATTACCATTTACCAAACTTCTACAAACATCTCTCCTGTGGGTTTTATGATCACAAATGATTATTGTTCTCATGACACCTTGTTATTTTCTTTTCCAGGTGAGCAAATCTGATCATTAACAAACTTGGAACAAGAGAAAGCTCTGCAATGACTTTTAAAAGGGCATATACTCTCCGTCTTTCCAATTCTCTCTCCCAGGGGCTAAAGAGCAGATTGTAAAAATCCACCCCCAGGAATGACACAGAGGAAAGGATTCCCTTTTGCAAAAAATAAAAGTCCCCTAGTCTAGAGAGAAAAACTTCTCCTCACACCCACACTCTCCCTACTTTGTCAAGGTCACATCTGTGAGCACCTATGGGAGTTAGATGCAGATACATCTAAAGCATTCTCAAGAGGACTTACTTTTCAGCACTCCTAGAACACTGTTATGCCTTCAGCTCAAGGAAAGAATATTTGTTAACATACTTTATCACCAAAATCCATTCTAATTATCTTTCCTAGCACCTGAGATGTTTTTGTCTTCAATGCTCCAGAGATTTGCACCAAAACCTGATGAGACCTACATACTGTCTTGACAACTAAATAGTTTTAAATCAGGTAGTTAAAACTTCTTCATGTGGAATAATATTGCTCCCCACAGATATCCAACTATGACTTCTACCCTACTCCCAAGCTTTTAGTTGCTCTGACTTCAGTTTTCTATAGAGTAACACCTGTTCTCCATTCTTTTTACTCCTGCAGTGATTTTGTAATGAGCATCATTATGGAGCAGTTGGTGGTGATCTTGTCCTGCCATATAATCATACTCCACAGGGTTCTCAGTGATGTTGATGAAACTACTGCAGAGCCAGGTGTGACATCTGCCTCAATCAATAAACATTTATTAAGTGCCTACTATGTACCAAGCACTGTGCTAAGTGCTGGAGATAGAGGTGAAAGACAGTTCCTATCTGAGTCCCCTGAATGTGAAAGATTTAAAGCTCTGAGACCTAACAGCAAACAATTTAATCATTCAATCAATCAATAAACATTTATTAAACACTATGTGCCAGGCACAGTGCTAAATTCTGGGGATACAAAAAAAGTCAAAAAACAGTGTCTGCCACTAAAGAGCTTACACTCCAGTGAAGGAGACAACACATACATGAATAGAAATATACTAAATACATCTCTAAGTAGATAGAAAGTTGTGGTTGTTTTGGTAGCAGTTTGTCCTTCCTTCTCAAAGAGAACCATGACATCAGGGAGATGATGACATGACTTGCAATTGACTTTGATTTCCCAGAGTGGAAGGCAATAATAGCTATGGGGCTGGGGAAGGCTTCCTGCAGAAGGTATCATTTCATCTGAATCATGAAGGAAGCCAAGGATTCTAAGAAGAAGAGGTGAGGTAGGAGAGCATGCCAGTATGGAATATGGCCATTGCACAGAAATGGATATAGTAAATGTAGCATCATGTGTGAGGAACAACAAATAGGTTAGAAACGTACATGAATGGGAGTAAGAAGATAGGAAGGGGTTAAGTTGTAAAAAGCTTGAAAAGCCCAAAAGGAGTTTATATGTGTTCCTAGAGGTAATAGGGAGCCATTGGAGTGTTTTGGGATGATACGATTTAAGAAAATCACTTTGGCTTCTGGGCAGAGAATGGATTGGAGTAGAGGAGAGATTTGAAGCCAGGAAACCAGTTAAGAGGCTATTGCAA
The DNA here is from genome assembly GCF_900497805.2 of Vombatus ursinus. NCBI lineage: Eukaryota > Metazoa > Chordata > Mammalia > Diprotodontia > Vombatidae > Vombatus > Vombatus ursinus. Next base: position 15,752,867 of record NW_020954592.1, read on the forward strand.
TGGGCTAGGTGAGAAGGGATGAGGGCCTGAACTAGTATAGTGGCGGTGTGAAAAGGGACCATATCAAAAGATGTTGTGGAGAAAGAAATTACAAGATTTGGCAAACAATTGGATATGGGAGATGAGAGTGAAGAGTCAAAAATAACACTGAGATTTTGAGCTTGGCAAAAAGAAGAATGGTGGTATCCTCAAGTAAAAGAAAAAATCAGAAGAGAGGTGGGTTTGGGAAAAAGATATGGGGTTTTGTTTTGTGTATAATGATCTGAGACATCTACAGGATATATAGCTCAAAATGTCCAAAAAGCATTTAGTAATGTAGGACTGGAGCTCCTAAGAGAGATTTGGGCTGGAAATCATCTACATAGAAATTAATTGAACCCACAGGAACTGATGAGATCACCAAGTGGCAGATTATAGAAAGAAGGAGAGCCAAAGGTGGAGTCTAAAGGAATGGCCAAAGTTTACTTGGTGCAACTTAGATGAAGATCTAGCAAAAAGAGATTGGGAAATAGTGACCAGATAGTAGGAGGAAAGCCAGGAGATGATAGTGTCATTAAAACCAAGTGCAGGTTGATTATCCAAGAAGAAAAGGGGGCCAGCAGTGTCAAATGCAGCAGAGAGGGTAAGGATGGTGAGGACTGATTAAAGGTCATTGACAACTAAAAGATAATTGATAATTTTGTAGAAAACTGTTTTTGTTGAATAATCAGGTCAGAAGTCAGATTACAAAGGGCTCAAAAGAGAGTGAGATGAGAGAAAGAGATGAAAGAAACACCTGGTGTTTGAGGCTTTTTCTAAGAGTCTGATAAGGAGAGAAGAAATTTCGTGGATGGTAAGATCTAGTGAGAATTTTTAGGGATGGGGGAAATAAGCATATTTGTAGAGAGTAGGGAAGGAGAGAGTGTACAGGGAGAGAGCAAAGATTGTAGAAAGAGTGTGCATGATAGTGGAGGCAAACTGATGGAGAAGATGAGATGGGATGAATTCAAAGATACATGGAGAAACATTTGCCTTGGCAAGGAGAAGAGCTACTTCTTTATCAGGGAATCAGGGAATGGAGTGAAGGGGTAGATAACAGGGGGTGATATTGAGAGGTATGAAATGAGGATGAGGAAGTAGAGGGAACTCTTGATAGATAGCCTGAATTGAAGCAAGGTCTTCAAGTGAACATGGAGAAAGGGTAGGATAGTAGGCTTGAGGAAACAAGAGAAAATTTGGACCAGCCACCATGGTAAATGGAATTTCCTTGGTACAATGAGGATCTACTTGAGATTACAGAGCATAAACATGTAGTAGACCTTGTCAGCATGGTTTCAGGACTTCCTCTATTCAATTCAGCAGTGAAGAAGGCAAAAGGTGGAGGAATTCCAAGGTTAGGGTTTGGCAAGGTATGATCAATGATTGTTGTTTAGCCATTCAGTCATGTCCAACTCTTCATGACCCTGTGGAACATCACACACCAATACTGTCCAGGGGGTTTTCTTGGCAAAGATACCAGAATGGTTTGCCATTTCCTTCTCTAATGACTTAAGGCAAATAGAGGGTAAGTTACTTGCCCTGGGTCACACAGCTAGTAAGTGTCTGAGGCTAGATTTGAACTCAGGTCTTCCTGACTCCAGGCCCCATCTAGCTGCCTCTTTGATCAATGGTAGGACAAGGAAAAGGGAAGAGGATTGAAAATAGTGTACAGTTGAATTGTTTACCAAGGGAATTATGACTGGGATGGGGGAAGAGTATAGGCTGAGACACGGTGATGGGCTGGCAAAGTACTGATGGATGGAGGAATGGAAGACCACAGGGAGGATGTAGGTTCAGGAGGAGGAAGGGATAGGGAGAAATGGAAAGTAAAAAGTTAAGATCAGATAAAGGAATTTTGGAATTCTTAGACATGTAAATTGTGGAAGAAAAGGTCTGTACACTTAAGGCACAAATCAGCCAAAGATAAATCTATTAATTAAATATTTCTGAGTATCTCTACTTAGAGAAAGAAAATCCAAAGGGACAGAGATTTATATCTTGTCTTTGAAAAATCTCTCTGCCAAATTAAGTCAAATTTATAAAAATAAAAGTCATTCCCCAATTGATAAATGGTCAAAGGATATGAACAGGCAGTTCTCAGATGAAGAAATTAAAACCATCTATAGTCATATGAAAAAATGCTCTAAATCACTATTGATTAGAGAAATTGAGATCAAAACAACTCTGAGGTACCACATCACATCTACCCAATTGGCCAAGATGACAAAACAAGAAAATGATAAATGTTGGAGAAGACGTGGGAAAATTGGAACACTAATGCATTGTTGGTGGACTGGTGAAATGATCCATCCATTTTGGAGAGCAATTTGGAATTATGCCCAAAGTGCTATAAAAATATGCATACCTTTTGAACCCAGCAATAGCACTTCTAGGGCTATATCCCAAAGAGATCATACAAGTGGGAAAAAGACCTACATGTACAAAGATATTGATAATAGCTCTTTCTGTGGTGTCAAAGAATTGGAAATTGAGAGGATGCCTATCAATTGGGGAATGGCTGAGCAAGTTGTGGTATATGAATGTAATGGAATACTATTGTAAAAGAATGTTGTACACAATAACAGTCACTAATATTGATAAACTTAACCCTTCCCAGCAATACAAGGATCTAAGACATCTCCAAAGGCCTCATGATGAAAAATGCTATCCACATCCAAAAAAAGAACTATGGAGTTTGAATGCAGATCGAAGCATACTATTTGCTATTGTTTTTTCTTCTGTTGAGTTTTGTTTCCTCTTTCTGGTGGTTCTTCCCATTGGTTCTAATTCTTACTTACATCACTAATATGAAAATATATTTAAAAGGAATGTATATGTATAACTTATATCAAATTGCACACCATCTTAGGGAGGGAGGGGAGGAGGGAGGGGGAGAAAAATTTAAAACTCAAAAGCATATGGAAGTGATTGTTGATCAATCAAAATGAATTAATTAAAAAAAAGAAAAGAAAAATCTCTCTGCCTATGATTTTTTTTTAGCAACAATTTATAGAGGTCAAAGACAAAGATCAAATTCCATAGTCAAGATAAAATGAGTGCCAAGTTTAGGTAAGTATTCAATTCACCCAACTTTCATTGTTGTTGAGTCATTTCAAGAGTAATTTAATTTTAGGTCCACACTGGAGAATCATTCTCCTAAAATCATTCAATCCCTCTTTAATGATTCCTCTTAAGGATTCTCCTTTTCACTGGGACAAAAGATGCTTCTTTTAATGGCATTAATCAAAGATGTTCTTTGTGTTAGGTTAATTATTATCCTAATCAGTTTTAGGAAGGAGTGCTTCCTTAAAATGATCAGGGTAGGCCTTCAGTAAGAATGAAACAAAAAAGACTTTAGACCAGGCTTCTTTCTCCTTGGTATTGCCTTCTATTCTAGGGAGAAAGTGATTAGACTTTTTACTCCAGTGAGACCAAAGATTTCAAATCAAAACATTGAAAAAAAAAGTTTATTTCTTAATATTTCTGGAGGAGAGAATGGGACATGATGTGAGGGAGGGACTTACTGTGCTACCACAAAGTGGAACATTCTGTAGGTAGTGATAAGGTCAAAGGTATGCTTGTGGCTGCATGTAATTGAGGTAAAGTAAATCATGGAAGTTGAGTGGATTGAGGTACTGGAAAATTAGGGTATTTGAGGCAACATCAACCTGCATGTTAAAACTTCCTAGTATGAGAGCAAGAGGCAAGAAAAAGAAGGAAACTGTGAACCAAACACTGACCTAATAAAAAAAAAAGGAAGAAGAATGTCCTGGGGAGTCAGTAGATAATGGCCATAAGATCTAGATTGAGTGCCAAATTTATAATGTAGGATTGTCAAAAAGAAGAAGTTGCTGAGTGATCATAGAGGGAGAACCTGGTAGTTAGTAGAGGGAGAGTCTGGAAGTGTTAGTGGGGAGAAAGAAGTACATTGACTCCTCCAAAGGGATCGGTGATTTTGGGAATAGGAGACACAGAAGGATGGTCATGAGAGAAAAAGCAACTAATAGTAGAAAGGATGGTCAATGATATACCGTTTTCCGGAGGGAGCCAAGTTTCAGTGAATGCCAGAAGGAAAAAGGAGTAAGAGAGGAAGTGGTTCAAAATGAAAAGAAGTCTATTAATTACAGAGCTTGAGTTCCAGAGGGCACTATAAAAGGGGTCAGCAGATAAGAAGCTCAACTTCATGTCTGCCAAAGTAGGATTGAGAGAATGGGAATCAGGAAATGGACAGATGGAATTGATGAAGGAGGAATTATTTTTTGATAGGTATTCCACATTACTAGGAGTCAGAGAGCAAGAGGAGGGAGCATTATGCTAGCCATTGGAGAATGAATTTTAACTGAGGATCACTGGCAATTCAGACATGCCAATCCTTGTTTTGGCTATAAAGTGTTATGCCAGTGTTCTGCTCACAAATTCAGATATCTTAGGTGTAGATTCTATGAAAAGTCTTGAAGGTGTGACATCAAAACTCAACAGAAGGTAGCTAAGAGCCACCATAGCAGTTTATACCAACCTGATTTTACCCATTAGGAATTGAATATAGAGATCAAACACCCTGTTCCAGGCCACATACCTAGTTAGAGACAGAGAGAGCTAGGATTTGAACCCAGATATTCTGACTCAATCTAGTGTTAATAATTCATCAAACCACATTCTCTCCTCTATTATTAATGATAATAATGGACATTTCTATAGCACTTACTAAGTGCCTGGTACTTTGTTAAGCACTTTACAATTGTTATCTCACTTGATCCTTGCAACATCCCTGGGAGGTAGGTGCTATTATCCCCATTTTAGAGATGAGGAAACTGACACAAAGAGAGGTTAAATGACTTGGTCAAGGTCACAGAGCTAGTAAGTGTCTGAGGCTGGATTTGAACTTAGGTCTTCCTGACTCCAGACCCAGTACTCTATTTACTGAGCTACATAGCTGCCTCCAAGGCAGAAGACCTGGGTTCAAATCCCACTTCTGTCATTTACAGCCTTGGTGAACCTGTTGAAGTCTTAGCCTTAAATTAAAAGTTTGGGACATCATGGCCTCTAAGGACTCTTCCAACTCTAAATCTATGATCCTACAATCTATATAGAAATTGACAAAGAAGCCCTAGCCATTCTTATAGGAGTCAAGGAGTTCCATAGCTATCTCTATGGCTGCATCTTTAAAAATCATACTGTCATTTAATCTGTCTAGGACAGGATGAATTGGCACCCATAATTATGTCACCCTGAATGTAGAACTAGAGTCTTATGAAATGTATGTCTATATGCTTATTTACAAACTTGAAAGAATAATTTGAAATGTAAATTCCCTGAGTCATAATCACAACAGAGCCTTAATGATATTTTGCCACTTCCAGTGGAAGTTTATTTTTCTCCTACAAGACTGTTCTGACATACTTTGTCATGATGATTAAATTGCATCATTAACCAGGAAGGATCCCAGATTGTCCCACGCCCTCAAGTGAGTGTAGAGGAGTAGTTAGCAGAAAAACTGCCTAAGGAATTCAAGTTGTCAAAATGACTAACCAGCCTACAAAAACTACCTTTTATGAGGAAACCATATTATTATCTCAGAAAGTAGTCATCATACTAGCCTAGCCATAATATAAGAAGCCACAACATAAAGTATTCCCATAAAAGTACTGACTAGAATATATGTCTAGAACCAGGAAGTGATTCTAAGGTATGCAAGACTACTCAACTTAATTCATCAAAAGCATATCCTTTTTCATGAAGTGACTGTGAATTTTAGTTGCCTAGAATCTATATTGATTTTCAGGACCATTTCAGAGGAAGAACTTCATAATGATAGTAACGTTCTCAAAATATCTTGAAGTATTCCTAATTTTAATTCAAATTTCTGCTAGTACAATCTTAGCTCTGGAAGGGATATTTTCAACACATAGATTTGATTAACATACCCTATTAATTCTAACCATGGAACTACATTGGCCTATGTTGAGTTTTAATTTGTGGGCAGAATCCTTATCTGACCAGTGACTATGGTGAATCATTGTTCTTGAGCAAATGTTTAGACTAAAAAGATGGCAGAAAAACTACTAAAGATGTCCTGAAGTAGACTTTGAAAATGGATCATTGAGATCTGTCTGGTTCTTTATTGCTTATCATGTCACTCTGCATTCAACAAATGAATAAGTCACATAATAAAATTACGTCTCCACATTTGCTTCACATTCAATTATACCTAACCAAGGACTTATGCAGACATAATCTGGATGCTGTTTTCTCTCTGCTTCTACAGGCAATATGGTATGGTGGAAAGCACATTATATTTCAAGAGAGGTCTTCAGATTAAATCCTTCCTCTATCACTTAATGCCTATGCAACTTTGCATGGTACCTTACCTTCTAGACTTTAGTTTTCTAATTTTAAAAATGAATGCTGCACTAAGTGATGTGTAAGGTCTCTTCCAGCTCTAAATCTGTGATGTATGATCCTAGCCTTTACCCATCCCCTGCCTCCCCCACCAAGAGTTAGTATTCCCTAGAAATTATAGTGCTGGAAGAAGATGGGTTCCTGCTATTATTGCTTGTCCTTCATTCTCGAAGAGGACCAATGACATCACAGAGTGATGTCTTTACTCCTTCATGAATTGGATTTAAGCGAGAGAGAGAGATGCATGAAGTCATCAGTCTCACTTTCTCTTCCAGAGCCATTGAAGTACAGTGACAAGGCAAAAGTCAGGACAGTTGGCAATGGCCCGGGGTCAAGTTCTAAGCACTCCACAGTCCCTGCTTCACCTCTGTTGAAACAAATTATTCTTAGCTGCCCATTCCACCAAAGTAAGTCTTCACAGGTGGTCATCCCCCTAATTCACCAATGGATTTGAGGCATCTGGGTTACCCTCAACCTGGTTTAGCCCACCTGCCACGACAATTTACTGGGAAGTGGCCACTGTATGTGCTGCACCTTCTGGGAGCCACGGGTCAGAGTTGAGTTCCAGATGGACACCAAAGGTGGATGAGCATCTCTGAAAAGGGTTCAGCAAGTCCTCACAACAGAGGTGCTAGTCCTCCTTGAATACCCATATACTCCGTTCTTATGAGGTCACAGGATTTTTGTTATCTGAGGTCCAGAGTGGAGATTACCATGATGATCAACAGTGAAAAAGACTCCTTCCAGGATATCTGGACAAAAGAAGGCTTATTAGAAGTATATCTCATAGATCAGTGCTGTCAAACTCAAATAGGAATGGATCCCTGCTGCCATGTATTGAATTGGAAATCAACAAAACATTATCTATGTTGTTCTGTATTTTAATTTAGTTTGCTAAACATTTCCTGATTACATTTTAAGCCAGTTCAAGCCTCACTCAGAAATTTGGGTGCCACTTGTTACCTTTTAAGTTTTACACCTCTGGAATAGATGATGAGTTCACAGAATGATAGATTTTAGAACAAGAGGGAACTTCAATGATTGTCAGTCTCATGGGACCCAAGGGGTGATTTGATGTTCTTAAAGCCGCACAAGTAACTAACAATGTCATGATTTGAATCTTGGTTTTCCAGCTTCTAATTCTTTCTGCTATGCCAGGATTTATGGCAGAGGTTCTTAACCTGGGATCCCTATACTTTAAAAAAAATGATTACTATATTTCAATATAATTGGTTTCCTTTGTACCCCCATGCATTTTATTTTATGCATTTTTTTTCCTGAGGAAGGATCCATAGGCTTTAACAGACTGACAAAGGGGTCCATGAAAAAAAAATGAAGAACCTCTGAGTTACCACTGTGTAATCTAGCTGCTCTACTAAAAATATAGCATCAAGAGTTCAACAATTATCAAGAAAATTCCATGGAATTCAATTAAAGTAAAAAAAAAATCAACCATGATCATTAAAAGCAAATAGCCATTTTTCTCCTTAAAAGCAGAAGATTTTTACTCCTTTTTCTTCTTTTGCCTGGATCATATAAATATTTTTTATGTCTTCCTTTAACTTTGCCTTCACAACCATAAGTTTGCATCTTTTCTTTTCTTTCCAGGAAGACAACAATTTCCAGTTCAGAAAACAATTCCTCCAGATGGAATATAGCCCATTTCGTACCCTGTGCTTCCATCGTGTGGTCATACTGCATTATTACACCTTGTATTAATATTTTTGGCTTTTTCCCCTTTCTCTCACATGAATAAAGCAAGACTCCTCACTGCCATTGTCTCTATCTACTTCTAAAGGCCCTGTGTGAGGTGGGGGTGCATGGGAGAAAGAAGAAAAGGGAAGCAAACTCAGGTCCAGTGTGAGGAAACATGTCAAACAATCCTTAACCCTGACTTCCAAATTGAAACAAGATTTCTTGAGGATATAGAGAACAGGGAGTAAATGGCACAGTTCACAGGATGTTGGACTTGCAATCAGGAAGAACTCCATTCAAATCCTATCTCAAACCCTTAGTATAGCTATTTAACCCTGGGCAAGTCACTTAATATCAAACTTAGTTTCCTTATCTGCAAAATGGGGGAAATAATAGCACTTACCTCATAAAGTTGTTGTGAGGATCAAATGAGATAATATTTGTAAAGTGCTTTCCAAAAAGCACTATATAAATGCTAACTATTATTATTATATCCCCAAATGGTTGTACAAGTTGGCATTAGCCTGATTATTTTGCTGCTGGTGAAGTACCAAGTGAAAATTAAAACATTCCGCCAAGCATCCAAAGGTTTGAGCTATATGGTGATTATAGCATACTATAATATGCTATAATACATATACATATATACTATATATATACACATACTATAATAACAATCATAATGCTAGAATGGTCTATAGTTGTAGTGCCACCATTGGTATTGCCAACAAGATGGGCATATAGTAGTGAGGATTGAAATCCCCTTCTTGACTCCCAGGGAATTATTGCTGATCCTATACTGATATGGAAAAAGAAGGAATGTGGACTCCAGGGGTAGGGTGTAGTAGCTGCTGCCAGGATAGGCAGGTATAACTGAAACTGAGCAGAGTGCTCTGAGGAACCATGGAGGAAGAATGTCAGTCAAGAGACCCTTAATGCTGGACTACAAGACAGTTTGAGATCAAATTATGCACAAGAAACATAAAGCTTTTGCTGAACTATTGAGATTACTAAGACTAGAGGTAGTGAAGCTTCACTTCCCTTTTCCTTTTTCCATCTCTCTTCCCTCATTTGTTCCACAAATCCCCATTTCTAAGAATTTTTCCTTTTTTTCTTTTAGATATGATCAGTTTCAGTTCCTCTTGCTGATTTGTGTCTGTTCTTGTACAAATATGTAATCAATAAGACAAGAGGGGAAGTTTAGGGACCTGTTTAGTGCTCAGAAGGAGAGAGAAATATATTACAACTGTGACATATTTCACCAGATAAATTCTGTGACTATGAGGCTCAAGCTATAGAAAAAAAATTATTTAGTCTTTTTTTAATTACTTCTCAGAGAAGAAAGAAGAATTTAGAGACCAAGGTCTTTCTAGGTAATGAACCACATCACTGGGTGATAGTGATAAAAACACTTCATACATGTTATCCCATTGGATGTCTACAACAACCATGTGAGGTTCATAATACAATTATTATTATCCCCATTTAATAGATGAGGAAACTGTTTTTGACAGGTTAAGTTGCTTGCCAAAGTTTAGCAGGTTGCAGAGCCATATCATGAACTCAAGTCATCTTACTCAAAGTCAGCAATATAACATAAGCAAACAAATATTCAGACATTTCTGGAGGTTATAACTGATTTTTAGGGAAAAATTAATCCGAGTGTTTTGCACACTATAGTTATTAAGTAGTTTTTTTAATTTCCCTTTTGAAGAAATATTACTTATGTTGTTTACTTGTTTCAGTTGAGTCTGACTCTTTGTCAGACCATTTGGGGTTATCTCGGCAAAGACATTACAGTGGTTTGCCATTTCTTTCTCCAGCTCATTTTACAGATGAGGAAACTGAGGCAAACAGGGTTAAGTGACTTTCCCAGTGTCACTCAGCTAGTAAGTGTCTGAGTCCAGATTTGAAATCATGAAGATGAGTCTTCCTAATCCCAAGTCCAGTGCTCAATCCACTGTACCACCTAACTGCCCAATATTAATTGTAATTTCATAATAGATATTGTAAACTCTTTCCCCTCCATCCAATGTTGATGTTATGTTCCTTGAACAAAAGAATAAAGTGTGATTGACATCAACAGAGGAAGAAAATAGAGACTGTTGTTATTATCAATTTCACCAAGTCAGACACAACAGAATTAATTCTTTTCAAGATAGTTATTCATTTTCATTCATGCTTTATTTTAAGAACTCCCTAAAAGCTGAGCTACTTTATATGGTTTATAATAACTTAGAATGAAGGAGACATCCTGATGGCATCACTGACAGATGTCTTACTCTAATTGTCCTAAGACCTACTAATAAGTGTTCCATTATGCTATAGACTATGACTTCATCTTCAGTTTCATACAGTTATCCACTCAGAAATTCATTACCATTAAAGATGCAAAACAATTTCCTCCCCTTAATGGTGACAAAACTGATATGGCAATCTGGTCTCTAATATACTAGCACCCTCTTTGAGAGGAAAAAGAGTCATCACTCACAAAACTGGAAGAAACAAATCCCTCTTCAGTGGATTACCCAAATCTGATTCTCCCTTAAGATGTGAAACAGAGATTCTTAACTGTTTTTCAGTGTCATGGACCCATTTGGACTCTGGAAAAGGCTATAGATACTTTTTCAGAAGTGTTTTTAAATGTATAAAATACAATTTGTAGGACTACAAAGAAAAACCATTACAATGAAATTTCATTACTCAAACTGTTTTTTAAAAGAACAAGTTCATGCATTTTAGATTAAAAACCTCTGATGTAGAGGACATCACTTTTTTTTTTTACTATATCCCTGGCAAAGCCAGTATTTCAAGTATTGCTGTATAGTGAGATTTGAAAGATATTGAGAAAAGGTAGCTTCCCTCCTCCTTCCTCAAATCAACTTCCCTGCAAGTTGTTTAGTTATCAGTCATGTCTGACTCTTTGTGACCTTAGGAAACTGAGGGAAATAGGGTTAAGTGACTTGCCAGGGTCACACAGCTAGTCAGTGTCTGAGGCTGGATTTGAACTCAGAAAGATGAGTCTTTATGACTCCAGGCCCAGAACTCAATCCACTGTACCATCTACCTACCCTCCCCTACCAGCCAACTAGCCAGAAGTTCCACCATTAGAGATTTATTAATTTGGGCTAAGGTATTGCCTCCAGGAATCTGCTATTAAATTGTCAGAGGAATGTGTGACACTTGACACATTCAGTCTTTAACAGACACCAAGACTTCACTGTAAATAAGTTTATGCATTATTTAATAAGTCCTTAAAGAAATAAGACAAAGGACAAGTACATTTTGGTAGGAGATAGAAATCCATCTTGAGCTTCGTGTACTGCCCTGGAGGACAAGAACAGATGAAATGTCAATGTATGTATGGGGATAAAATGGGCAGGATTTGGGGCATCTATAGAGAACAATGGTACTGAGCAGCCAGAAAAGAGACACCAGGAAAAAAGTAAGAAAGGCCCTGAATATAGACTTTGCCAAGTTTTGGTCCTCTGGGAAAGAATTGACAGACAATAGAACCAGAGACCCTCTTCTAATTAGAGATTCTAAAAGCCAGCAAAACCCTTGAAAGTTAGCCAGTCCAGGACTTAACCATTTCTGTGTTGTGGATCCTTGAAGCTATATAATGAAGTCCTGGACCCTTTCTCTAAATAATGTTTTAAAATAATTGAAGGATAAGCTAAATTCTAGTTAGAGGTTAGTGAAAATAGAGATGGATTTTTTTTCCCATCCAAATTCATGGATCCTGTGAAAGCTGAAGAGCTGAAGGAGAGCTGAAGGGCTCTTTTAGGGAGGAAAGACACAAGGTGACTTCCGATGTTCCCAGGGAACCCCTCAGAGGGAATATGAGCCTAAAAAATTTTTGTGAGTTCTGAAGGTGGATCCAAGGTGGTGGAGAGCTGAGCTCTTCAAACATTTCCCTCCAAACAATTTTAAAATCAAATTGAATTCTGGAGTGACAGAACCGAAAAGACAAAGTGAGACATTTTTCCATCCCAAGATAACATAGGAGGTCAGAAAGAAAGATCTGTGACACAGAGGAGGAGGCTGCAGGAGCCACATGGATGAAGCAGCAATGGTAGGATTCGGCAGTGATAACAGAAGCATGAGCAGCTTCAGGAATTCTCAAGCCAAATATGGTAATGGGACCTGGAAACTTGTCACAAAAAGGTTACAGGGGATCCCTAGGCTAAGAGTGGACACAGGACCAGATGCTGTTTGGCAGCTCCATTGCCTATACCCACTTCTAGGTCATAGTTCAAGGACAGAGAGAAGCACTTTCAGTCAAGAAGGAGTGGAAGCCCTGAGGAACAGGATCACTTCTGGCCACAAAAGATCAGGAGGCCTGAGGAACAGAATTGTTTCTGGTTTCAAGGGAGAAGGATCCCTGAGGAGCAGTATCAGTTGCAATCCCAAGTGATCAGGAGCCCTTCCTGGATAAGGACCAGAGTACAGACCAGGAGAGAAATGACCACACCTCTCCCCAGATTGTTCCCCTTGGAAGCATTGAAAGTTTCCAAACCCCCACAGCTAGCTCTGAAAACAGCAATGCAAAAAAGTCTAACTCTCGAGACAGTGCCACTTCCCCACCCCACTGGGAACAAAGTCCAACATTAATATAAAGTTCCAAATCAAGAAACAGGGTGGGAAAATGAGCAAACAACAAAAACAAAAACAAAAACGAAAAAACCTGACCATAAAAAGCTACAATGGTGACAGGGAAAATCAAGACACAAACTCAGAAGAGACAATAAAATCAAAATAGCTACAAATAAAGCCTCAAAAAATGTGAAAGAGCTAAAAAAAAACTTATTTTTATTTATTTTTTTGGTTAGGCAATGGGGTTAAGTGACTTGTCCAGGGTCACACAGCTAGTAAGTGTTATGTGTCTGAGGCCAGATTTGAATTCAGGTCCTCTTGAATCCAGGGCCAGTGCTCTATCCACTGCACCACCTAGCTGCCCCTAAAAAAATTTTTTTTTAAATCAAATAGGTTACACTTCTGGGAGCCAACCAAGCGGAGTAAGAAGTAAGTCACTCTCACCCTCCCTCATTGACCTCTGAAAGCCCAGAAAATATCACCCCAGGAAAAACCCTGGAACAGCAGAACCAACAGAAAGATGGGATGCAGCAGTCTTGTATCCCAGGAAGCTTAGGGGATTAACAGGAAAGGCCCCTCTTGCTCAGGGAGAGGGGGAGCAGTACAGAATGGGAGGTGTCCCAGCAAGCTAGTAGAAAGCCCCACCTCAGCATACCAGAGAGAGATCCTGAACCCCAGGGTAGTGGAGCAGGCAAGCCTCAACACTAGGACCCTCAAGTGCCTCAGTACAGGCAGAGGAACTGGTGGAAACTGGCTTGGAAAACCACCATATGCCTTGGCATTCTCTGACAGCCAAGTCTCCCAGTGCCTCAGCAAAACTTTGGGAAACACAACTCCAAGAGGAAAATCTCTGGGAGGAGAAACATCCTGCAACAGCAAAACATCCCTCTGCAAGGCCCTGCTGAGCAGGAGCAAAACAAAGGAGTGAAAAGCCTGGGTGAGCAGACATCTTGTGGGGGCCAGACTACCCACCCCTACTCCTAGAGCTGATTCCAGCCCAACACAAGGTAAGCTGCCAAAACCCTACGGCCTCCAACTGCTAGCATCAGAGGCCCCGGCACACCAAGCTAGCCAACAGGCCCTAGGCTGTCAGCACAAGAAGCTTGGGTCAATGCTCCCTGCTTTCCAGAAGGAGAGCTCAATTTTTTTTAAAGGCCAGGAAATAAGCAAACACAATGTGCAAAAAGAAACATATCATAGATTCTTATTACGGGAACAGTGAAGATCATGGCAGAAATTCTGAAGAGGACAACATTGTCAACAAACCCACATCCGAAATTTCAAAAAGCAACATGAACTGGTCTGAAGCCTAAAAAGCCTTCTTGGAAGAGCTCAAGAAGTATTTAAAAAGTCAAATAAGAGAGGTAGAAGAAAAATTGGGAAAAGAAATGAGAGGTATGCAAGACAGAATCAATTGCTTGGAAAAGGAAGGACAAAAATTAACTGTAGAAAACAAGTCCTTAAAAAATACAATTGTCCAACTGGAAAAAAGTACACTGAAGAAAACAACTCCTTAAAAAGTAGAATTGGCCAAATGGAAAAAGAGGCACAAAACCTTACTGAGGAGAAGAACTCCTTAAAAAGTAAAATGGGCCAGATGGAGAAGGAGGTACAAAATCTAATAGAAGAAAACAATTTGTTAAAAAAGTAGAATAGGGCAAATTGAAGCTAATGACTCTGTGAGAGAGTGAAAATCAGTCAAACAGAAACAAAAGAAGGAAAAAATAGATGAAAAAGTAAAATACCTCATTGGTAAAACAACTGACCTGGAAAATAGATCCAGGAGAGACAATTTAAAAATTATTGCTCTACAGGGCAGCTTGCAGTGGATAGAGCTCCAGCCTTGGAGTCAGGAGGACCTGAGTTCAAATTTGACCTCAGACACTTGACACTTACTAGCTGTGTGACCCTGTGCAACTCATTTAACCCCAACTGCCTCACAAAAAAAAAAAAATTATTGGTCTACCTGAAAACCACAATGAAAAAAAAAGAGCCTGGACAGCATCTTTCAGGAAATCATCAAGGAAAACTACCCAGGTCAAAGAGAAAATACTGCAAGCAGCCAGAAAGAAACAATTTAAATATCATGGATCCACAGTCAGGATTATGCAGGAGCTTGCAGCTTCTACATTAAAAGATCGTAGGGCGTGGAATATGATATTCTGTAAGGTAAAGGAGCTTGGGTTACAACCAAGGATGAACATAATCTTTCAGGGGAGGAGATGAACATTTAATGAAATGAGGGACTTCCAAATCTTCCTAATGAAAAGACCAGAGATCAACAGAAAATTTGATCTTCAAATACAAGACTCAAGAGAGACATAAAAAGGTAAAGGGGACAGAAAAAAAAAACAAAAACATGTTATTAATAAGGGCAAACTGTCTACATCCTACAAGGGAAGATGACACTTGTAACTCTTGAAAACTGTATTGTTATTACACTATTTTAAAGGGGTATACACAGATAGAGGGGGTGGGTATAAGTTGACTTTGGTGTAATGATAAAAAAAAATCTAAGTGGGTTAAATGGATCTAAGTAAATGGATCTAATTAAGGGATTGTACTGGAAGAAAAGGAAAGGAAGAAGCAAACAAGGGTAAATTACATTACAGGAAAATGCACACAAACCTATTACAATAGAGGAAAAGGGAGAGAGATGAGCATTATTTGAACCTTACTCTCATCAGATTTGGCTCAAGGAGGGAATAACATAACCAATTAGATATAGAAATATAACTTACCCTATAGGCAGTAGGAGGGAAAAGGGGAAAGAAAATGGAGGGGGGAATAAAAGAAAGGGAAGAAGTAGTAAGGGTAAAGAGGAAGAAGGGGGAATAATAGAAGGGAAATGGTGGTCAAAAACAAAACAGTAGTGAGGAGGAAAAGGGAGAAAGGAGAAAGAAAAGCATAAATGGGGCCGAGAGAAAGGATGGAGAGAAAGACACAGATAGTAATCATAACTATGAATGTGAATGGAATGAACTCTCCCATAAGATGGAAGTAGATAGCAGAATGAATTAAAAACCATAATCCTACATTATGTTGTTTACAAGAAACACATTTGAAACAGAGGGACACACACAGGGTAAAGGTAAAAGACTGGAGTAGAATATATTATGCTTCAGCTGAAGTAAAAAAAAGCAGGAGTAGCAATCTGATCTCAGACAAAGCAAAAGCAAAAATAGATCTTATTAAAAGAGATAAGTAAGGAAGCTACATCCTGCTAAAAGGCACCATAGACAATGAAGTAATATCATTACTAAACATATATGCACCAAGTGGTATAGCATTCAAATTCTTAGAGGAGAAGTTCAGGGAGTTACAAGAAGAAATAGACAGCAAAACTATACTAGTTGGAGACATCAACCTCCCCCTCTCTGAACTAAATAAATCTAACCACAAAATAAACAAGAAAGAAGTTAAGGAGGTAAATAGAATTTTAGAAAAGTTAGATACGGTAGACCTCTGGAGAAAATTGAATGGGGATAGAAAGGAATAATATACTTTTTTCTCAGCAGTCCATGGCACATACACAAAAATTGACCATGTACTAGGGCATAAAAACCTCACAATCCAATGCAGAAAGGAAGAAATATTAAATGCATCCTTTTCAGATCATGATGCAATAAAAATTATGTGTAATAAAAGGCCATGGAAAGATAGACTAAAGATTAATTGGAAACTAAATAATCTAATCCTAAAGAATGAATGGGTCAAACAACAAATCATAGAAACAATCAATAGCTTCTTCTAAGAGAATGACAATAATGAGACAACATACCAAAACCTATGGGATGCAGCAAAAGCAGTTCTTAGAGGAAGTTTTATATCTCTAAATGATTATATGAATAAAATAGAGAAAGAGGAGCTCAATGAATTGGGCATGCAACTAAAAAAACTAGAAAAAGAATAAACTAAAAACCCTCAATTAGACACCAAATTAGAAATACTGAAAACCAAAGGAGAGATTAATAAAATTGAAATTAAGAAAACTATTGAACTAATAAATAAAACTAAGAGCTGGTTTTATGAAAACACCAATAAAATAAATAAACTTTTGGTTAATTTAATTTAAAAAAGGAAAGAAGAAAACCAAATAACCAGTATCAAAAATGAAAAGGGTGAATCCACCACCAATGAAGAGGAAATTAAAACAATTAATTGGGAACTATTTTGTCCAACTGTATGCCAATAAATTTGGCAATCTTAGTGAAAAGGAAGAATATTTACAAAAATAGAAATTGCCCAGACTAACAGAAGAGGAAGTAAAGTACTTAACCCCACTTCAGAAAAAGAAATTGAACAAGCCATCAATGAACTCCTTAGGAAAAAATCTCCAGAGCCAGATGGATTTACAAGTGAATTTTATCAAGCATTTAAAGAACAATTAATTCCAATACTATATAGACTATTTGGGAAAATAGGCAAAGTGCCTAAACCGGGAAGAGTCAAAACAGAGAAAGAAAATTATAGACCAATTTCCCTCATGAATATAGGTGTAAAAATTTTAAATAAAATATTAGCAAAGAGATTACAGCAACTTATCACAAGAATAATACACTATGATCAGGTAGGATTTATACCAGGAATGCAGGGCTGGTTCAATGTTAGGGAAACTATCAGCATAATTGATCATATCAACACCAAAACTAACAGAAACCACATGATCATCTCAATAGATGCAGAGAAAGCTTTTGACAAAATACAACACTCAATTCCTATTAAAAACACTAGAGAGAATAGGAATAAATGAAGTCTTCCTTAAAATGATAGGTAGCATCTACCTAAAACCTTCAGCAAGCATCACATGTAATGGGGATAAGCTAGAAGCATTTCCAATGAGATCGGGGGTGAAACAAGGAGGTCCATTATCACCACTGTTGCTAAATATGGTACTTGAAACATTAGCTTTAGCAATAAGAGAAGAAAAAGAAATTGAAGGTATTAGAATAGGCAAAGATGAAAAAAAGCTATCACTCTTTGCAGATTATATGATGATATACTTAGAGAATCTTAGGGAATCGAGGAAAAAACTTCTTGAAATGATAAACAACAAAAGTGGCAGACTATAAAATTAACCCACATAAATCATTGCCATTTATATGTATATATATAATATATAAGTATATATATGTGTATATATATATATATGTATACATATTACCAACAAAGCCCAACAGCAAGAGATAGAAAGAGAAATTCCATTTAAAGTTACTGTAGACATTATGAAATATTTAGGAGTCTACCTGCCGAAACAAACCCAGGAACTATATGAACACAATTATAAAACACTTTTCACACAAATAAAGACAGATGTAAATAATTGGAAAAACATCAGTTGTTCATGGGTAGGCCGAACTAATATAATAAAAATGACAATTCTACCTAAGCTAATTTACTTATTCAATGCAATGCCAATCAAATTACCAAAAATTATTTTATAGAGCTAGAAAAAATAATAATAAGACTCATTTGGAATAACAAAAGGTCCAGAATATCAAGGGAACTAATGAAAAGAAATGCTAGAGAAGGTGGTCTAGCCATTCCAGATCTTAAGTTGTATTATAAAGCAGCAATCATCAAAACTGCTTGATACTGGCTAAGAAATAGAGTGGTGGATCAGTGGAACAGGTTAGGTATACAAGATACAGTAGTCAATGACTATAGCAATCTACTATTTGATAAACCCAAAGACCCCAGCTTCTGGGATAAGAACTCACTATTTAACAAAAACTGCTGGGAAAACTGGAAAAGAGTATGGCAGAAACTAGGCATAGACCAAAATCTCATACCATATACCAAAATAAAGTCAAAATTGGTTCATGATTTAGATATAAAGGCTAATACTATAAGCAAACTGGGAGAGCAAGTGATAGTTCACCTGTCAGATTTATGGAGAACAGAAGAATTTATGGCCAAACAGGATTAGAGAACATCATGAAATGCAAAATGGATAATTTTGATTACATAAAATTGAAAAATTTTTGCACAAACAAAGCCAATGCAACCAAGATTAGGAGGAAAGCAGAAAATTGGGAAAGAATTTTTACAACCAGTGTCTCTGATAGAGGCCTCATTTTTAAAATGTACGGAGAACTAAGTCAAATTTATAAGAATTCATGTCAAAGAAATTAAAGGAATAAAAAATAGGCAATGAGAAAACAAAACTATCGCTCTTTGCAGATGATATGATGGTATACTTAGAGAACCCTAGAGAATCAACTAAAAACTAGTTGAAATAGTAAACATCAGCAAAGTTGCAGGATATAAAATAAACCCACATAAATCATCAGCATTTCAACTTAGTACCAACAAAACCAAGCAGCAAGAAATAAAAAGAGAAATTCCATTTAAAATTAAAAACAGACAATACAAAACACTTGGTAGTCTACCTGCCAAGACAAACCCATGGATTATATGAACACAATTAAAAAACACATTTCACAGAAATAAAGACAGATCTAAACAGTTGGAGAAATATTAATTGCTCATGGGTAAGCCAAATCAATATAATAAAAATGACAATTCTACCTAAGTTATTTACTTATCCAATCACTTATTAGCTGTGTGACTCTGGGCAAGTCACTTAACCCCAATTGCCTTAAAAAAAAAAAAAAAAGATAAGAGGGTTGGACTAGAGGAATTTTGCATTCTCTTCCAGTTGTAAAGCTATTACCTTATAACCTATGAATCTATGATTTATATCAAGAATGCAAGATTGATTAAATATTTGGAAAAGGATAGGCAGACCATTTGTTGATGTGTTCCTTTCTTATTAATTTTGCCAACAGAAGGATTTCAATTTGATGAAAGCACTTTGGCTATTAGAGCACTTTGGCTGTTCTTATTCCATCCTAATTTTTATATGTCCTCCCTGCCCCCCCGCCCAGTAGGAAATTATGAGCTCACAGAGGTCAGGAACTGTCAGGTTTTTTTTTTCATTTTTGCAAACAATGTCTAGCACAACGCCTTGCACTTATTAAATATTTTTAATTGAATATTCAGAGCGCACTATTTCTTAGAGAGCATTTTCGCAGAATCTGGTTTATTGTTTTGATCAGCCTTATACACTGAGCAAGACTAATTTATTTTTATATCAAGACTTCCTATACCCAGAGTCAAACAAAATAGATCACTTTTGATATCTATGGAATAACATGACAGTGTGAAAATATCAAAGAAATGTAAGTAAAATGTAATTTTGTATATGGATAGTATCTTTGTTAGTAGAATAAGGGAAAGGGGTAAAAAATCCATAAGGGGGAAGTTTCCAAAATATATAATTAAGTTTAATTTAGTAATCTTTTCTCATTAAGCTAAATTTTTGTAGGGTATTGAAAGATTTGTATATGGTGTTGTGTAGGATTAAGGGGATCTGATGTTTGACATCACTTCTTTGTCTGCTCAGGTCTACAGATGAGAGTTTATTGAGTAGGGGATAAAGCATTCAGTTAAGAACCTTCCCTGAAAAAGAGGGGGAAAAGTGGAGAAAAATTGTTTTATTTTCATCAGTTGTTGAATATAATGACAGCTGTTTGCCCACAAACAACATGGATTTTCTCATTCATTATAACAAAGGCAACATTGAAGATAATTAAGGCTGTGTGATGCATTGGTCTTTTCTCCCACCTCAGTCTTCCTGACATCATTGGCTTATATGCAGTTTTTAATAAGAAGACCATTAAAAATGAAGGATCACTGACAGGCTTGGTTGTATCTACTGCATTTCTACTCCTTTAAAGACATGGTACTCCAGCTGTCAGTCTTTACAGGCCTCTGGCTCACAGTGGTTTTCAACGTCCTTGCTGTCCTTGGAGCCAAGAAGTAAGAGCAGCAGCGCTCATCTGCAAGGAAGTCAGCCAGGTAAGATTTCTGGTATGTAGACACACTAGTCATTATCATGATTCTCCCAGGGCCACTTCTCGATGGCCAGAAACCAAAGAGCTTCTCCTCTTCACTCGGAACAAAGCTTTATGGTGATTGTCTACTAGTCTCTGGGGATGGCATCTATGCTTCAAGATAACAAGTTGTTTTTTGTTTTTGTTTTTGTTTTTTTGGGCTAGATAATGGGGTTAAGTGACTTGCCCAGGGTCACACAGCTAGTAAGTGTTATGTGTCTGAGGCTGGATTTGAACTCAGGTCCTCCTGAATCCAGGGCCAGTGCTTTATCCACTGTGCCACCTAGCTGCCCCTAATAACAAGCTGTTTGACACTTTCAGAAGCAAGATGTTGGGCCTCTGTTAAAATTTCATACTAGACCTTGGAAAAGTAAAAATATGTCATCTACCCAACATAAGCATTATCTTTTACAGAAGATATATCTTCTTTTTACAGAAGCCTGTGAAGAGGGAGCCATATTCACGTATATATGAGCATCTAGTGAGAATATAAATATATACTATTTCTAGATTCAAATTACCAATAGTGATAAATCTTAGAACTTTTAATGGGTTAGCGAAATTTTTCAAAATATCTTGGATAGGGTTAGATTAACCTGCCATTTCCTTTAATATTAAGGACTAATGAGATATACTTGATCTTGTACTTTCTAGTAGATATGATACTAAAAGGCAATAAGTAACATAAAACTAGTGTGCCTTTAAGGAAGTACAGACAAAAATCTGAAGGTTTATATTTCAAAGCAAAGCTTTATCATTATTATCCTTATCAAAGATCATCAATAGAGTATCCTCAATGAGGAAAATAACATATAAAAAGATAAGGGAGACCATTCAGAGGTCTCATAGAGGGAAATTCAGAGAGGGAAACAGCCTCAGGGTCTATCTATCCCAAAATGGGTAAATGGGTGCCCTCTGCAACATACCAGACAAGTTATCTTGCAGCATTTGTTTAAGAATCCCTAGCTTTAATAAAAAGTCTACAAAAGAAATCACCAGATCTCTTTCCCTCTGCCTTACTTAATCAAGCATAAAGGTTCCTCATTTCATTTCCTCCAGTTATTACAGCTAATATACTACAATAATAACTCGAATTTACTTAGAACTTTACATTCATAATTTCATTTGAGATTCATAATAACCCAGTGGTAGTTATCATTATCACTATTTTACATATGGGGAAACTGAGGCCCAGAGAGATTGAGCAATTTCTTCAAGATCACATACATAGTAAGTAACCAAGTCAAGATTTGCAACTCAATTTTTTTTCATTACAAATCCAGTACTCTTTGCACTATGCCCCAGCTGCCTTTTCAAGAAGCTAGTCCCTTGACTATTTTTAAGAGATTGGGGGAATAAATTTTAACAGAGACCATTAGTGTTAAAAATGGAAACAATGAAAGGTTAAGTGATTTACTCAAGATGATGTAGTAAGGTAGGAGCAAAGCAAGACCTGAAACTTAGGTATTTAGAACCACCTGAATCTTCTTTGGGACATGAGAGAATGCTGGGGGGAGGAGAGGCTAGACGAGGGTTGGGGAACCTGTGGCCTCCAGGCCACATGTGGCCTTCTAGGTCCTCAAGTGCAGTACTTTGAGTGAATCCAAAAGGGCCGCACTTGTGGACCTAGAGGGCCACATACTTCCTGGAGGCCACAAGTTCCTCACCCCTGGTAGACTATACCAGATAGTGAGCATTTTTAGGTGACCTGTGCAGTAAATTGCAGTAAGGTAGAATATTTTTTCCCACTTTCTATAGTTGTTTCTCTTTTGGAACCTATGGAGAAGAAGCCTTTTGAAGTCTTTTCTTTTTTTGAAGTCCTAAAATCTTGGGATTTTATCAGACAAGAAATATTCATCACAAATGGCAAATCTGTTGTTTGAAAATGGACCACAAGTTTTTTTTTTCTTTTATCTTTGATGTGGAGGTGGAGTGGGAAAGAAATGGGCAGGCAAAAAAATGGATTTTTGTTAATTTTTTTAAATAAAATTTTAAAAATTTTGGAAAAAGTAAATAGATCATGAGTCTATGCTCTGTGACAGAGGACCACTTACATCTCTTAGCAGTCTCTTCAATGATGAGAGAAGGGAGAAAATCAGTCTCTAATAGTTCATGTCATATGATAACATCTTTAGTCAACATTCAACGAAGAATAGAACTTTAGAGGATATTCTGAACTCAACCTCCTTGTGGAGTTTTCAGGACTTTTTAAATTTTTATTTCTTTGCATTCTACCTCAGCTAGAGATACTCTGAGA
This sequence comes from Vombatus ursinus, assembly GCF_900497805.2. NCBI lineage: Eukaryota > Metazoa > Chordata > Mammalia > Diprotodontia > Vombatidae > Vombatus > Vombatus ursinus. The sequence goes on from NW_020954592.1 coordinate 15,775,730, forward strand.
AACAAGTTTTATTAGTCCAGTTTTATTAGTTTCTCTCAGATTCTTCAATGGAAAAAACCCTTAGGGCACCTCAAAGAGTAAACAGATGGCTCTGGTTCAGAAGTAATCTTTTACAAAGAGAACCACACATGTTCCCCTAGTTAATAACAAGACCCAGTTCTGCAGCTTTTAAAGCTTTCATTCTTCATTCTCTAGGGAAGAAGTTTAAAACGTTAATCACAAATACAGAGGCTTGGCAGAGTCAAGAGCAGAGAGGCAACAGAACAGCATAGTGTCATAGAAATCGCACTATCTCTGGAATCAAAGGTCCTGGGTTCAACTCTTCCCTCTGATTCCTGCTACCTGTGTGATCTTGGGCAAATCAAAATGTGGCAGTTGGAATACACCGTCATTGTGATCCTTTTCAGATATGTGGTCTGTGATTGTTTCCCTCTAATGAAAAAAAAAATGGAAATTGATTGAGAACATTGAGAAAAGAAAAAAATGGGAACTTTAAAAACACTATTGCTTGAGTTGGTTTGGGAGCATAAATTATGAAATGAGTTCGACTACATCTTGAGCCTATGATCTTATAAATGATAATGGCTTTGCCATTAAGCTTTTGTATTTGGCAGATCCATCCATCCCAATAACAGTGGTATTCTATGACTCTTTCGGTTCTTAAAACAGATGAGCCTGTCAAAAGATATGATCATTGCAAAATGTGGATCTGTAGAAATGTTCTTGTCTTGAGGGGAGAAGCTAATATATCTTTCCACAGTAATGGTCATGTTAACCAAAGTTAACCAAAGCCTTTATAAAGGGATCTACTATCCACTAAGGCCAAGTCTAGAATTAGACATAAATAAAAGATTTAATCAATCTGATTCACTATGACCTGTCTAAGTAGCTCCAAAAATAACAGGGACTTGCCAATCCTACCATAAGAGAAGTTTTCTTAATGAGTTAAGCCAAATTGGGCCCAGCAAAGTTTTTGGTTGACACTTGATATTACATTTTTAAGAACTGAACGTCATTTAGGACTTTGGAACATAGGATTGTACACTGGGAGGGCCTTAACAAGCAGTATAGTATGGTAATAAAAATGTTGAATCTGTAAGCAGAGACCCTAAATTCAGATTATTGCTGTGCTGCTTCTGACCTTGGTCAAGACACAATATCTCTGGGCCTCAATTTCCTTACTTGTAAAATGATGGAGGGTTGGATTAGATAATCTCTAAGGGGCACAGCTAGGTGGCACAGTGGATAGAGCTTTGGCCTTGGAGTCAGGAGAACTTAAGTTCAAATCCAGTCTCAGACACTTGAGACTTACTAGCTGTGTGACCTTGGGCAAGTCACTTAACCCTGATTGCCTCACCAAAAAATTAAAAATTTAGAAAAAGATAATCTCTAAAGTGGACAGAATGCTGGGCCTGGAGTCAGGAAGACTCATCTTTCTGTTCAAATCTGACCTCAGACACTTACTAGTTGTGTGATCCTAGGTAAGTCACATAACCCTGATTGCCTCAGTTCTTCACTTGTAAAATGAGCTGGAAAAGGAAATGCCAAACCACTCCAGTATCTTTGCCAAGTAAACCCCAAATGGGGTCACAAAGAGTTGAACACAACTGAAAAATGACTGAACAACTAAGGTATCCTGTAGTTCTAAATTTATGATTTATCTCATTATTTTACAGATGAGGAAACTAAGGCTCAGAAAAGTGATACTGAGGTTATAAATTGAGTCAATAAAAACAAGGACCCAAGTTTCCTGACTCCTAGTCCAGTAACCATGCTGCTATGACCTAGGAGAGAATCCCTGTTCTTTGTTTTTAACTTTCAAAAAAGATTATTTAGACAACAAAATGTTTTACAAATTTTTACCTGCATTATTTACTATGTTCCCTTTGTTTTTAAATATTCATTACTTCCCATAAGAATTTGAATCAGACAAAAGATAGATTATATAGATTATATATATAATAGTTTATATTAATATATACACATACACATATATATGTGTATACATACAAATATATAGATATATCTATATATGTATGTATATATGTATGTGTTCATATGTGTTGTTTCCCCTGACTTAGTAGGTATGCTCCCTGAAGACATGGATTGTTTCATTTTTGTTTTTGTATTCCCAGGACCTTACACAAGTTCTGAAACAAAGTAGGCACTGAATAAATGCTTGCCTATTAATTGATTTACTAATAGTCTCCAGTCCCTTCGTCATTCTTTGGACACATTCTATATTCATTCATTCATTCAACATTAAGGGCCAATTATAGTGAAAGTACTGTGCTAAGTGTTGAAGGTATAAATTTAATACTGGTAGATGGGGATGTTGCTGTGGAGGGTGCAGGTGGCCTCTGATAGATCAACAACCTTTCTTCCCTACTGCCTTTGACTCCCTATTACAGTTAACTCAGTTTTTTTCCCTTTTTATCCTAGGGGCAATATAATGGCCCCTCAGGGCCATGAGGCCCTCTCCTCTGCTTCTTTATGAAGTTCATATGAAATGAAAATTTAGGAGTACCAACACAACTGCTCAAAGCCCTCAGTTAGAAATACTCCTAACATTTAGGCAAAAGTTTGGCTTCCTGCCTTAATTTCAAAAACATGTTTTTCTCTAGTTCACCACTGGCCTCTTTATAGTTAAGACAAAATTCAGGTTACTAGAAATATTTTTACAAAGTAGTGAACAGAGTATGTTGCCATGTCTCAAACATGTGACCTTCCCAAGTATGCATGTAATTTAGAAATATTTTTAAAATAAATAAAAATGCAATAAAACCTGGATAACCTTTAAATTTTAAAATTAGGTCAACATGTGGCCCACAGGGATGCTCATGTATGGATTAGCAGGCCCCTTAGGTTGAGTTCTAATGGCCAGGCACCAGGATGGGAAGCTGGAGAAAGAATAGACCTTTTCTTGGACCTTTCCTCAGTTCTTGAAGAGGTGGACACAAGGGTGACTTCAGCCTGAGTGTTTTGCTCCTGTAGGGCTCATGGCTCTGCTCAGTCTCTCCCTCCTCTGCAGGAGCTCAGTCCTGCTTTTGCTTTCTCTTTTCGTTTTTTTTTTTTGTTTGTTTGTTTGTTTGTTTTAGGCAATTGGGGTTAAGTGACTTGCCCAGGGTGACACAGCTAGTAAGTGCCAAGTGTTTGGTCTGAGGCTGGATTTGAATTCAGGTCCTCCTGACTTCAGGGCCGGTGCTCTGTCCACTGCGCCACCTAGCTGCCCCCTTGCTTTATCTTTTCACCTGTTGTCCCTAGACTACTGATTGTTTCTTTCCTGCTCAGCTCTCACTCAAAGATCCAAGTCCTTCCTCTCACTGTATCTCTCAGTCTTTTTTCTTTAATTTTCTTCTCTGTGCCCCTCTCCAGAGAGATTTAAAATTTCTGCTGTAGTAGAAAAACTCTGCCCTCCAGTTCCCACCCCTTTATACCTTCTTTTCTTCCCAAGCTGGGAAGGAAGATAACCCTCAATGTCTTTAGCAACTTTGGGTCCCTTTACAAGGCAGCCAGTCTAAGCCTTGTCAGAATTCCTATTACACAAAGTTAAAACTCGACAAAAGCTCTTTGCTGAAGGGGCTTTTATTGAACTGGTGTGTGATGGGGGCAGTGGCACAGTGAATGGACCACTGGGCCTGAAATCAGGAAGATTGGAGTTCAAATATGGCTTCATGTAACTACTAATTGTGTGACCCTGGACATAATTAATTAACCAGTATCTGCCTCAGTTTTCTGAACTGTTAAATGGGGATAACAACAGTACCTACCTCCCAGGATCGTGGTGAGGTCAAAATCAATGTATTTATAAAATGCTTAGCATAGTGCTGGGTACATAGTGCTTAATAAACGTGTATTCCCTTCCTTCCTGCCATAGGTGGTTATTGTTCAGTCATGTCCAACTCTTCATGACCCCATGGACCTTACTCTCCATGGGGTTTTCTTGGCAAAGATACTGGATTGATTTGCCATTTCCTTCCCTAGTTGAGACAAACAGAAGGTAAGTGACTTGCCCAGTCATACACCTAGTAACTGTCTGAGTCTGGATTTGAACTCAGACCTTCCTGACTCTGTGCCCAGCACTCTATCCACTGAGCCACTAGCTGCTCCTTTCTATACTTCATACATGCCACATTCATTTCTGCCTTCTTATCTTTGTTCATCCTTTTTTCCCTCATCTAGAATGATCATGAGATCATTGATTGAGAGCTAAAAGAGATCTAAGGGGTCACTTCATCCAATCCCCACATTTGGATTCATAAGGAAATAGAAGCCCATAGAAGTATCTTCTCTGAGATCAAACAGTATATGGCAGAGAGTTGAACCAGTCTTCAGAATCCAAATCACCCTGTTTCCACCATCCTATCCTGTTCTCTTCCTTTAGTTTCCTCCCCTCTAACATAAATCCTAGACTTCCATCAAGATTTAGTTTAAGAATTGACTTCCTCAAAGTACTGTTCATCTCCAGAGAAAGAACTGATGGAGCCTGAATACAGATTCAAGATACTTTTTCTTTACTTTCTATATTTTTCTTGGGGATTTTTGTCTGTTTTCTTTCTTAGCATGATTTACATGGAAATGTGCTTTGTATGACTATACATGTATAACTTACATCAAATTGCTTACTTTCTCAATATGAGAGGGGGAGAACAGGGAGGGAGAAAATTTGGAACTCGTTTTGAAAAAAACACAATTTGAAAAAAGAATGTTTAAAATGATTTTTACATGTAATTGAGGAAAAAATAAAATATAAATTTTAAATAAATAAATAAAAGAAAAAAGGAAAAAAATAATTGACTTCTTAACTGTAGTACAGTGAAAAAATGTTAAACTTGGATTCGCAGACTGTGTTCAACCTATGTGACTTAACTCTCAGCCTTGGTTTCCTCAGACATAAAACAAGGAGGTTGGACTGGGTGACCTCTAAGGCTCTCTGATGATTCTCACGCCACAGTGAAATTTCCTCCACTTTAAGTTATTTCAGCATTTATGTATTATGGGTTTATAACATACAGACTCATCTATTCTGTGTTAATGATGGATGGGACCTCAAAGATAATCCAATTCAAGTATTTCATCCACAGATGATGAATTGAAGTCCAGAGAGTGAAGTGATTGTCACATAGTTTTCTCTGATACTTAATCATGAATTACTCACATTGTGTATATAAGTCTTGACCCCCCAACTAGTTTGGAAACTCCTTGATAACAGAAGGTAATCCAGAAAACTTAAGTCATCCTTTGTAATACTCATACATCTTAGCACGGTTCTGAGTACAAAGACAAGGGGGAGGTGCTCAATAAAGGTTTGCTAACATCAAAATATGATACACCCTTTTTTAGCAAAGCATGATGAACATAGGTCAAGCATCTCCTCATTTCCTACATTTATTGTTGGCTACCTACTCTGTGCCTAGCATTATAGTAGGTAGTATGGGATATTCAATTAAATTCATTTCAATTCCAGAAATATTTATTAAATGCCTAGCACCAACTGCAACTTATGAATTTGGAAAAACTGAATCAATAATGTAAATAATTTTTTAAAAATACTTTTTACCAAATTTATACAAACACTAATCAAAGGTATATAAATAAGCATTCAGCAAGACATACAGGGGCAACTCTCTAGGTCCTAGCTTACAGAGACACATTCAAGTCAATAACACAAGTCAGTGAGTGGAGTAATAAATAGTTTGTCAAATCCAAAGAGCCCTTTTCCCTCCTTGATACAATTTTCATTATTGTTGGGGATGGGGGTGGGAGAGGGGTTGTTTTGATTTTTTTTCTTAAATATTCCCCCTAGAGCCGGCTTTGGTGAGTACATTTAGCCTCTCCCTATTTAGGCTTTCCAGGACTAAAGGCTAGCACCTAGATTAAATCATTAACATCAATGGAGCCTAATTATTCTTTAGAGTCCAAAGCCTGGATAAAGCAAATAAAGCCCATGGCAGCCCTGCTATGTCAAAGCACTGTAATAGCAGCCTGACAATACAAAGATGGAAAACAACATAATCCCTGCCCTCAAAGAATCCGTAGTCTAGCCTAGGAGTGAGACATATACATAGATAACTATAAAGCAGTTGAGAAAATAAGTACATTGGAGAGGTCAAACAGAATGACCTGGGAGGGAAGGGGTTCCTTCAAACTGAAGAATCAGTAAAGGCTTCCAGGAAGATATGGACCCTAAACTAGGCCTTTGATAAAGAAGGATAATATTAGGTGCAAATGGGACAGAGTCCATCTATTCAAGGACCATGTACCAAAGATCCAGAGAAGGGAAAGGACAGGACAAAATAAGAGAATGATGGGTAAAATAATTTGATTGGAGTGTAGAAGGCATGAATACTGAAACAATAAGACTGGAAAAGGAGACTGGAGTCAGATTCTTCAGGACCTTAAATGTCAGGCTTAGGATTTTGTGCTGTATGAGTCAAGCAGTGGGAAGCCACTGAAGGTTTTTGAGAAGAGGACTGTCATACAAAAGAAAGCATAAAACAGCTCTCAAGAAAATTATGTACTAATTAGGGAGATAAAGCATACACATTTAAATTTTTTTAAATGAGTTAAATGCTATCATCATATAAAACCATTATATGATAAATGTCAAAAAGAATAGTAAGGATAAGATCATATGTGCTATGCAAGTTCAGAGGAGGAGTTGATTACTGTAGGTGAAACATTTAGGGAGCAGGTGGTAGGAAGAAAATAGCACCTGTGATGTACCAGGTACTATGATAAGTGCTTTTTACAAATATTATCTCATTTGATCCTCACGACAATCCTTTGAGATTGGGACTATTATTATCCCCACTTCATAGTTGAGGAAACTGAGGCAATCAGAGGCCAAGTGATTGTGCAGGGTCACACAGCTAGTAATCATCTGAGCCCATATTTGAATTCAGGTCTTCCTGATTTCAGACACAACACTCTATCCATTGCCCCATTAAATGCCCTGTCAAGGCAAGTGGGACTTCAGCTGCATTTTCTTTCATTCTTTCTTTCTTCCTTCTTTCTTTCTTTCTTTCTTTCTTTCTTTCTTTCTTTCTTTCTTTC
>NW_020954592.1:15782795-15783838 GCF_900497805.2 Vombatus ursinus
TTTCTTTCTTTCTTTCTTTCTTTCTTTCTTTCTTTCTTTCTTTCTTTTTTTTTTCTTTTTTCTTTTTGAGGCAAACAGGGTTAAGTGATTTGCCACAGTTAGTAAGTGTCTGAGGCAATATTTGAACTCAGGTCCTATTAACTCCAGGACCAGTGCTCAACTTCAGATGAATTGTAAAGGATGGGAAAGACTTAAAAAGAAACAGAAGATTCAAGACAACATTCTAGGTTTACGGACAGGTTTAGGGACAATGAAGACACTGATCTGATTGAAGCAGAATATTCATGTTAGGTAAGTGGTACATGAGTTTGAAGCACAGATTTGCCCTTTAAGAGTAAGCTGTCCAATAGGGGAGCTATGGCCAAAGAATCACAAGATCATTTGAGTCAAGCTGCAGTGACCCCATATTGTCTAGCGTAGATCTATACCCACAAAACAAGTCGTACAAACTCCCATGATTCTAGAACACTAGGTATTTATCACTGCTCCTTGTCAAATAATTAGGATTCTTTAGTCTGGAAGGTAAACATTGAAAAGGGAACAGTTTAATTAAACCTATAAAAGCAGTATGGATAAGGTAAATATGGATTTGTTTGCCAGATTCTCAATGTTAGGATTCTATTCAATTAAATTTAGTTCACCAAATATTTAGTGAGTTCTTTCAGAGAGGTTTTGTTGTTCTAAGTGCTGGGATAGATACAAAATTTAGATAAAAATCACTTAACTTCTCCCAACCTCAGTTTCCTCAACTATAAAATGAGAGGATTGGATATGATGGCCTCTAAGCTCCCATCCATCACGAAATCACGATCCCATATGACATGAATCTTACCTTTGTGGAACTCATATACAATTAGGAGAACAAGATAACATTCACAAATAACTATAATATACAATATTACAAGGGGCATTATGGCATGGTTGATAGAGAATTCTACTCTTCCAGAGTCAGGAAGACCTGGGTTCAAGTCTTGCCTCTGACATATACTTCTCGGTGAGAGAGAGAGAGAGAGAGAGAGAGAGAGAGAGAGAGAGAGAGAGAG
>NW_020954592.1:15783848-15815521 GCF_900497805.2 Vombatus ursinus
AAAGAAAGAAAGAAAGAAAGAAAGAAAGAAAGAAAGAAAGAAAGAAAAGAAAGAAGGAAGGAAGGAAAGAAAAAGAAAGAGAGAAAGGCAAAGAAATTAGATGTTCCTCATTTGGGAAATGGCTAAGATTCAGTACAAGGTCAGAAATTCCTCTTACCCCAGTTAATGTAATTACAGAAGGCCTAGGCAATTCAATCCAATCAATCAATCAAAAATAAACTATATATATGGTATGAGGTGTTAGTTTGAATTTAATTTCTACCAGAATTCTTTCCAATTTTCCCAGCAGCCTGTTTTATCCCCAGCAACTCAAAAAGTCAGAAGATATGTAGTGCCCATTAGAATTAATAGCAGTATCAACCAGAGCTAATAGAAATGCCCCTAGAGAAACAGAGGCTGATAGCAGCATCTGAAAACATGAAGGAAAAGCAGTTTTAGGTTTCTACAAGGGCACCTATCTTTGGAGCCCAGGAGAGTTATCCCTAAGAGGAATTTCATATAGGGAGAAATAAGACTTCTAGTAACCAGGAGCTATGAGTGTGTTCTTTGGAAACATGAATTCTTTCTTAGTTTGATCTCACTTTCCCCAGGGGCTTTGGGTGTGCAAGGAGATGCTTTTATGGGACATTTTAAGGAGATGTTTCTATAATGATCATCTTCAGTATACTTACTTAGTAAATGCTTTTTTTCCAAAAACTAATTCACACTGGCTAATGATAAATAGGAAGTACCTCAGTAAGGTCAGTTAGCAACAGTACTAGAGACTCCAGGCACTTAGGATTATCCCTCAAAACCCTCCTAATGGGAGATGCAGTCATCCACTTTCTGGAGATTCAGCCTGCCAATTCAAGTGAGAGATGGGAAAGTAGCCCCAAAAGGGGGGGGGGGGTTTACATATGAATGTGACCAGATATTTCTTATACTATTAGAAACAATGAATATGAAGAATACAGGGAGGCATAGGAAGACTTACATAAACTGATGCAAAGTAAACAGAATGAGGAAAACGATGTAAAAAATGAACTACAACAATGTAAGGGTATAGAACAACCACAACAAAATTTGAAACTGAACACTGTAATTGTAATGACCAAGCTTGACCCCAAAGAAAAGGTATGACAATATACTACCCAGCTTTCTTTGCATGGGTAAGGAACTAAGTATACAGAATAATGCACATGCCAGACTTGGCTAATATTGCTAACTTAGTCTTTTTTTCTTTTTTCTTCTTTGTTATAAGTGGTTTTCTGGGCAGTGAGAAGAAGGATATATCAAAAATGAAAGTTAGGTAAAGACAAAAGACATTTTTTCATGCCCTTCTAAGGAGGATGAACTTTTCTTACTAAGCAAAGGAGAGCTGCTGAAAATTTTGGGGCAGAGTAGTAACATAGACTAGATCTATGTATAAGGAAAGTTGATCTGGCAACAGTATGAAAGACAGATTGGAGAGAAGAAATTGTATAATAGAGCCTGAGTTTGAATCCTGCCTCTGCCACTTAATGCTTTTGTGATCTTGGGCAAATCACTATATGTCTCTGGGCCTTGGTTTCCACTTCTGTAAAATGATGAAGCTGTATTGATGACTTCTAAGGGCCCTTTCCATTCTGGAACTATGATTTGTGTTTCTAGCTGTTCTTCATCAGTCTCCATCTCTAGCTCTTTACTCTCTTCCTGACTTCTTAAGGTGGGTGTTTCCCGTGTTTTTCTTTGCTCATCTTTTCTTTTTCTACATTCCCTCCTTTGGCAATTTTATTCACTACCACAACTTTAAATATTCCCTTCATATAGATGCCTGCCCCTCCATGGACATTTGACAATGATATACCCATTATTCAAAACTCTTAACACTGCTACCTATGCTAGGTAGTGCAGGGAATAGAGTGCTAGGCCTGGAATCAGGAAGACTCACCTTCCTGAGTTCAAACCTAGCCTCAGACACTTACTAGCCATGTGATCCTGAACAAGTCTTTACCTAATTTTTCTTTTAGATAGATCCTTCTTCTCACTGCCCAGAAAACCACTTATAACAAAGAAGGAAAAAAAGAAAAAAAAAAGTAAGTTAGCAATATTAGCCAAATCTGGCAGGTGCATTATTCTATATACATAGTTCCTTACCTATGCAAAGAACGCTGGGCAGTACATTGTCATATCTTTTCTTTGGGGCCAAGCTTGGTCATTACAATTACAGTGTTCAGTTTCAAATTTTGGTGTGGTTGTTCTATACCCTTACATTGCTGTAGTTCATTTTTTACATTTTTTTCCTTGTTCTGTTTACTTTGCATCAGTTTATGTTTGCCTCAGCTTCTTCATCTGTGAAATGAGCTGGACAAGAAAATGGCAAACCTCTTCAGTGTCTTTGCCAAAAAACCTCAAATGGGATCACGAAGAGTCTGATGTGACTGAAAAGCAACTGAACAACAACCTTGTAACAAGTGGAGGCATACACAGGAAGATACAGACTTAGTTTCTAATATTCTTCTAATGATCATAAATTTCATGTGTGTCCAAGGCAATTTTAGGAAAGGCTCCAATTTTAGCAATAAAAAGAGAAACTGATATCACACTCTTTGGGCAATGAATAGAGGTACAACAAATCTATTTAATTTTTCTTATTTCAAACTACTCCCATCTTATTTCAGAGGACATTTGTAGGCAAAATATATGATCTATATTCAGTTGGGCAAAATTCAATGGAATTCAGACTGGAATTCTACTCCACTAGCTCCCTCATCCCTTCTCTCCAAGATAATAATCAGTAAACATCAGAATACCACAATATAAATTTCCATTCTTTCTGCGGTCTTCTTTCACAGTATCTTGCAATGCATGCACTTATATAAGTTAAAGTCAGCCATTTTAGGAGAATGATAACATCTCAAGATATTTTTGGTTCTTGTTTTTGTTTGTCATTTTTTTTACAGCAAAAAAGAAATTAAAATGAAGAAGAAAGACAGTACAAAAGTATGGCCATTCAAGTATGATCAACTTCTCCACATAGAAGACCATGATTTTGCAATGAGGCCTGGATTTGGAGGTAAGCAAAAGCTTTGGGGTACCACTATACATGAAAGCCAATTTCCTCCTCAAGCATTCCTCAATGTGGCACTAGCACAAATAGAAATGGAAAGTTGGAGCAAGAATGAAAGACGAAAAACTGGCTCTGAAGCAGATTTTTTTCTTAAATGATAATAATTCACATTTTATCATAACTCACATTCATATAGCACTTTAAAGTTTATAAAGCATTTTCTCCCCAACAACCCTGAGAGGTAGACAGTGCAAGCATTATTGTTCCCATTTTACAGAGAAGAAAGCAGACATACTAAGAATTCTATCTTACATAATTCCATCTTAAATTAAAAAAATAAATTCTCATCTTTTGACTATGCTTTGTCCATAGATAAGATCACATTACTCCTCAAGGTGAAATTGCAATGTGAGATAAAATTGGTAGTTGGTACAGAATATTAAAAAAAAAAAGTTTAATTTGCTAAAATCCTACTTCCTGCTTTATTGTGTTGTGCAGATTACCTTACATTCTCAAAAATTAAAACCAGCAGAGCATGAGCTCTGCAGGCCCTACTACACTAGGAGAGCTTTGAGTCCAGTCCTGCCAATGGTTTGTGTCAGCCATTTTTGTGTACAGCAAAACACTTCTTAAAAGAACTGTACAAGTACAAAACATGGTGACCATCAACACAAAGTTAAATGAAGAATAACCGTGAAAAATCCTAAGTGAGACTAATTTTAACTAATTTTTCAGGCTTGCTATTGAACTAGTGATGACCAAGTGTGAAGTAGGAAGCACTGCTTTATTTTCAGTTGGGACACCTATTTTCTATACTTACATTTATATATGTACATATATATGTATGTATATGTATAAATACACATATAAATATGCATATATACACATATATAAATATACATAAATATTTTAATATTGATTCATCCTTAGTCACTTTCACATGTATCTCATAAGTCTTGTCATGATTCTTAAGCCTTCTAGATATTTTTAAAACTTTTGTAAGGTAACTTGATATAAGGACTATTATTTGAGTTACTTTCTTTTTTCATGAAATTTTTTTTTCAAATTACATGTGAAGACAATTTTTAGCGTTCATTTTTTAAAATTTTGAGTTCCCAATTCTCTTTCTCCCTCCATTCATCCCTGAGAAGGCAAACAATTTGATGAAGACTATAAATGCGCAGTCATACAAAACACATATTTCCATGTTAGCCATGTTGTAAACAAAAACACAGACCAAAAAAAAAAAAAAAAACACCAAAGAAAAATAAAAAGAAAGTTTTAGAAAGTATGATTCAATCAGCATTCAGACTCCATCAATTCTTTCTCTGGAGGTAGACAGCATTTTTCATCATAAGTCCTACAGAATTGCTGAAATAACTAAGTCAGTCTTAGTTGATCATTGTACAATATTGCTGTTACTGGGAAAAATGTTCTCTGGTTCTGCTCACTTCACTTTCCAAGTTTTTCTGAAAGCATCTTGCTTGTCACTTCTTGTAGCACAATAGTATTCCATCACAATCATATGCCTCAACTTGTTCAGTCATTCCCCAATTAATGGGCATCCCCTCAATTTCTTTGCCACCACGAAAAGAGCTGCTATAAAGATTTTCATACATCTCTTTCATAAATCTCTTTGGGATACAGACCTAGTAGTGGTATTTCTGGGTCAAAGGGAATTTGAGTTACTTTCAAAATTTTATAACTTTGAAATAAACTCCTACTTTGGTTTTGTTTTGAAGTTAATTTTGCTAGGCTGAAAACACGCCGCCTAGCTAAATTTGGATAGGTTCATTCCTATCTGACGATGATTTAGAGAAGAGGATGGAGAAGAAAAGGGAATAAGCATTTATTAAATACTTCCTATGTGCCAGGCACTGTGCTAAGCACTTTACTAATATTATCTTATGTAATCCTCACAACAACCTTGTGACATGGTACTTTTTATTATCCTCATCTATTATGCCCATTGTTATCCCCATTTTATAATTAAGACAACTGAGGCAGGAAGAGGTTAAATGACTTGCCCAGGATCATCCAACTAATAAGTATCTGAGGCTGGATTTGAAATTAGATCATCCTGACTCTATGTTCAATACTTTATCCACTGTTATAACTAGCTGCCTCAAAAGCAAGTTATTAATCAATATACTAAAACACAGAAGGGCTGGAATTTGCAACAGTAGTACCTATACCAATGAATTCACAAATCCTTGAAATAAATAAATATTAGTAGTTGAACTTTGTTGCTAGTGCCATTATTTGTAGGACAATCATTTGTCAAATGCCATTGCTGCCCATGGACTGAGTTTTTTTCTCCCTTTGGTAGTCTGATGAAACCTACATACATCTTCATGAATAATGTTTTTTACAAAACAAGAACGTTTCCATACAAAGTGGGTCAGAAAAAAAGATTATGTATGAAAATGTGAAAATTTATTATTTTACAGTTTGCTTTTAAAAATATAATAAATTAAACATATTTTTAAAAAGAATAATGTCTTTTAATGTATAAAACAACACATAGGGTTACAAGAAACAGTTATCAAAATATTTAAAAAAACAACCAGGTTAAGAACTCCTGCTTTAATTTAAAGGCACCTACCTATTTGCAGTTTCATATAGAATCCTTTTTTTTTGCTCTGCTCTGTGCATGAAAATGCTCCTTTTCTGATGTTTGGATACAGAATTTTTTTTAAAGGACCTCCTATTTGTAATGAATGAGAGCTAAACCCTGACTAAAGACAAAAAAATGAAATATATGACTTCTCAAAGCTTCTTCACTCTGCATGAATTTCTGAAGTGAACATGACCACATGTGGAAAGGGAAATAGGATCTTTTTTTTTTTTTCACAGCGGCACAATGAAGATATAGAACTAGCTGGTAAAATAAATCCAGGAACCCCACTTCATTTTTCTGGCTCCCTGAAGGATGCGGGGACCCATCCTGCTTGCTCCTGTTCCACTCACACTCCCAGACTTCCTGACCTGTTAACTGCTATTTTAATGTTGTTTGGAAACATGAATTTAAGGGATGTGCGAGAAAGGGTTTTCCTGCAATTAAACAAGCACAGCTGCATCCGTAATCATAATCGTGAGGCCTGTGGGAGGGAGGAAGCTTATAACTTTTCAGTAAAGCTGTTGTCATGGTGACAGTTTTGGGCCAGTAAAGGATAGCAGGCAGATGGGCACAATATAGGATGCATTTGCTCATCTGCTTTAGCATACAATGCATTCAATGTGGTTCAATGGAAAGAATGCTGGATTTGTAATTCGAGGACTTGGATTTGGTTCCTGGCTCTGTTACTTATTACCTCTATGACTTTCGAGAAGTTATTTTCCCTCTCTGGGCTTCAATTTCCTCATCTGTAAAACGGGAAGCCTGGACTAGATGACCTCTGAGGTCCTTTCCAGCTCTAAATCTATAATCTTAAATCCAGTTGCTGGTGGGTATGATGAAAAGTATGCCTGTGACCATTAAGTTACATTTAAAATTTTTCCCAGATGCCACATGGACCCCAGATTCTCAGTTTTATTTTATTAGCTGTGCAAAATTGGAGTATAACTAGACAGAAGGTTTTTTGCTTTATTTTGATTTGGTTTAGGGTTTTTTTGTGTTGTTTTTTGTTTTTGTTTTTTGCTGTTCTGGAGCCCTGGAGCAGTCTTGTTTCAAGATCCTGGAACCCTTTAAATTGAGCAATAAGTAGAAATTGCAAAGAAGCAGATTTCAGCTTCCTTCCAATAGGCAGCTGAGTGATGTGATCATAAAGCTCTAGACTTGGAGTCAGGAAGACCTGAGATCAAACGTAAGCTGAGACACTTACTAGCTGTGTGACCCTGTACAAGTCACTTACTTAATTTCTGTCTACCTCAGTTTCCTCAATGAAAAATGAGGATAATAATAGCACCTACCTCCCAGGGTTAGGATAACATGAGACAATATTTATAAAGTACCTGGGACATAGTAAGTGCTTAATAAATGTCACTTAACTAATGTGAACATACACTTAATATGAATGTATAAGTAGAGCCTATATCAGATTGCACAGCATCTTGGGGAGGGGGAGGGAGAAGGAGGGGGAGAAAATTTAAAACTCAAAATCTTATGGAAGTGAATGTTGAAAACTAAAAGTAAATTAATTAATTATTAAAAACAAAACAAAAAAATAAATGTCAGTTAAATTTTTTAAAGAATTTCTAACAATTAGAGAGACCTCAAACTGGAAGGGATTATCTCAGGAGACAGTGGGGTTTACCCTCACTGACGTCTTCAAGCAAAGGCTGGAGGACCACATGCCAGGCATTTTTATAAAGGGGATTCTTATTCAGGTATGAGTTGGACTAGATGGGCTCTAAAGTCCCTTCCAACTCAGGGATTTTATAAGCGGTTATGTTAGGAACATAACATCAGGGCTAGAAAAGACCTTCTCGACCATCTCATCCATCTACCTACTGTCTCTCATTTTTATAGAGAAGGAAACCATGTCTTAGAGAAGGTAGGTGACTTTGAAAAGCTACATCTAGCAAGTCAGAGACAAGACTAAGCCCAGGTCCTCTTGGTTCCCAATCCCTTCTCAATACTTTATGTTGCCTCTCTGAGTTGTACATGGAATTTTTTTTTTTTGAAACTGGATTTCCCTGTGTCACTCGGGTTAGACGTGAAGCAGCCATTCACAAGAATGATCCTACTACTACTTAGCATGGTTCAGATTGGGGCTGTTTGACCAAGAATAGGCTGGAGTCAGTTACTACAGGCTAGAGCTGATTGTTAAATTTTCAATGTAAACATTTACATGTCAGAAATCCACAGACTCTACAAATCAGGACTTAATTTACTGTTCTGCTGATTGTCTCCACTCAAGAAAGTGATGGAGAAAATTTTAGTAATGCAGATTAATTTAAATATGCTGTTCATACTTTTTTCCCCTTAGAGCCAATTGTTTCCTATTTATTAGCACACAACTGGGTTCAACTCTCCTTAGCCCAGTGGTCCTCTGTTCTCAGGGGCTCACCATACTGTTGCCAGACTTAGCTCAGACATCTGATCAGTTAAGCCCACTGCAGCTCAGAACTCCCAAGTTCAAGCAATTCACCACCATTAGCCAACCCAATAGCAGGAATCATACCTGTGCTAACATTCCCCAGAGAAACAATTCATTTTTTCACTTGGAAATAGATTTTTCTTTTATATTTGTTGTCTGTTGTCTTTATCGTCCTCCAAAGAAGTCCTGTTTTAAGAAAGCTTCCCTTTCTTGCCCTTCCCCACCTCCAATATCCCACACCTTAACACAGACACACACACACACACACACACACACACACATACACACCTTCTCTTTTTCAAGAATTGGTAAAGAATTGTTCAGAATCTCATTTAGCAGCTACTGATCCCTTCAAAATTTCCCTAAAATTTCTTTTCCTTTAGTATGAGCTTCTTAAGAACAGAGACTGTTTTGGAAGTTTCTTGATGTGTTTTTGTTGTTGTTGTTGTTTGTTTTTTGTTTTTCTTTTCTTTGTATCTCCAGAGCTTAGTGCCCTGCCAAGGCTTAATAAATGCTAATTGGTGATTGACCAAGGATAAAGATAGAAGCCTGAGTTGTGGTCCTTCTTGACCACCAGAGGGCTCTCATTACATGAGCAATAAGAGAAGAAACCAATAAACAGGACAGAACCTTTCCTGAAGCCTATCATTCTTCAATGAGTTTTCTATACTATTATAAAGGAGTTCCACAGTAGCTACCTTCATGCCTGGATCAGATTAGGTTTTTTCAATTAAACCCATCTGTTAAAAATCCTGGAGGAAAGGGCTGTTTATAGTCAAATGCAACAAGGAACAATAATAACATTAACATTTATATAACTCTTTATATACATCATCTCATTTGAGTCTTTTAACAACCCTGATCCTGGGCAAGTCACTTAATCCTGTTTGCCTCAGTTTCCTCACCTGTAAAATGAGGTGGAGAAGGAAATTGCAAACCATTCCAGTATCTTTACCAGAAAAACCCCAAATGGGGTTACAAAGAGTCAGGCACAACTGAAAAAAATGACTGAACAACAACAAAAAGTTTGGTACTACAGGCATTATTCTCAATATACGAATGAGGATACTGAGTTTCTGAGAATTTACCTGACTTTCCCATGGTCATAAGCTAAGTATAAGAGTCAGGATTTGGACCTAGGTCTTCTAAATTCTAAGACCAATACACTCCACAAGACTTCTGCAACAATTATATCTGTCATATGAAGCTGGACTATGACAGCATGCAGTCCAGATTATTAAGACCTAAACCTTCACCTGTTTCTTAAAGAAGGTTTTTGTTTACCCCTATATTGCTAAATTTTTCAAATCTTTCCATCCCACTTTGCCTAATTTGGGTATCTTCAGGAATCTCTCTAAATACCATAGCATTCTGATGTATATGTATATGTATATGCATATGCATATGTATATGTATCTGTGTGTTTAAATGCAGCTAATCAGTCAAAGTAGCATATTATTCTGGAGGAGATAAGAAAGTTTTCTTATGACTAATTGTAGGTTGTCCCTTTATAATGGTCAAATGTCAAGAATATTTAATGAATTCAGTCCTAAGATTTATAGTATCAATAAAAATATTTAAAGAGAAGAGAGTACTATATATAGAATCAGAAGAACTCAGTCTGAATTGTGACTCTGGTACTTACTACCAGTGTGACCTTGAGCAAGTCACAACCTCTTTGGACCTCAGTTTCCTAATATGTAAAATAAAGAAGTTGTTTGTTGCACAAACTGGATTTGAAACCAGAAAACCTAAGTTTAAATTCTCTACTTGATAACCTGTGTGACCAAGGCTAAGACACTTTACCCTTTGACCCTTTGGTCTCAGTTTCCTCAACTGTAAAAATAGGGGATTGGACTAGATAATCACTATGGTTTGTCTCAACTCTAAACCTATGTTACTACAAAAGAGTTGAACTAAATTACCATCTAAAGTTCATTCCAGCCAAGGATGTGCTGATAAAAGTTTAACAGCTGGCTGGAAGGGGGGAGGGGATAGGAGGAGGGTAATTATGAACCACACACTTTTAAATATGCGTTATTAACATTTTCTCCATCCCTTTCTTACATCTAGACCAAACAATAAATTAAGCCCTGCTTTTTAGCATTTGCCAGTTTCTGAGCTACAAATGCTCACAGGGAAAATTTAACAAACAGTTCCTCAAAATAATCCAGCTTCAGCAAACCCAGCACTAAACCTATGAACAATTTCTAAAGTTCCATATAGCTCTTGATCCAGTGGTCGTGTGATGCATTGATCTAGTGTCTCCACACAGTAAGACTTGGTGTTTTGCTGTTTCTTCCACAGGTCAGGAAAACCTCCTTTACCTGAACACATGCTTGGACACAAGCAAATCTGGTTACAGGAGGTAAAAGTAATTTACAATTTATTTTCTCTTCCTTTGTATATTTACCTATAAGCATGTATGCATGAACACACTTCTTTCTTCTTGAGCTAAATGTAAGATAAGTACTTCTCTCATCTTAATGTCTTTTCCTAATTAGCTTTAACATTGAAACCAGCTGTTCCTGTGGTGGTTTTTACTTTTATAAAGCATTAGAAGATTAATTGACTCATTATGTGGAAACATTAGGATGTAAATTTAGGGGGAGCTTTTTATTTAAGTTGGGTTATGAATTGCATCTCGTTTACTTTATTTATGTTTTCCCTATTCTTCTCGTCTCCCATAACTAAGGACTTTTTTTATGAGTCTTATGGATGTGAGATTTATTTCCTTGGCTTCTTTGAATTGAAACCAATTACAGCATATGGAGCTTCTGGCAGCTGGGTCTCCAAAATTAAAAGCACTAGCAATAGCAGGGACTTCTGTGATCCTCCCATTAAAACTGGTCTGGGGAGTTCAGAGCCTCACACTACTCCTGATAGTCATTACCTAGGTATATGACTCTGTACAAGTTTCTTAACCTCTCCCTGACTTGATTTGCTCATGTTTAAGGGGAAGCAACTTACGAGGTTGTTGTGAGGTTTGTTCTGTGTTAGGCCAGTCCCCTAGTAGTTTCGGTTTACTTATGGAACAAAATGAGATTGTTGTTTGTTATTGTTCAGTCGTGTCTTACTCTTCATGACCCTGTTTAGGGTTTTCTTGGCAAAGATACTGGAGTGGTTTGCCATTTCTTTCTCCAGCTCATTTTACAGATGAGAAAATGGAGGCAAACAAAGTTAAGTAACTTGCCCAGGCTGACACAGCTAATGTCAGAAACCAAATTTGAATTCAGATCTCCCTGACTTCAGGCCCTACATTCTATTCACTGCACCCCCTAGCTGCCCAGCACAAAATGAGATACTTGTAGATTATTCAACAGTTAATAAAAGGATGTTTTCTTGGCTTACTCAACGAGGATAGGCATTGAGGACACACTTAGATGATTTAGTGGAGCATTTTCACTCATTCCCCAACCCAGCAGACCAGGTAGGGGAGTTAGAATACTCCTTGTTCCCTATTGCCACTTCCAGGTTCTTCCTCTACTACTATCATTTGGTAACTTCTCCTCCTTTGAGGTTCACTCAATCCATATCTACCAGCCATTCAAAATTCTGGTAGCTGCTGTCTCCCTACTTCTAGGATGCTTGCCTTATATCCCCGATGAGTACAATGCCTGGCTCATAGTTTTTTTATCCTTCTCAATTCCTACTCTCATACTAGAAGATTTCAACATATATATTGATAATCCTAAATCCTAAGCACCCTAATTCCCCAGTTGCACAGCTTTCTCATTTCTCTTTGTCTACTTATTCCTGCATTGCACTTCAGCCACACACAAAAATAGTCATACCCTTGATCTTGCCAACACTAACAAATGTACCACCTCCATATTCATGAACTCTGGAAGTCCCTTACCTGATTAAACTCTATAGCCATTACACATTTTCCACTGCCTTGCAACCCCAAGTCTCATTCTTCATTCACGCTATGACCTCCAGGTCCTTGACTCCTCAGTTTTTTCCCATCACTGCTGAACTAGCTACCCTTGTCTCCCTTTCCCAGTGATGAACCCATGTCATCAACAACCAGTTCAGCTCTACACTTTCTTCTTCTCTCCAATCCCTTGCCCCTTTGTACTGCCAGTCTTGTCCTGCCAAGCCTGAGTCTAGGGTGACTCCCACTACCAGGTGCCTCATTTCTACACATGTACTACTGAACAAAGCTGGAGAAAATCATGAAACTGAGCTCACTGTATCCACTACAAATTTATGTAACATAATCTCAACTGGGTCCTCACTGCTTCAAGGTAATCTTTTTACCCTTCTCATTTTCCCATTTGCCATCTCACTCACTGTAGTGACTCTTCCATCCTTTTCATCCTTCCTTGTACCTCCTATAATTCCTCTGGTCCCTACCTTCTCACCTGAGAATCTTGCCTTATATTTTACCAAAAAAAAATTGAGGCCATCCACCAAGAGCCCCCTCTTCTACCCTCTTCCTCATGTCTCATCACTCATATGCCTTCTACCACTATCACTTCCTTCTCCCCTGTCTCATATAATGAAGTAGCCTTCTCCTTGCAAAGAAAAGCCCCTTTTATATGTATCAGTGATCCCATTCTATCCCATCTTCTCAAGCAGATTACCCTCCTGTCACCTTCACTCTTTCACTTTTTTTCAATCTCTCCTTGTCTACTCGCTGTTTTTCTTCTGGCCATGTCTCCTCCGTCCTCAAAAAAACTCTCACATAATCTATTTAGTCCTACTAGCTACCATCTCATATCTCTTCACTCTTTTGTGGCTAACTAAGCTCCTTGAGAAAGCTATCTATACTAGGTGCCTCCACTTCCTTTCTTCTCACTTATCTTCTTAAATCTCTACAGTCTAATTTCCAAACCCATCATTCAACCAAAACTACTTTTTCCAACATTACTAACAATTTCTTAACTGCCAAAATCTGATGGTCTCTTCTCAGTCTTCATCTTTCTTGATTTCTCTGCAGCCTTTGACATTACTGATCATCTTTTTCTTAGAACATTGCACTTATCACAAGAATCAAATGAGATAGTACACAATAAAATGTTTCTACAAAGTTAAAAGGCACTATAAAGTTATAAGATTATTGTTCCATCTGATTCTCCAAAGTGTATAGAAAGCAGTCTGTATTCATTTGTCTATGTAAAAGAAAGGCAGAGTGATGTAGTAGAAAGGGCACTAACTTTTGACTGTGGAGATCTGGGTTTTAATCCAGTTCTTGCACTAATTAATGCAAGAGTATGACCTTAGACACTTGTCGTTTAATCTAGTTAGACTTTAATGTTTTTATCTGTGAAATGAGGGTTGAACTACATAAGGTATTGAGCTCTATCCTATCTCTAAAATTCTATGTATTTATGAAAATTAATCATAAAAGTTTATGCCACTACTTATCTGAGTAGATACATCACTAACTTTCACTAACTTTTCTGGGTCTTAATTTCTTCTACCAAGTGAAGAGATTATACTAACAAGATCACATAATAAATATTATAATCACCTTATGGTGCCTCATTTTACCAGGACACCTTCAAAAAAGAATGGCCAGGATGATAAAAGGCATGGAAACTATGTCATATGAGAACTGGTTGAAGGATCTAGGATTATTCAACCAGGAAAGGATGAGACTTAGCAAGGAACATATTTGCTACCTATCTTAAAATAATGGAAAGGGAATTAGATTTATTCTGAGCATCTCCAGAGGGAAATTATGTGGAAAATTATTTTTGTTCAATATTAGGAAGAGCTTCTTAATACTCGGGGACGTCCAGAAATAGAATAAGCTGCTTTATTGGGTAGTAAATTCCCCACCAATGAAGTTGTTCAAGTAGGAAAAAAATGGGGATGGCAGGCAGAATTCTTGTTTAGCTATGAATTGAACTAGATAGTATTTGAAGTCCCTTCCAACTCTAAGGTTTTGCATTTTTTTCTTTTTTTAGAAATTTTGAAAATTGTAGATATTTGGAGGGGGAATTTAATTTTAATTAACATTTAAATGAGGTGATTAGATCTACGATTTAAATATATTAATTTAATACTTAAGTTTCTGTTGAATTACATATATTTCAATTATATATATCAAATATATACAAATATTTGATATGAGGTTATTAAATCTATGTTCAAATACTAGTTGGGATAGAGAATCCCTCAGACTGCTTCCATTTCTATAATTCTGTGATTTTATTTGATTAGATCCTCCTGTTGTTGTTGTTGTTGTTGTTGTTGTTGTTTAGTTATTTTTTGAGTCATGTCTGACTCTTTGTGACCCCTTTTGGGTTTTGGGGGTTTTTTTGGCAAAGATACTGGAGTGGTTTGCCATTTCCTTCTCCAGCTCATTTTACAGATGACAAAACTGAGGCAAAGAGGGTTAAGTAACTTGCCCAGGGTCACACAGCTTGTAAGTATCTGAGGCCAGATTTGAACTCAGG
Source organism: Vombatus ursinus (assembly GCF_900497805.2). Lineage (NCBI taxonomy): Eukaryota > Metazoa > Chordata > Mammalia > Diprotodontia > Vombatidae > Vombatus > Vombatus ursinus. The sequence goes on from NW_020954592.1 coordinate 15,798,329, forward strand.
AAGATGAATTTTTCTGACTCTAATCCCAACACTATATCCACTGTGCCACCTAGCTGCCAGATCTTCCCTGAGGTTCCTTATATTTGTCTATTTACTATTATCTTATTTATCTTAGTTATGGCTGGACATAAGATCCTTATTAGACACAGACAGATACACACTGGCAGTGTGACCCTGGGAAAGTCACTTAACCTCCTTTGAGTGCTCTAGGGCTGGGCATGAGTCTAAGACTGTAATTTGCTGAGAAGGTGCTGTCCTGTATTGGCTGGAAGTTTCCTCTCAGGAATTCCTTATATCAATGAAATCACAGATCTAGTCCTTGTCCCCTTTATACCCTAGATACCTCCCCCACCTCCTACCCCAGTCAGTTCCCCTAACAAAGCATGGTTTATAAGGTGAATAGGAGTTATAGCTTTCTGAGTAGACTCTTTGGAGAGTTCAATGTAAATCTGACTTGAGATGGTAATTTAGGAATTTTTAAACTAATTTGAAAGCACATCAAAAGATGGTAACAATCTTGTGAAATGTGTTTGGACACGTGTCTGTATATATGCATGTATGTATGTGTGTATGTGTATATATACATATATGTGTGTATATATGTTGGGGGGGCAATGTTCCTTAAACTGTCCTACTATCAATAAGAAACTACTAGAGCAAAGTTGGGGAAAAGAAAAATGTTTTTAAGTATACTCAGTGTGAGGATTGAGTAGGAACCCCACCCAAGTTTGAAAAGTGGTTTAGGAAACAGCAGGACAATGTCCTTGATAGGCTGCCTATTTCATAAAAGATATCAGTAGCTAACTTGCCTAAAATGTCAGTGAAATGCTTGATAAGCTCTGGATCATTTTATTAATGTTTAAAAACAAATTCTATCCATGACAAAGGATGAGTTTTTACTAGAAGTTACCATTACCTTGCCCTTACAGCAAGGACTTCTTGGTCTCTTTCTGGCTGGGGATATAGGAAGTCAGTTGGCAGGAAGCAGAGAAGACTAGAAAAGGAAGGATTGTGAGTGTGAGGGAATAGAGAGGATGTGGGGGGGGAGGGAGGAAGGGTGGAGAGGGGAGAAAGGGTGATAGATGAGAACAGCAGAGTGGTTCAGAGAAAGAGAACTGGATTTTGAATTGGAGGACCTGCGGTCCAATCCTGTCTGTACCACTTCTACCTAAATAACCCTAGCAAGTAAATAGCCATTCTAAGCTCCAGTTCTCTCATTTACAAAATAAAGGAGTTGAACTAGCTGCTCTCTGTGGTGTTTTCTATCTTTCATTCTATGAGTATTGTTGTATGTTTTTCTCTCCCCTACTGAAGACCTATCAATAGAGGATGGATTGTCTACTACTACCAACAAATAGAACAGTAAGACTGGTACCATGCAGTTAAGTTGGTAGTAGCCTGGGCCTGAGAAAAGGTTCAGCACAGGGCAGAGGACGGACCTCAAGGCATGCCTTCCTGATCCAGGTCAGTGTCCTGAAACTAAGCTCTAGATGCCCCACCCCCAGCCCTAGTTGAGGTTTTGCTTATAGTTCTAAAATTCTGCAATTCTTGATTTCACTATTTTTATGTGCCTCAGTGTCTTATCCATTCTTTATTCATAAGACTACTATACAAGTGGCTACACACAGTAGGAATTTGTATTCTGGCATGGAATCCCAAAGGTATAGAACTGAGGAGAAGAGAGTAACTTTTAGTAATAATAACCATAACTTGCATTTTAGCATAGCACTTTAAAGTTAGCAAAGCATTTTACATATTATGTCACTCAATCCTTACAATAACTGTGAGGTAGGCATTGTTATTACCCCCATTTTACAGATGAGTCAACACCGGCAAACAAAGGTTAAGTGATTTGCCAATGTCACGTGGGCATCCAGGTGGTGCAGTGGATAGAGCACCAGGCCTGGAGTCAGGAAGACCTAAGTTCAAATTTGATCTCAGACACTTACAAGCTGTATAATCCTGGGCAAGTCATTTAACCCTATTTGCTTCATTGTAAAATTACCAGGAGATGGTGGATCAGTGAAATAGATTAGGTATATAAGACATAGTAATCAATGACCTATCAAACCTAGTGTTTGACAAACCCAAAGACCCCAGTTTTTGGGATAAGAATTCACTATTTCACAAAAACTATTGGGAAAACTGGAAAACAATAGGACACAAACTAGGTATAGACTAGCATCTCACATTATATACCAAGTCAAGGTCAAAAAGGATGTATGATTTACACATAAAAGGTGACACTCATAAGCAAATTAGAAGACAAAGGAATATTCTGCCTGCAAGATCTATGGGGAAAGGAAGAATTCATGACCAAACAAGAGCTAGGAAGCATTGCAAAATATAAAATAGATAATTTTGATTATATTAAAGTAAATTTTTTTGTGTAAACAAAAGCAATGCAACCAAGATTAGAAAGGAAGCAGAAAGCTGGGAAACAATCTTTACAGCAAGTGTCTCTGATAAAGGCCTCATTTCCCAAATATATAGAGAACTAAGTCAAATATACAAGAATATAAACCATTTCTTAATTGATAAATGGTCAAAGGATATGAACAGGCAGTTTTCAGGTGAAGAAACTAAAGCTATCTATAGGCACACAAAGAAGTGCTCTAAATAACTTTTGATTAAAGAAATGCAAATTAAAACTCTGAGATACCACCTCACTCTTATCAGATTGGCTAATATACCAAAAAAGAATGATAAATTGTGGGGAGTATGTGAGAAAATTGGGACACTAATGCACTGTTGGTAAAGTTGTGCACTGATCCAACCATTCTGGAGAGCAATTTGGAACTATGTCCAAAGGGCAACCAAAATATCCATACCCTTTGATCCAGCAATACCACTACTAGGTCTGCATCCCAAAGAGATCATCAAAAAGGGAAAAGGACCTACATTTACAAAAATATTTATAGTGGTTTTTCTTTTCTTAGTGGCGAAATATTAGAAACTGGAGGATATCCGTCAATTGGGGAATGGCTAAACAAATGGTGGCATATGAATGTAATGGAATACTATCATGCAATAAGAAATCATGAACAGAGCAGAAGCAGGAAAACATTGTAAGCAGTATCAGCAACATTGTGTTATGATCAACTGTGAATGACTCAGCTCTTCTCAGCAACACAATGATCCAAGACTAGTACAAAGGAACTGATGCACTCTGAATGAAGATCAAAGCGTATTTTTTTCACTTATTTTATTTTTTCCTTTTTATTTTTCCTTTTTCCTATTTATTTTTCCTTTTGATTTATTTCTTCTTTCACAAGTATGACTAATATGGAAATATGTTTTACATGATAGCACATATATAACTTATATCAAATTGCCTACCATTTTTGGAAGAGGGGAGGGGAGAGAGGCAGGGAGAAAAATTTCTGACTCAAAATCCTGTAAATACAAATGCTAAAATTATCTTGACATGTAACTGGGGGAACAAATTAAATACTATTTTAAAAACACACACTCACACAAATGAAGGAGGTAAAAATGAGCTGGAGAAGAAATGCCAAACCACTCCAGGATCTATATCAAGAAAACCCCATAAAGGGTCACAAAGAGTCAGACACAACTGAAACAACTAAACAACAATCAGGGTCACGTAGCTAGTAAATGTCTGAGGCTAGAAATGAATTCAATTCTTTTCTGACTCCAAGTCCCACTTTCTATCTCCCAGGCCACAAAATTTCCTAGTTTACCATGAGGATAATGGGATGTTTCTCCAACTGAACTTTCCGATTCTCAGAAGAAAAAAGATAGAATCTAAGATTCTATTCCAAAGAGTCAAGCCTACTGTAACATTGAAAATTTATTTTAATTCTATTTTGCTAAGACTTTATTAATGTAGTTTTAATATTCCCTTTCATGGTTCCTTCCCCTGGTAAACTTTATCCACTCACATCCCAGAGAAATTTGCCTACATGTCAAGCTTTTGTCTTATAGTTACTTTCACCTTTGTAACCCCCACCCATCACCCCCTTTCCAAAGAAACTTGATTACCCTAATTCCCATTGCCTGAGAACCTTTGTCCTGTGACTCGAATCACATGTATTGACTGTGGTTAAGAAATCATGAACAGGCGGACTTCAGAAAAACCTGGAAAGATTTGAATGAACTGATGCTGAGTTAAGTGAGCAGAACCAGGAGAACATTGCACACAGTAACAGCCACAACATGTGATGACTAACTTGGATAGACTCATCTCTTCTTAGCAATGCAAGGATCCAAGACAACTCCAAGGGACTCATTATAGAAAATGCTGTCCACATCCAGAAAAAGATCTATAGAGTCTGAATGCAGAAAAAAGCATATTATTTTTTCTTTCTTCTTTTTTCTTTTTGTTTCATTTGTTTCTTCTTTCTTGTTGTTCCTCCCATTGGTTCTAATTCTTCTTTACAACATGATTAATGTGAAAATCAGTTCAATATGAATGTGTATGTAAAGTCTATATCAAATTGCATGCCATCTTGGGTGGTGGGGAGGGGAGAGATGGGGAGAAAATTTGGAACTCAAAATCTTATAGAAGTGAATGTTAAAAAACTAAAAATAAATAAATATTTCTTTTAAAAATTAAAAATAAAAAAATGTGGTGGATGGCAACATTCAGATGTCCTCAGGTTACATCAGTAGATTTGATAATGATGCTAGGGATAAAAGCATGCAGATGGTAAGATCTTGGAGGACTTTAGGAGTCAATAGGGTCTAGTGCATCTGCCCATCCCACAGGAAGGAATGGAAATAGTCACTCCCACTTCTTCCAAGTTATGTGAATCATCTATCAGGCTGGATGGGTTCTGGGCAGCCTGGGCTAGAGTAGGGTTCCCCCAGTGTTGGTATGTCTTTCCTCTGCCTAGCCATACAGGACGGTTTCTGGGATAGCCCAGAAGCTGAAGGATAGGACAAAAGGGAGGCAACATTTACTAAGATCCTTGCCACAAATGCTAAGTTAGGGGGCTTTTATACCCTGCAAGGCAATCACAATGTCTTTGAGACTTAATTGGTCCAGGAAACTAAAGCTCTGCCATTGTAATAGCTTCTTGGTCACATAAGCACAAAAACTCTGTGCAGGAATCCAGGCTCCTTAATTTTGACCCACATATGTGAGCAGGCCCACCATTATTGGACCTGGCACCCACTGTCTAACCAGACCCATCACCTTGACAAATAGGAAGGTTGAAGAACTAAGCCCAATGCTGCATCCTTGATGAATTTCTTTCCCCATGCTATTGTTAATTACAACTTCTTTTGTTAAATATTAGAAAATCTGAGAGTCTCATTCCATTCCAATCTCAAATCTGAACAACCAGACCTTCCTGAGTTGGGCCTGATCCAGAATATCCCTGAAGCAGAGTGTTGGCCAAGAAACATATGAAAATGTGCCTGCCCAGCTAACCTCAATAGGGATTTCAATGGCTTTCACCAAATTTATGATAGGCAAGTGAAAACTAAGACTGGGTCATTTTCAGAAAGTCCTGACATTCTATATCTCCTTTAACTTTCTTTGTGCAGAATTACAGGATCGAAAATCAGAAAATTTGAGCTAAAAAGGAACTGTGAAATGATCTAGCCCTATCCCCCTCATACTACAAAAAAGGAAACTGAGGCCCAGAGAGATAAAACTATTTGTCTACCTTTAGTAAGTAGCAGAATCAAGATTGTTCTTTTAACTCCAAATCTCCTTCTCTTTCTTCTATATCATGTTGAGTAAATTCATAATAATGAAACCTATCCCAAGTTTTGAATAGAGAGATAATATGAATCTCAGAGATCTCCAGGCCCCCATTCCTAAGGGATAAGCCTATATTTCTTATCATATTGGTAATAGACAGAGTCAATCACAGAGGGGTTAGTCAGATTTATTTACAATGGAAAAATCCAGTGTTTCAATTGGAGGATCTTAAATTCAACAAATCTAAAACTCAACTCATCTTTTCCCCAAAATCCTCCAGTCATTTCAATTGTGTCCAACTCTTTATGACCCCATTTGGGGTTTTCCTGGCAAAGATCCTGGAGTGGTTTGCCATTTTCTTCTTCAGTTCATTTTACAATGAAGAAACTGAGGCAAACAGTCTGAAGTGACTTGCTCAGGGTCACACAGCTACTAAGTGTCTGAGGCCAGATTTTAACTCAGGTCTTCACAATTCCAGGCTCCACACTTCTTCTACTGCTCCACCTAGCTGCCCCTATTCCTAATTTCCCTGTTTCCATTGCACGTATCACTATCCTTTTCAGTCACCCTGGTTCATAACCTTGAAGTTGTTCTCAATTCTTTACTCTCCCTTTCCCTCATATTAAATAAGATGCCAAGTTGTATTAATTCTACCTCTACAATACCTATTGTATCTGAAACTTCTTTCCATCTCTGCCACAACCATCCTAGTTCAGATATCCTTCCCCTCATTCCTGGACTATTGCAATAGCCTCCTATTTTGTTTCCCTGCCTTCCATGCCCCTCTCCAATCCATCCTCCACACAGTTACCAAATTGAGATTCATAAAGTATAAATCTGAATATATCACACCCCTGCTCCAGTGATTCCCTCTTACATCTAAGATGAAATACAAGATCTCTGTTTAGCATTTACAGCCCTGGCTACAGTCTACCTTTCCAAGCTGATTATATACTACTTCACTCTGTTGCCTCTTTTTCCCAACCAAATTAGTCTACCAGCTGTTTGTCATGAATAAAATTCCATATCTCATTTTGGTGCCTCTGTCTTCATGCCTGTCTAGAGTGTACTCCCTCCCTTCCTCTGCCTCATAAATTCCTAACTTCTTTCAAGACTCAGCTCAAGTACTATCCCCTATCTTACTCTTCTCATTGTTAATGCCATCCTTCTAACACCCCAGACTGCTTTGTATTTACTTTGTGTCTTTTGCGTGTACAATTCTTTCATTGCACTGCAGGGGCACCAGTACCTGTGGGTATAGATGTCCAGATTGAAAGTATTGACAGCATTTCAGAAGATGACATGGTAAGTATCATGATTCGATATGAATTCTTTTTTACAAATTACAAATTTGTTTTTACAGATGTGGGAACCAAGCCCGTGAAAGCAGTCTGTCCAGAATTAGACAGGTATTTACTTGGTGCTAGTCAAGACCAGAGGTAAGATCTCCCTAGGATCTCTGGACTCCCAGTCCAGTTCTTCTGTGTGTGTGCTTTGTTTTTCCTTATTATCCCATCTGTTATCTTAGTTGTACTATTTCGGCTGGTTTATAATGATTTAAGTAACATTTTCTGCTAGAGAACAAAAGTAGGAGCAATGAAAGGAAGTTATGGGAGACAGATTTCAGCTTGCTATAAAGAAGAATTGTCTACCAGAGCTCTCCAAAAATAGAATGGGCTTCTCTAAAGGTAGTGATCTCCTCATCATTAGAGGTGTTCAAGAAGAAGCTAGATCACCATTTATTAGGGTTATTGTCAAGAGAATCCAAGTGTTGATAATGATTGTATCAGATGACTGCTGAGGCCCCTTACAATTCTGAAGTTACAAGATTCAAAATTCTTCTTACTTTTTTTGCTCTTTATTTTATTTTTTGGGTTTTAATGATCATAGTTCTTAGCTACCTCTTTTATAGAGCTGCTATCTCAACCTTTTGTCTAGCTTTCTCAAGGTTTTATAGGATCCACTAGAGTTTATAGAACTGGGATGGGGTTGGGGGGTGATACCATCAGAACTGGGTTTTAGGTTAATCAGTTTGACAATTAAGTCAAGTATGGATTGGAGCGAGGAGAGACAATTCAGGGAGACAAACTAGAATGCTATGGTAGTAGTCCAGTCATGAGGGCCTATACCAGGGTAGTTGCAATGGAGTCAGAAGAGAAAAGGGGATGTATGCAAGTAATGTAGAAAATCGTACAAAAGGAGGTAGAAATGACAGAACTTGACAACTAATTGGATAAGGAGAAGGGGGTGAGAGAGAGTGAGGAGTAGAGGATGACTATTAGATTTGGGACCCGAGTTACTAGAAAGAAGGAAGGAAACAAGTATTTATTAAGCACGTACTATGTGCCAGGGACTGTACTAAGTACTTTACAAATATTATCTCATTTGATCCTCACAACAAGCTTGGGAAGTAGGTGTTATCATTATACCCCTTTTACAATTGAGAAACTAAGGTAAGTGGAGGTTAAGTAATTTGCCCAGGGTCACACATCTAGTGAATGTATATTCAGGTCTTCCTTAATTTCAAGCCTGACTCTCTATCCACTGTGCTGCCTAACTGCTAAGGTCTTGACAGTAATAGTGAAGTTAAGAAGAGAAAAAGGTTTGGGGGGAGGGAGATGATGAGTTCAGTTTTGGACATGCTGAGTTAAAAATGTCTATGGGGTATCCAGCTCAAGATGTGTAACAGGCAGTTTAGTACTAGAGGTTGGAAGGGAAGCTAGGGCTAGATACCCCAAATGTTTATATTGACTATTTGTGCCCAACCGGTGGTAGAACATTCCAAGTTCATTTTGGTCTGATTAGTCACAGTCAGACCAAGTTGACTCCAGCATAGTCATTTTGGTTCTCCTTGAGAACATACAACAAACACACAGGCTGGACAAGTAGATCTAAGAATTATTTGCATATTTATATTTGCTTATTAATTAATTATGTATATTATTGCTATACTAATTATATACATTATAAAACATAAAAATAGTTTTGTTGTTCAGTTGTTTTTCAGTCATGTCTGATTCTTTGTGACCCCATTGGGGTTTTTCATGGCAAAGAAACTGAATTGATTTGCCATTTCTTTTCCAGCTTATTTTACAAATGAGGAAACTGAAGCAAACAGGGTTAAGTGACTTGCTCAGGGTTACCCAGCTCTGAAGTGTCCGAAACTGGACTGAAACATAGAGTTCGTGAAGTAGAGGAAAGTAAAATAAGGGTGGAAACATATGTTGGAGTCAGATGGGAGAGGGATAGAGTTAAGAGTCTGAATTTTAAACTATGAGTAACAAGGAGTCACTGAAGGCTTTTGAGCAGAGGAATGAGATGATCAAACCTGTGCATTTGGAAGATTATTTGGCAGCTCTATGACAGGGACTGAAAGCAGAGAGATATGTTAGAATGTAATTAGGATCAAATGAGATAATATGTGTAAAGCACTTAGTACAGTGCCTAGCATGCAGCAGGCACTATATAAATGCTTATTCAGTTCCCCTTTCCTTCCCCAATTACCATAACCCAGGTGAGAGGTATTGAAATTCTGATCTAAGGTAGTAATGGTAGGATTAAAAAACAGCCAGACGAAAGAAACATTGGAAAGTTACTTTAGCTAGGACTTGGAAATCCATTGACTGTGGAAGGCAAGGGAGAGAGTGAAGAATCAAAGATGACTCTGAGATTTTGAGACTCTACAACTGAAAAGATGCATGATCATGCTATCAACATGTAGCCCCTCCTATAGACTTCCACAGACCAATAATATCGCTCTCTGAAAGAGGGAGTGTCTAGGATTTGGTAAAGAAGGCATGAGCTCTTGGGCAGCAAGAAATTTGGGGTACATAAAGCTGATGGGGCCTGCTCAGATCAGGAAACAGAATAAAAACTATTTAATGGATCAAAAAAACAATCAGGCTCTCCCTGGTGTCATCCTTAGCACGCAGACAGTGGGACTGCTGCAAGTCATTTGGAGAACGGACCTTAAACTGGAGTAGCTTACAGGTTGTGGAGCACAACAGCCAAGGGTAGCATCTTTCTCTTTTCTACATAAAGCTGGAAAAACCCAGCTAGGTCCTATTTGCTATTCACTACTGCTGATAGTGTTTTGTAAGCCTGATTCTTTTTTCATAAATTTGCCAATTGTCTGTAGGCATGTCCTTACTTGACATCAGAATGTGTATGCTTGAAGGACAACTCAGAGAGTTTTAAATTTTCACTGTCTTTGCTAGGACCCTGCAATTCTAGTTTAACTTTCCTTAGTTAAGACCTCCCTGGAGGTTAATGAGTCATGGTTTAGTTTTATGAATGATCCTATAACTCTCCCAAGCAGAAACCTAAAATGTAAACTCCAGGCTCACTTAGATCTTCCCCTGGAAGAATGAGCTATTGGAGCAAAGTGCTACTAAGGGCATAAAGGCAGATCCCCGAGGCTAAGCTCCCCTAGAAGGTAATGGGAAGTGAGGAATTGACAGACCATGTGATCCATAGCACGATAGTGCTGCAGACAGAAATAGGGAAGGAAGTTGTGCAGGTTTGGGGCATAAGATGTGTTTACATTTTCAGACAGAAAATGTGGGGATTTGTTTTGCTTCACTGTTCCTATGTGTTGCAAGTGCTTTGTTTTTCTTTACTTTATACAATGGAGGATAGTGGGAATATGAGGGGGGACAGAGATGGGCAGGAGTGTGCAGGTAAATGTTTAATGACTGGCTCTCAGAAAGAAAAGGTACTAACAACACACTTTTAAGTTTCATCTGTACTGTGAATATTTTCTCCATCACTCTATTATATATCTTGGCAATAAATAAAGCCCTTATTTGTAACACTTACCAATTTTTAAGGTATAAATTCTACCACTGAACATTTAATAATCTGATCTTCAGAGTCTGTTTGAGCTGGCTCTAGGAAAGGGGAGGGGGAGAGAGTGGGAGAGAACAAGCATTTATTAATCGTTTACTATGTGCCAAGCACAGAGTATTAGAATTATAATAAAAAATTCACTGAAACCAAAATTGTTTTGACCCAAAGGGTACCCAAAAGCGGCTTTTGAGCATTTCCTTAGAATACACATGAGAAATTGTAGAAAAGAGAACAGAATGCCAGAGCAGTCACTTCCCTGTATGATAGTGTTCAATTAGTAGCTAGATTGAAGAACCATGATTAAAGTCTTCCAAAGCACTATTGGGGGGCGGGCGAGATTTGGACAAGGAGGCAGCTTGTTTCTTCAAAACGAGAAACTGAATAATAAGGCCAGCTTCCAGCCAGGCACTATTATTGATAGATGATAGAGAAGTAATAGCTGATTCAAGAGAAGTAATGGATGAGAGTGATAGAATGAACAGCAAAGTTGGAAAGAGAAGTTAAATGTTAAAAAGTTAAAAGTAAAATGATGCATGTCTCTAGCTGAATGTTCTATTGGCACCTCAAACCCTCAATACTTCAGGGATCCATGACTTTATCACTGAGGACACTTGCTTCTCTGACACAGATCATAACTCCTTTATTACTTGTGAGACAGTCTTTTCGAGTTGCTGTGGTCAAAATAAAAAATAAATAACCCCAAAGCCAACCTGGTCACAAGCTTTTCCGAATTTAGCAAGGGTGGTCCTCAATGGACAAGGGATAGACATAATTTTTATAATGAAAAAATGCTCATGTACCAGTTATGAATATTAATTCTAGATGACTTTTCTGTCTTGGGACGTGTACAGTGGACTCTGTTCTAGATGTTATGTGGTGCAATAGATAGAAAATTGCCCCAGGAATCAGGAAGATAAGAATTCAAATCCCACCTAAGACTCTTATTAGTTGTATGTGACCCTGGACAAATCACTTAAATTCTCAGCCTCAGTATCCTCATCTGTAAAATGAGGATAATAAAACCACTTACCTCCCAGGGTTGGAGTGAAGATAAAATGAGATATTTATAAAGCTCTTTGCAAACCTTAAAATGCTAGCCATTATTGTTGTTAATCATTCTTACAGCTATGTCCCCATTTTCATAGCCTCTGAGGTCTTTCTGCATATCATTAGGCACTATGAAAAGGGTGCTAGGTAGAAGGTGAAGGTCTCCTCCAAAACCAGCATAACTCAACTCTATGCCTCTGTAGTTTGGGACTAGACACAGTGACTACAGAAATAGTCTGTCCTAGGTCTAGCAACAGAGCAGTTGGTAGAAAAAGAAGCTATTACATTGGCTATTATAACATTGGCATCTGATCTGAAAGGATGGAGAATGAATGGCATTTTATTTTTGGCTAGTTTAAAATGAGAAGGAGGTGTTAATTACAATGAAATGAGCTTAGGATGTGTTAGAGTGGTGATAGAGTGATATTGCTAGTTAAGGAAATAAAGAATCATGGAAATTTATAGTAGTTAGAAGGTGCCTTAGAGTTCATCTAGTCTAATTATCTCATTTTTCACATGAAGAAAAGCAGGGCCAGAGAGGACCAGTGACTCCTTCAGGGAAACACAGTTAATTAATGCCAGAGCTCAGACAGAAGTCTGGGGCTTGAAATTTGAAATTCTAAAAATTTGAATTTGTAGAGTAGTGTTCACTCTACTCTACTCCCATAGCTAATCATGCTGAGAAACTTCTTTCTGTTCAATTAAATTCAATTCAACAAGCATTTATTAAGTACTTATCACGTGCTACTCACTGTTCTTGGCATGAGACAAAGGCAAAAATGAAATAATCTTGGCCATCAAGAAATTACCATTCTAATAAGGGGGAAGGAGATGGAACCAGCATTTATATAGTGCCTACTATGTGCCAAGTATTATACTAAGGGCTTTACAAATATTTCATTTAAACCTCACAACAATCCTGGGAAGTAAGTGCTGATATTGTCCCCATTTTATAGCTGAGAAAACTGGGGCAAAGATTAAACCAAGGTCACACTGCTAGTAAGTATTAGAAGTCATATTTGAATTCAGGTCTTCCTGACTCCAGGCCTGGTACTCTATCCACTCTGCCACCTAGCTGCCCCTATGGTACTAGCAGTCTACTAGACTGGAAATATATAGATTCTTTAGGAACAGGATAGATATTAAGTTGATTTAACTGTTTTGATTTAGGTGTCATGTTGCCTGGAGAACAAAGACTTAGTCAAAGTGACCACTAACATGCATGTAGTCTCTTGTGTGTAGTCTTTTATGCTCACACTTAGGCACCATATATGCTTACTAAATACAGCAAGGTGAAAGCACTATCCAACTCAGTGAAGTGAGAATAATTATCATAATTTATGGATGATGACATCCCCTAGAATTTTTTCTAGTCCAATCAAATAGCATTTGCTAAGCACCTACCGTAGAAACTGTATTAGGCTCAGAGAATAAAAAAACAAAAACAAAAATAAAACAAAACAAAGCAAAAACAAAACACCAAAATCCTCTGTTAGGTGTTCAAAGACTGTCATCACCTAGTTCCTACCTTTAGAGTTTTCTTACACCTTAATCCCTACTGTATCCTGTTTGATCCAGTAACATTTGCTTCCTTGCTGTTCCTCAAACAAGACACTATCTCTTGGCTCTTGGTATTTTCTGTGGCTGTTCCCATTCCTGGAATGCTCTCTCTTCTCCACTCCACCTACTGACTTCCTGGCTTCCTTTCAAGTCTCAACTAAAATCCTATCTTGTACAGGAACCCTTTCCCAAGCTTTCTTAATTCTAGTGCCTTCCATCTCTTAATTATTTCCTGTTTATCTAGTATTTCGTATATATACAGCTTGTTTGTATACATTTGTTTGCTTGTTGTATCATTCATTAGATTGTGAATTCCTTGAGGGTAGGAACTGAGTTTTGCTTCTTTTTGTATCCCCATCTTTTAGCACAGTACCTGGCACATAGTAGATGCCTAATAAATACTTATTGACTGATTGACTAAAACTGTTCCTGTCCTTTGAGTTTACATTCCATTGAGAGAATATATCCTATCAAGAGAAGTATATCCATTATAATTATACATAAAAATTATAATTTAATGAAAGGAAAGTTTTAAGTATTAAGAGAGATCAGGAAATGGTCTCCATAGGAGATAAAACCTGCGTAAGTTGAGTCTAGAAGGAAACTAGAAATTCTAAGAGACAGCAGAGATGAAGAGCAAATGCATTCTAGACATGGTAGGCAGGTGGGGAGCCCGTTGAAAAGTATGAAGGTGGGAGATGGAATGCTAAATTGTCTGGAACAATGAAAACAATAAGCCTAGAAAGATAGATTGTGAAGGGCTTTAACTATTAATCTGGGGTTGTTTCCTCTGAAAGTCATTCAACTAGAGTTTATGGCACTATGCCAAGCTTGGGGAAAGAAAGGCAAAGGACAGTCCCTGCTCTCAAGAAGCATACAGTCTAATTTAGAAGCCACCATGCAAACAACACTGAAAATAAGCCATACCAAGAGTAAATTGGAAATAATCAACAGAGGTGAGGCACCTGTTTGTCTCAGTTCCTCATCTGTAAAATGAGCTGGAAAAGGAACTGGCAAACCACTCCCGTATCTCTAGTAAGAAAACCCCACAGAGTCAGACCAACTGAAACAACTCAACAACAACAAATGTGCCAGGCACTGTGCTAAGCACTTTACAATTATTATCTCATTTGATCCTCACAACAAACCTGGAATATAGATGCTATTATTATTCTCATTTTGCAGTTGAGGAAACTGAGGTAAACAGAGGTTTAGTGACTTGCCTAGGGTCACACAGCTCTTCCTGATTCCAGGCCTAGTACTCTAGGTACTGTGCCACCTAACTACCTCAAGAAGACTGGAAAGGTGGAAGGGAGGCAGGTTTCAAAGAGCTTTGAATGTCAACCAGGAAATTACATATTTGATCCTAGAAGTGATAGAAAGCCACTAGAGTTTATTGAGGTGACATGGTCAGAGCTACATTTTAGGTAGACCTTCACAGCTAAAGTAGAGAATGGATTGCTGTCAGCAGGGACTTGTGGCAAGGAAATAGGTTATTGTGATAGTCTGGGAGTAAGATGATGAGGGCCTGCACTAGAGTGGTAGCAGTGTCAGAGGAGAGAAGGGGTGTGAGAGATATTATGATTGGCAGCAGATTGAATATGAGAAGTGAGAGGGAGTGAGGAGTTGAAGATGACACCTAAGATGTGAGTCTGGGTTACTGAGAGTTTGTTAGTGTTCTCAACAGCAACAAGGAAGTTAGGAAGAAGAGAAGGTTTGGGGAGGATAGAGTGAATGAGTTCAGTTTTAGAGTTTAAGATGTCCTTGGAACATTCAGTAGAGGTCATTGGAAACGTGAGACTAGAAGTCAACAGAGAGGATAGGTCAGCATAAGTAGATATAAGAATCATCAGCACAGAGATGATAATTGAATCTATGGGAGCTAATGAAATCACAATTATAATATGTAGAGAGAAGAGAAGATGGCCCAAAACAAAGCCTTGTGGGACACTTTCATTTAGCAAGGATGACTTGGATGAAAATCTAGGAAAGAACATTGAGAAGAAGAGGTCAGATAGGGAGGAGGAGAATCAAGAGAAAGTAGTATCATAAAAAAATCTAGAGAAGAGAATATAAAATAGAAGAGGGTGATTGACAGTGTCAAAAACTACAGAGAGGTCAAGAAGGAAGAGAATTGATATTTGTCAATTAAGATATTGTTAGTAAAAAATGAAGAGGAGAGACTGAGAGATTCACTGGGAGAAGAGGGAAGGGAAAAGAAAAATGGGGGAAATTATCTCACAAAAAAAAAGAGGTACAGAGGGTGGTAAAGGGGTGGCGCAGTGGCGGAGCCAAGATGGCAGAATAAAAGCATTGACTTGCTTGAGCTGTCCCCCAAACCCCTCCAAATACTTGTAAAAATGGCTCTAAACAAATTCTAGAGCAGCAGAACCCACAAAAAGACAGAGTGAAACAAATTTCCAGCCCAAGACAACCTGGATGATTGATTAGAAAGGTCTATCACGCCGGGCTGGGAGAGGAACGCAGTTCAGCATGGGCATGCAAGCAAAGACCAAACACCCCTGCTTAGATCATACCACCTTGGAAGAACTGAAAACTTACAGGTCCCTAGAAATATCTCTGAAAATAGCCATACAAAACCCCCGAAGCTTGGGGTAGTACGCCCTCCACACTGGAAGCAGAACTCTACATTAACAAAGAGTTAAAAAGTCAAGTAATTTGCTAGGATCATGAGCAAATAGTGCAAAAAAAAAAATCAGACAATAGAATCTTTCTTTGGTGATAAAGAAGATCAAAACATACAACCAGAAGAAGATAATAAAGTCAAATCCAAAGCCTCCAAGAAAAATATGAATTGGTCCCAGGCCATCAAAGAGCTCAAAAAGGATTTTGAAAAGCAAGTAAGAGAAGTAGAGGAAAAACTAGGAAGAGAAATGAGAATGATGCAAGAAAATTTTTGACCCAATGATATCACTGTTTTATATATATCCCAAAGAGATCACACAATAAAGAAAAGGGCCTATATGTAAGGACATATTTGTACAAAAATATTTATAGCAGCTCTTTTTGTGGTGGCAAAAAATTGGAAAATTGGGGGGATACCCATCAATTGAGGAACGGCTGAACAAGTTGTACTATATGATTGTGATGGAATACTATTTTGCTATAAGAAATGATGAGGTGGATGATTTCAGAAAAAAAAACTGAGAAGTTCCACATAAACTGATGCAAAGTAAAGTGAGTAGAAGCAGATCATTGTACATAGTAACAACAATACTGTAATGACGATCAAATGTAAAAGACTTAGCTACTCTGATCAATACAATGATACAATACAGGACACATGATGAAAATTGTTGGCCACCTCCAGAGAGAAAACTGATGAACTCTGAAAACAAATTGAAATATAATTTTCTCACCTTCTTTATTTTCTTGCTTTTTGTGTCATGGCTAATATAGAAATATGTTTTGCATGATTTCACATATCAGATTGCTTGTCTTCTCAGTGGGTGGGAAACAGGCTGAGGGGAGGGAGAGAATTTGGAACTAAAAAAATTTAATGTTAAAATAAATAAATAATATTTGTTTAGAAATAGAGATTGTTACTAACTTTGGAGAGAGCAGTTTTCATTAAAAGATAACTTTGGAAACCAAACTGGAATATTTAAGAAGAGAATGAGAGGAAAGGAAGTGGAGGCATCAATTGTAGACAGCTTTCTCAAGGAGTTTAGCCACAAAAGGAAGAAGAAAAATGGGATGATAGATAGTGGAGATGGATAGGATCAAGTGAGAATTTTTTTGAGAATGGTAGAGATATGGATGTGTTTATGGGCAGTTGTTGTTATTGTTTGTCCTTGACTTGCCAATCAATGACAGCCAAAGTGATTTGGGTTTAAGGCATGGAGCTTAAGAAAGAAATCTAGCCCATAAACCCCAGGATATCTTTCGAAGTTTCAGCTATCAAATTTACATTCCTTTGGACAGAGCACCCACAGGTAAGGGTATGATACCCTATGTGGGTAAAGGGAAGGTGAAGAAAGAAGGAGAGAGAGAAAGAGAAAGAAAGAAAGAAAGAAAGAAAGAAAGAAAGAAAGAAAGAAAGA
>NW_020954592.1:15815531-15899880 GCF_900497805.2 Vombatus ursinus
AGAAAGAAAGAAAGAAAGAAAGAAAGAAAGAAAGAAAGAAAGAAAGAAAGAAAGAAAGAAAGAAAGAAAGAAAGAAAGAAAGAAAGAAAGAAAGAAAGAAAGAAGGAAGGAAGGAAATAAGGAAATAAGGAAGGAAGGAAAGAAAAAAAGTTTTGTTGCCCAACTAGCCAATTCCAGTTGGGTCCGCAGGGGGCCAACTACTCACAGAAGTCGTTGTTTGTCCTTCATTTTCAAAGAGGACCATGACATCAGAGAGGTGATGCCATGACATGCAAATGAATTGAATTTATGTGAGTGAGGGCTGTGCAAAGTCACCAGTCTCACTTTCTCCTCTAGAGCCATCTGGGTCCAGTGGCAAGATATAGAACAGGATGACTGGATATGGCCCTCTTACAGGTAGTAGAGAAGCAACTAGTAGCCATTGAGAGATTGAAGATAAATGAGAGAGTGGGGATGATAAAGGAGGCAATCTGTGGGAGAAGATGGCATGGAATGGGATCACTTGTACATATAGAGCTGTTTGTCAAAGCCTTTAGAAGAGCCACCTGTTCATGAGAGACAGCAGTGAAGTAGGAAAAATGGCAAAAGGCATCTGGATGATGTAAAAAGAGGGGGAAGGGAGAAGAAGGAGCTCCCTGCAAATTACCTCAATTTTTTTCCATGAAAAATAAGGAAAGGCTCTCATCTGAGAGGGTAGGTGAAAGGAAACCATAGAAGGCTTAAGGAGGTATAAAAAGGTTTGGGAAAGTCTCCATAGTTAGTGGGCTAATAAGTAAATTTGTTGTTTAGTTGCTCAGTGATGTCCAATTCTATCTTGGCAAAGATACTGGAGTGGTTTGCCATTTCCTTCTCCAGCGGATTATGGAAAGCAGAGGTCAAATGACTTGCCCAGGGTCACACAGCTTAATGAGTGTCTGAGGCCAGCTTTAAACTCAGGTCTTCCTGACTCCAGGCCCAGCATTGTATCCACTATGCCACCTAGCTGCCTCCAATAAGCAAATTAAGGAGGTATAAAAAGATTAACTTGTAGCAATGAGGGCCCAGTTGAGGTCAATAAAATTTTCCTAAGTAAAAGAGTGGCATGATCAGACTTGTGCTTTAGGAAGACGATTCTGGCAAAATATCTCTAAAGAGGCTATTTAGTATGATACCTGGGATGGAATGCTCCCCAGACTAGTTTCAAGAGATCATCTAGAAAGAGGTTCCTTCTGTGTATGACTTTTTTTCTCTCTTGCCTAGGACTTTACAATGACCTTTTACCTCAGACATTATTGGAAAGATGAAAGGCTCTCCTTTCCTAGCACAAGAAACAAAAGTATGACCTTTGATGGTAGATTAATCCAAAAGATTTGGGTGCCTGATGTCTTTTTTGTACATTCCAAAAGATCCTTCATCCATAATACAACCGTAGAGAACATTACGCTTCGAGTATACGCCGATGATAATGTCCTCTTCAGTCTCCGGTAAGAACAAAGCTTTCCTGTCATGGACATCAAAAATGCTTTTCTTTTCCTACACTCTTTCAGACTAAACCAAATCAGGAGTATGTCTGACTTCCTAAATATAAACTAGAAATTTCAAACAGCTGTTTTGTTCATTGAATCATGTTTCGGGCAGGGGCTGGGGAATGTTCTAAGTTTCATTACACTAAGCATCATTTTGCCAAGTACAAGCCTCTTAATCTTAGAGAATGATTTGGCAAAGATTTTGTAATTTCAATTTCATCCAGCCTGCTTTCCTGTGAGATCCATGTTAAATACTTATTGGGATTGTTGTTTTTGCTCAGTTTTTTTCTCAACTTTTTTTCTATATTTAAAATTTACTGCACTTAAGTACATAGCAGATTTCAGTGAAGTTAAAACTGAAAAAAACTGAAACAAACTGAAAACTGCAACAAAGAGCTCAGATCTACATAAATATCATTAATGATTTATTCATGTTGGTATACAGAACCATACATATATATATATATCATATAAAATATTTTATTTTTTTTCTACTGGAGAACAAGAATCAGGTGTGGAAGGGAACAGAGGCAACAGAAGAGAGACATCATCAAAAGGCAAAGTATCATTTACTCAGCTTTTCTCAGAAGGAAAACTTCTAATATTTAATAAAAATTCTATTCAGTTTCATCAGTTAATGACACCCGTATAAGACGTGGAGCAAAATACATCATCAAAAACGTTAGGAGTACAACAGGAGCAGAGTTGGTCATGTAAAGAGAATGAGAAACTAACAGACAGATGAAGTAGTACACCGATTCTCCTAAGATTGAGAAAAAGGGTGGTAAAATCTCTGTGGAAGTCAAGAATAGCAAATAATGATAAAAGTAGAGGAGTTTCAATTTGCATTTGTAGAAAGAGTTTCTACACTGATGAAGAACAGATGTACCAAGAGATCAAGGCATTAACCCACTAGTGGTGCCATTGGTCATAGCCACATCAGAATGAAACATGAGCAAAAGAATAAAAATAATGCCATGAGTCAGAGGACTAGCATTTTCAAAATCCCTACCATTCATAAAAGGGCAGCTAGCTGGTGCAGTACTGGGCGTGGATTCAGGAAGACTCATCTTCCTGAGTTCAAGTCTGGCTTCCAAAGTATGACCCTGGGCAAATCACTCAACTCTGCCTCAGTTTCCTCGTCTGTAAAATGAGCTGGAAAAGGAAATGGAAATCTTTGTCAAGAAAACCCCAGTGGGCAGCTAGGTGGCGCAGTGGATAGAGCACCAGCCCTGAATTCAGGAGGACCTGAGTTCAAATCCGATCTCAGACCAAACACTTGACACTTGCTAGCTGTGTGACCCTGGGCAAGTCACTTAACCCCAACTGCCTAAGCAAAAAACAATAATAATAATAATAATAATAATAATTTAAAAAAAAAAGAAAACCCCAAATGGGGTCACAAAGAGTCAAACACGACTGAAAACGACTGAATAAAAGACAGTATTCATAAGCCTAAGTGTGTGGACATGTCATAATGAGTTGGCCTAATAATATTTTGGTCATGTCTAATTTTGCTATAAACATAGGCTGTACCTACACAAAAAGTTTGCCCACTCTGGGATTCCAAAGACAATGTATTATACACTTTTCTGCCCTCAAAGAGCTTACTTATAACCTAGTTTGGGAAATAAAAACTAATACATTGGAAATAACAGTGAGCCAATTATTTCTAAGTCTATAAGTATTGTTGAATTTTAGAAGAGAAAAATCAATGATGGCTAGAGTAATAAGGGAAGACTTCTTTGAGGAGTTGGGACTGAAACTGGAGAGTTTAAAACTGGGTAGAATTAATAGAAATAGAAGAGAAAATCAAGGAAATTCCAGGCTAGGGGAATGACATCAGCAAATGCATGGAGGTGGGGGATAAATACTATGTACCAGTGACACAAGGTGAATAAAGTGAATGAACAGGGAGAAGTTGTGGATCATATGAATAAAGAAGTAGACTGGGTACTTTAGATGTGATACAGTTACGATAGTGGTTGCACACGTTTTGGTCCTAAGACTCTTTACACTCAAAACCATTGCACAGAGTTTTTACTTATGTAGGTTATGTCTATTGATATATATGAATATAATTGATATTGATAAAATATCCTATTACAATAAAAAATAGTTTTGATGTTGTAAACCTGAAGGGATCTCACTGTACCCTCCCCCAGAGATCCCCAAACCACACTTTGAGAGCTGCAGTAGTAGGAAATAGGGAAATATTAAAGCTATTTGAAAATTTGAATAATGTTACGAAAACAATGTCTAAGGCAGATCAAACAATAAAACTCTAAAAAGCAAGTTTTTTGCTGGAATTGTCCAAATAATGTCTTCAGCTCCTATATATACACAAAATTTTCCATATGAAGACCAGTCATGGTCTTTCATTTCTTTTTTCTTCAGTTTCCTTATTCAAAAATGGGTAAGTACTAAAAACTGCTCTCTCCACTGATCTTAACCCCTTGCCATGTTGTTTACAGCATAACATATCTTTCTACAGTCTGAGTCTTGTGTACATTGAATGGTTTATCAATGATTAATTTTAGAAAGGGCTTCAGGTAAACCTGGACATTTCAACTTCTTTTCATCCATGTGTCCTGGAGAGGTTTTTGTAGATAATGAAAAAAAAATTTTTTGGCTCAGGTTAGTACAAATGAGTCATTGTTCCATGCCATGAACACCCTGTAGCAATAGAAGAAAAATAGTACTATGTACTTCTATCTTAAATTTTTATTCAGAAACTAAGTAGTAAAAGCACCAGCACCAATCCTTACCAGGAATTGAGAGTACTACCATGGTATTTGATAATGGACCCACTATTTTTTTTTCCTATCACAGCTTTTGGAAGTCTTAATGGCTGAAATATGCTAAATAGATTAGGTCATCAGTACAGTCAGTCCAATATATTCATTCATAATAGCCACCACTTACAGGTTTGCAAAATGCTTCACAATGATCTCTCTTTATCCTCACAATAACCCTAAGAGGTGGGTGCAATTTCTATCACTATTTTACTGATGAGAAAACTGAATCTGAAAGAGGTTAAGCTACTTGTCCAGGGTCACACAACTGGTAAACATCTGAGGCCAGATATAAACTCAAGTCTTCCTGACTCCAAGTCCAATATTCTATCCAGTAGGCCACGCAAGTTGCCCCCGTTATTGTGATAGCCAAACACAACTAACTGAATATTTATGGGTAGAGAGGAGTGTTTTTGTCATGTGGATATGGCCTGTGGCTGTTGTTTTTTTTTCCAGAGGAACATTATAGTTCTTCTTTATTTTCTACCTGTGGAGATAAAGAGATGTTCCATTCATCTAATCAACTCACAAGGTTGATGGAGTCAGGGATCTGTCGCCATTTGTTTTTTGCAAATGTGCTTAGGGGCACACTATTTCTGATCTTCTTTTGTTCTAATGAATCCACAACCAGAACTTCTGCTACTAGACAGGATCAGAACATTAACTTCTGCCTCAAGGCAGGAAAATGTAGAAGAGAACAGAATTAGCAAAAAACAAAACAACAGTCTTCATCATTATGTAAGCCATTGATGCAATCACATGAATTATACATTTTGAAATAATTTATTTTAAATTGCTTAAGACTCTGAGGAAGATGAGGAACTAAGTGCTGTTTGTAGTTCATAATGAGTCCCGGACAAAGCAAAAAAAAAACGAAAACAAATAAACTTCAAATATAAAGGATATTGCCACACAACAACCCCAACTAGCATTTGATTTGCAAATAAGGATCTCAATATTTAATTCCTATTGGACACCTCCCCATTGACTTTGTATCCTTAGGAAGTCATTTTGTTTTCTTTTCTGGACAAGTAGAATAGGTTTTGTTCAGATACCTAGGAACCTGTCTAACTCCATGTTCTCACACCATTCCCTTCTATCCAGGAAATCTCCTTCTGAAACCAAAACCCTGAAGAAAACTCAGCTGTCCACTATTGGAACTAATATTACCTGATAAAAGTCTGCTTTGGTTTTCATCAATGTTCTTTCTATACTGATATATGTTATGTGGGGAACACTAGCAAGCAGACAACAAATTCTACTTCTTATGTATATAACAATGTCCATATAGAGGACAGAGCTCTATGGCAAGGCTGGTGGCTTTGAGGGCTCCAGGCTTCTACCCTCCTGGAGTCTACACTCTAGTAGGGGAATAAAGCATTCATCTATCCTCACTTTACTGTGATGATTGATATCTGAAATGCATAGTCACTTTCCCCATTGCCTTACTCACAACACACAAGCCTATTATCACATCAAAACTACATCCATCAATGAACATACTGAAAAGGGGATACACATTTATATAGCATCTACTATGTGCCAGGTACTGTGCTAAGTGCTTTTATAAATACAATCTCATTTGATTTTCACAACAACCCTGTGAGGTGCTGTTATCCCCATTTTATAATTGAGGAAACTGAGGCAAACAGAAGTTAAGTGACTTTCTCAAGGTCACACAGTAAGTGCCTGAAGTAAAATTTGAACTCAGATCTTTTTTACTCCAGGCTCAGGTCTGCAGAGATCCACTGTGCTACCAGCTGCAAATTGCTCCCAGATGTTCTTAAGTACACCCTATAGAACTCCAATTAAGCATCATAATTATGGCCACTCTCAATGGCAGGAGAAGGGGAGAAGATCTCACAGAAGACTTCCCATGGATGGTGCAACATCTACAGCTGTCTTCTCCATTCAGGTCTACAGTGTAGCCAGCTCCAAGTCAATCTATTGCAATGAAGATTAATAACTGCATAATGCTTGGGAATGTGCAGTGAATGTACAAATGATAAGAAAGCACAAGTCATCTTGTATACCCATTTGTCTATATTGTATGATCTGCATTTTTTCCTTTACTGTTTTTCTTATAGGGTAACGGTTTCTGCCGTGTGCTTTATGGATTTCAGTCAGTTTCCTCTTCACACTCAAAACCGTTCTCTTGAACTAGAAAGCTGTAAGTCTCGCTGTTTGGTTTAATATATCTATGCGCTCTGTACTTAAAGCATATGCTGGTAAGGGAGCATATCATTATTAACTATATTGGATCACTGATGCAGGTTAAATGTATTTATTTTTTAAACAGGGTTATTTAGCTACAAAGGTAGATAGTAGTCTTTTTCATGTACTACTTTCAGAAAGGTATATTTTAACACAATTATAGATTTTTTAGTTTTTTTAATTATATCTTATGTGACTTTTTCAAATTACAGAGTTTCCAAAATGGTATTTAACCCAGCTAAGGAAAGAGAATCTTATGTCCAAACATCATCATCATCCTATTTCTATTTAACACTTAATGAGTTTAGGAATTGAATTGAATCAATTGAATATGAACCAATAACCTTTATTAAGTCCTGGCCTAAAAATTAGCCAGATAGTACATTTAGTCATTAATCCTGCATTAGAATCACAGAATCCTAGTTGCAGAGTTGGGAGGGACCTTCAAAGCCATCTAGTTCAATCCTCTCATTATCAGATAATAAACTGAGGCCTAGAGAGGTTAGGCAACTTACTCAAGGTTATACAGACTTTAAGTGACATACCTAGGTTTGGAATCCAGGTTCTCTGATCCTAAATCCAATGTGTCTTTTCACTGTACAATGTTGCCTCTCCACATTGCGTGTGCCTGGGACCTATTAAAAAAATTGATCAGATCCCAGAAAGACAAAGCCACAGAAACAAATGTTTAAGAATCCATCTGACTGTGCAACCTGTCCATAATCTTGACCAACTAGCAGTTATGACTTCAACTTGAAGTCCAACTTCAAGTATTTTTGTGATGTCTATACAAACATGCTCTTGGATAAACATTTCTTTTTTAATTAAATTTTAATTTTTTTAATTTACAGAAATTTATTTTCTCTCCTTCCCTATTCCCATTTGGGGAAAAAAGAAAAATACTTTACTTGTAACAAATCCACAAAGTCAAGCAAACAATTTCTCTCATTGGTCCTCTTAAAAAAAAAAAATAGGCCTCATTCCCTTAGTCTATCACTTCTCTACTATCTTCTTATGAAACCCCTGTTGTATCATTACTTAGTCATCATTCAAGATATAAATTGGACAGTCAATGATAACCTGAGTTAGTCCTGTGTTTGCCACAGCACCAGATTGGCAAGGACTCATACTTAGGGTGTTGACGAACATACTAAAGTCTTTATATATTTGAAAAGGAATTATTTTTCATTGTTCCTATTTAAAACATACTACCAGCAAGGAAATATGGTATAATGGATCTTGAGAGACCTGGCCTTGAGGTCAGGAGGTCCTGGCTTCGAGTACTGATTCTGACACATACCAGTTGTATGTTATTCTGGGCAAATCACTCAACTCCTCATTGCCCCAGATTGTGTTTCTGGGAAGGTGTGAGGTGTGCATTGGTAAGCAGTTTTCCTCACCTGAGAATTCCCCATATCAGTGAAATTGCAGATCCAGTCCCTAACCCTCTACCATTGTTACTATTACTCAGGTGCCACCTCCTGTTGTAAGTAAGGCCTTTCCTGGTACCTCCATCCATCCATGTTGTTGGTGTTCTCCCCCTCCTGAAATTACTTTATATGTACTTTGTACATGCTCTATCCCTGCTAGTAGACTGTAAGGTCCTTGAGAGCAGGTAACGTTTCATTTTTGTTTTTGTATTGCCAGAGCCTAAAACCATGCCTCATGTGTAGTAGCCACTTCGTAAATGTTTTTCTGGTGTTGTTGTTGAGTCATTTAAGTTGTGTCCAACTCTTTGTGACCCCATTTGGAGTTTTTGGCAGAGATATTGAAGTGTTTTGCCACTTCCTTCTCCAGCTCATTTTATAGATGAGGAAACAGAGGCAAACAGGGTTAAGTGACTTGCCCAGGGTCACAAAGCTAATAAATGTCTAGGGCTAGATTTGAACTCAGGTCTTCCTGACTCCAGGCCCAGTGTTCTAACCACTGTACCACCTAGCTGCCCACATAAATGTTTACTGACATTAAATCAATGAATCAAAGAGATTAAATTGTCTCAGGTATTCTATAAATACCTCTTGATGGTTTTAGTTTAAATTCTGGCTACCTAGGAACATATCCCCAATACACAACATTTTTTCCTATGGAACTAATTGCCTCCTATAAAGTTACTTTCTTTAAAGAGTATTAATAACCAATTAAGTATTTGATTTAGGGTACATTGAAACATCTCAGTGAAGCTTACTATGCTACCTGTTACCTGATAATACATGGAATTATACAGGTCAAAAGGCATGATGTGTTTCCAAGATTTGTCTGTAAATTCCAATCTTATTCCATTTTTTCACCTTCTTTCTTATGAAGATTTGCAGTTATTAATAAAATACCACAAAAACATCTTTGGAAGATACAGTTGCTCTGTGGTAGAGTCCTGGTTTTGGAGTTCAAGAACTTGGCTTCAGATTCCTGCTCTCTTACTTAACTAATAGGACTTTGGGCAAATCATTTCACCTCTGTGGACCTCAGTTTCCTCATCTGTAAAATAAGGGATGATAGGACTAGATGGTCTTAAGGTCTCTTATAACTCTAGATTTATGAACTGTGATATAATATAGTCCTATGATTGATGACCTTTAAGGTCATTTCCAACTCCAAATCTGTGGTCCTATGATCATAGTCAGATCTCTCCACCAATCCTGTGGTATTTACCTGAATCCTAAGGCCTTCTTTCTGGTGAAGTTCTAGCATGTAAAGGAGTGAGCACAGATCTAGAGGCAAAGGTTTGGCAACCATATTGAAATAAGCTTAACTGTGCTAAACTTGTGAAAACTGTCCATTGAACACCAGCCATGCTAGTATAATCATTGAAAAACTTAAGATTCCTTTTGGACATGAGGATTGATCAGACAAGAAATATTTATTGAGTACCTACCCTGTACAAGGTTCTGTGTTAGATGCTGAAAGTCTTAGGAGGCTCTGGATTAGTCCTCAAAGAGTTTACAATCTAGTTATAAGGATTTTGTTTTCTTTTTTTTCTTTTAGATGCATATAATGAGGAAGATTTGATGTTGTACTGGAAACATGGAAATAAGTCCTTAAACACAGATGAGCCTATTTCCCTTTCTCAGTTCTTTATTGAAGAGTTCAGTGCATCTAGTGGATTAGCCTTCTACAGTAGCAGTGGTATAGTATGTTACTTAACCTACTAAGAAGCATTTATTAAACACCTACTATGCTCTGCACATCTATTGGTTTAAACCCGGTATTTTTATCTAGTTAGCCAACTAACATATAGCAGTAATAAAGTTGCTAATTTATCATTGGCCAAATTTAATGATTTATCCAAAACTTTGCTATATGCTACATATTTTTACTGTTTATTAGTAAGAGAATATGCTTTTTAGTTTCACATTTATCTAAAGATCTCAAGGCATTTTACTGAGTTACACATGATTCTTACATCTGTTAGGACATTAGCTACACCCCTCTTGGAACAGAGAGGAATAGCTGTATTGTTGCTGGTCCTCAGTAACCTACATACTCATCACCAGGAATCACCAAATCATAGAATTGGAAGGGACCTCCAATTCATACCTGAACAAGAATCCCTCTGCATTGATGGAGTCACACTCAAACAGCAACAGATCCCTGTGAGCCACACACTGACAGAAAAACTACAAATTAACATTATCTGTATTTTATTGTATTTGTGTTTATTTTGTTAAACATTTGCCAATTGCATTTTAATCTGGAAGTCCTTTGGGGATTCGAAGCTGCAGGTCCTACAACTCTGCTTTACATCATTTATTGTTCAGTTATGTCCAAATTCATTGTGATTCAGTGAATCATAGCACTCCAATACTTTCCATAGGCTTTTCTTGGCAAGGATACTGGAGTGGTTTGCCATTTCTTTCTCCAGAAGATTAAGGCAAACAGGTTAAATGACTTGCCCAGGATCACACAGCTAGTAAATGTCTGAGTCCAGATTTGAGTTCAGATCTTCCTTTCCCCAGGTGGCAGCTAGTCAGTGGAGAGAGTACCAGGCCTGAAGTCAGGAAGACCTGAGTTCAGATCACACTTCAGACACTAGCTGTGTGATCCTCAGCAAGTCACTTAACTCTGTATGCCTCAGTTTCTTCAACCGTAAAATGAATTGGAGAAGGAGATGGCAAACCATTTCAGTATTTTTGCCAAAAAAATGGGGTCACAAAAAGAGTCAGACAAAGCAGAATAATTTCTTGACTCCAGTTCTATCCACTGAGCCATCTAGCTGCCTCTACGTCATACCTACCAACCAGTCACCAAATGTTTTCTTAAAGGTGTCCAAGAAAGAGAAAACCACTGACTCCTGAGGCAGCCCAATTTGATTTTGGATAGTTTCTATTGTTTGGTGAGAGACAGCACAATGTGCTAGATAAAAAGCCAGCCTTGGAACTAGTAACACTTAATTTCAATCCCTACTTCTGACTTAGATTTACTGTGTGACCATAGCGAAGTCACTTGATCTATGAGAATGCCCCTGGCAATCTTCTAAGACTCTAGAACAGCTGCAGATCTGTCTGTGTATATGTAGCTTCCTCACTGGAAATTTCCTCCACCATTAAAATTATGGGCTCAGCCCTGACCCTTTACAAAAAAAAAAGTTGTTAGAGTGACAGTGATTGAGGATTGGAGTTGCCTGGTTTAGAAGAAAAGCTAACTAACTACTTCTTGAGTGGCCTCCACCCTTGTGGAGACAGCTACTCTTTCTCTCTTTTTTTTTTAAGCTTTTATTTAGCATTTTATTTTTCCCCACACAGGTAAAAATAATTTTTAACATTCATTTTTAAAACTTTGGGTTTCCAATTATCTCCCTTCCTCCTCACCCTATCCCCATTGAGAAGGCAAGCAATTACATACAGGTTATACATGTGTAGTTATGCAAAACATATTCATAATAGTCATGTTGTGAAAGAAACCAGACAAGAAAAATAAATTCAAGAAAAATAAAGTAAAAAAAAGTATGCTTCAATCTGTATTCAGACACCATCAGTTCTTTCTCTGGGGATGGATAACATTTTTTGTCATAAGTCCTTCAGAGTTGTTTTGGATCATTATATTGCTGAGAATAGCTGATCATCTTACAATATTGCTGTTACTTTGTACACAGTACATTTCACTTTGCATCAGCCCATGCAAGCTTTCCAGGTTTTTCTGAGAGCATCCTGCTCATCATTTCTTATAGTGTAATAGTATTCCATCACAATCACATACCACAACTTGTTCAGCCATTCCCCAATTGATGGGCATCGCCTCAACTTCTAATTCTTTACCCCTAGAAAAAAGCTGCTATAAATACTTTTGTACATATAAGTCCTTTTACTTTCTGTTTTTTTATCTCTTTTGGAATACAGACCTAGTAGTGGTATTGCTATGTCAAAGGGTATGCATGGTTTTATAGCTCTTTGAACATATTTCCAAATTACTCTACAGAAAGGTTGAATCAATTCACAACTCCACCAACAGTACATTAAAGTCTCATTTTTCCCATATTCCCTCCAACATTTGTCATTTACCTTTACTGTTCTATTAGCCAATCTAATAGGTACAAGGTAGTACTTTAAAATTGTTTTAATTTGCATTTCTCTAATCAATAGTGAGTTAGAGCATTTTTTCATATGGCTGTAGATAGTACAGCTGCTCTTTCAAGGCATCTCCATGAGCATGATGTCAAGGCCCTCATTCTAACCATAGGAATGGAATTGTGGGTAAGTGGAGTACTGCATAATGAAAGAATAGGAAGGAAATTTGATTGCCTGAGACCATTAAGGCCTCTGAGGGAAACAATTCCAACTCTCTACTTACTACTACTACTACATAAAATAAGAATAAGAATGATAGGCTAATATTTATATAGTGCTTTAAGGTTAACAAAGTACATTTTATATATATATATATAATATATATATATTATATATATATAATTCTATCTTAATTAACAATTCTTCTTCCTTATAATACCACTGCTTAGCTCATTCATTAACCATGACATCCATGACAGTCCAGACTCACATGGCTTGATATCTGCCTTCTTTGAAGTATTTAAAACACATTTTAAAAATCTCTTTGCTTTGTTTTGAGGCCCTAGAAGGGGGAATACCTCCCATTTAAAAAGAGAGCTTCCTTTGCCTTCTCTGTGAAGCTGACCATAACCTTTCCCTTGTGATACAAAATACCTACAGACCAGTAATGCCTTGGATTTTTCAGTTCTATTTTGGTTCCGGTTTCCTGCCAAAGCCTGGTGTGTCTTCTGCATGGCAGTAGCAGCAACAGCTGTGATGGCGCTGCCCGTTAAAGCAGTGATTCTCAAACTCTTCTACATAAGCACCCTTTAGTTCAGCCAGAACCTTAGCTGAGCCTTTGTAGCAATATCATCTAAAATTATTGTTTTTACTGCCTATTAATAAATAGCATAAAGTTCATTAAAAAAAAAACCTTGGGGTATTTCAGAGTTCCTTGCAGCACAGTTTGAGAAACATTGCTCTAGAACTCCTCCCATTTTTCTCTGTCCCATCCTCTCCCAAGTGTTTTATCCACATGCCACTCTTCATGAGATGTTGGAGTGCACACACCCCTCCACCTAGGATGACAAGAGATAGTCTCTGTGTTTTCTGGTACAAACATGGGACCATAATACTCAGGGGCTCACATAGACAGGAAGGAGGAACTTTACATGCACTTACAGTGGTGACACTAATCTCCAATGTCCCAGTACCCCTGGCAGTTAAGTAGTTTCTCTTTCCATCCATTGACAGTTCAGAACTGAATATGATACTGCAGATGTCTCACCAGTACAGAATACAATAGATGCATCATCTCCAATCATATGAACATTATTATATCTCCTGTAATGCTGCCAAAGATTTCTTGGCTGCCATATCAAACTATTGACTCATTATTGAGCTTACAATCCACTAATATGTTAAGCTCTTTTCTGGATTATATACTTTCTAACCACCCCTCATCTATCTTGTATTTGTGAAGTTGATTTTTTGAAATGAATTATAAGATGTTCATTACATTCAGACCAAGGTTCCAGTTGATTGAGATCTTTTTGAGTTTCATAGAGTCAGCTGACATGCCAGCTATCCCTCCCAGCTTTGAGTCATCTGCAAAAATTTAATGAGTACGATATCTATGTGTTCATCCTAGCCATCGGAAAAAAATATTAATTGTCAGAGAGTCAAGTACGGATACTTGGGAACATTCCATTGTAGATATCCTTTCATGGATATCAAACCTGTAGTAAATCTTCTTGCAGTCTAGCCATCAGGTGCAAATATCAGACTAGATGTTAATATGTGGATTTCTAAGTCAGTAAGTGGAGGCAGTGATCCTTACGTATAGTTCAGTGGCCTCTTTCTATTTGAGTTTGACACCATTGCTGTAAGTATAGAACAAATGTCCTCCAAACCTAGTCTATAGACCCCCTCTAGGAACTGATAGAAGAAAGAGTTTAGCTTCCAATTCTCAACCTTCAAGCTAAGTTATGCCAGTTATACAACATTCTCTCTACCTGCCCTAGCCTGCCGTATTGAACTTAGTCAGCCGTGGTATTTCATTTTGGATTTTCCATTTTTATGGCCATACATTTGAATCTTTCTATAGCCAGAGATCTCTTTGACAAGTTTATGTCTCATTAAAAGATATGTTTTAGTTTTTTCAAAGTGAACTTCAAATTCTTAGCATTAAAAAGAAAAAAATGTAACTTCTAATAAAAATGGAGAAAAATATGTTTTTTTTTTAAAGATTCTTCATATTTCTGAGAGCTTTGGTAGTTCCAATAAAAAAATTTCCTTTGCTTTTGGTCCAGAGCTGTGATTTTACTGGTATATAGAGCTTCCAATGAGGAAACTACCTCTACCAAAGCAGATAGGCATCTTTTGCAATTTCTGCTCTTAGATGAGCAGACCTCTTAGAGCAGTTGTGACTTTCCCCAGGGTCAGACAGCAAGTTAGTGTGTGAAGTGGGATTTAAGTCAGGTCTTTATGATTCCTAATCCATACTCTATCTATTCCTGCTGCCTCTGTAATTGATAGGTTAGTATAGTTTGAATCATCACTTGGACTTCATTTATAAAATGTAAGAGAAAAGTATTTTGTAGTATTTTTGATTTTGTATCAATGGCAACCACTGATGGATTTGCTTGACCATTCTCTGAAGTTAATATTTTTTAAAAAAAAGAAAGGCTCACATTCAAAAATTTCTAGATGTCCCTGCCTCAGGTATGTATTTTCCCCCTTCCACACAACTGATAAATTATTAAATATTTGTATCCCAAGACAGTATTTCCCTGATCTGTTCCCACTAGAGCACCCTATTAAAGGGTATCTCCCATCTACACATCAAAATTATTCAAGATTGGATAATTAAAAGATATAACAACAAATGTAATCTTACTTGACAAGCTTAAAACAAAGCTATATGCTCATGCAAAGAGTTGACCACTGTCATGGAGGAGATCAAGCAGAGAGTTCCAATCTTGCTGAAGTACTAACCATTTGTGTGACCTTGGGCAAGTTATTCAACCTTCCTGGACCTCAGTCTCTGTATATATAAAATGGGGGGGGGGGTGTGAACAAGAAGGCCTTTGAGGTCCCTTCCTCCTAAATCTATCTTCCTTCCTAAATCTATCACTCTAGAATTGTATGATGCCTACAGATGTTGAGGTCCTTCAATTGCTCCTATTTGTCAATGACATTAAGCCCTGGAGCATTGTAGAACCTCCTGTAAGATATATGTCACTATACCAGAGAGTTTGGACTATCATCCATATCAGAAAAAATCAAGTGGACAAAGAATATCTATCATCCATATCATAGAACACATTCATGGTAGATGGACACCCCATAGAACTTATCTCTGTGTATCTACATCTTCAACAGTCAGTACAAATGGACAATGAGTTGACCCTAGAATTAAACAGAAGAGAACAGGCTGCATTATCCTCAGGAAATTTCGGGGCTCTTTTAATAATTCTAAATTTCTTCCATCTATTTAGTACTGATGGTGAAGCAATTACCCAGAGAGGCCAAACAAAGTAGGATAGGATTATTTGCCGCAAGTCAGATTTCAAAGAGTTGAGGAGGATGTATAGGGTGATGAAGTGGAGACATTGGGTATAAATTACTTGACTATGAAAGAAGGTAAAAGAGAATATGGAGGGCATAGAAAGATAGAGGAAGGTCTTTAGGACTTGGGAGATATGAACCTATCTGTAAATAGATGAAAAGGTAAAATGCATGATAAAGGTTGATTGTTAAAACCAGGGGCAGGGAAGTACAGTAGTAGAAAGGGATAGGATCACAGATCCCTGTAAGAAAATTAAGCTTGTAGGGACACTTTTTCTTCTGGGACAGAAGGGAATAAAGAGAGAATGGTTGATGATGCCAAGAAATTTTTAGTAATAGAGATAAACTGAGGTAACTATAGTTGTATGGTTTCAAGTTTCTCAATGAAGAAGGAGAGGAAGGAAATGAGTATTTATATAGCACTTACTATTGCCAGACACTGTGATAAGGACTTTTTACAAGTATTATCTCATTTGATGGATGAAGAAACCATCACTATAAGCACAGGGGTGTAGGTTGTTTTTGAAGGCTTTAAGCCTTTCTTTAAGAAAAAGGCAAATAGTTGTTATTATTGCTGTGAAGCAATTACCTAGAGAGGCAAAATAAAGAAGGATAGGATTACCAAGAAGCAATGAAGCCCAGAAAAAGTTATGTTACTTTGGAAATTACTACTACACCCAGACTCGCTGTGAATCCTTTCACTTCAAACAAGCCAACATTTAGTATAATGCCTGGCACATAGTAGGCAATATTATTATCATTATTATTGACTGAGTGACCAAGTAAAACATTTGAATCACATGCATTGAGTCTGATTCAATCATTTAACAATTTTTGATTGATGTATAAAACATCATGCTAAGAACTGTTGGGAAAATACAATGAAGACAATAGGGAAAGGGAATCAGCATTTATTAAGCACCTATTATGTGCCAGGTACTGTGCTAACTACTTTACAAATATTGCCTCACCTGACAGAGTTCCTGCCTTCAAACAACAAGCACTTACTAAGTGCCCCTATGTTGCAGGCACTCTGCTAAGTGCTAGGAGTACAAACAAAAAGAATGAAGTAGGACATATGCACATATGGCTCTAACTCCCAGATTGAAAAATGGAAATACAATAAGAGGGGTACAAAGTGCTGCCACCATTCAGAGATGGCAAAGATTACTAACTACTAACAACAGAGAGGGAAAATTTAGCTAGGCATTGAAGGACAGGAAGGAATTGAAGAAGAAACACTGAGGGCAAAGACATTCTAGGTTGTACAGTAATTGATTTAAATATCTTGGGGTTTTAAAAGTCAGGAGTCTTTGGGCTGTTGTACTAATGGTTTGTTAAATGAAAATGGCGGTAAAAGTCACCCATGGTTCCTCTCCTTGGTGCCTTTACCAGCATTTCACTTGAGTTATTGAACTCCCTTGGTGCTCTGCTGGCTATCCCCTGGGACTTAAATCCTTGAGAGATCTGTTGCAATCTCCATCATCAGCCAACTAGTATCACTGGCATTTGGGAAAGGAGCACCTTAGGAGTATTCCTGGAGTAGGACTTCTTTAACTTGCCTAATAGACAAATCATCTCTTTTTCTAATTATCCACTTGAGGAAGGAGAAAATTTAACACTTTGAGTTTTGAGCTTCCCTCCCCAAATTTATGACCAACAACTTGTAATAATTTGGGTGTTTCAGAGAGTGGGTTTTTTTTCTCAAATGTTGAGTGTTCTAACCACAGTTAGGAAATACTTGGAGATTCTTATCTTTCCAGCAGAATACAACCTTAAAATATTTTGTTAAATTGGGCAAAAGATCTTTCTAACTACGTTTACAATATGTGGTTGAGATTACAGAGAAGCTACACAATGCCCGCTAGTGATGTACAGAATGATTGAGGGCCATAATCATGGGTGTCTTTTTAAACAAGTCATGTATCTGGATGTGGAAAACTGCTCTTAAATGTTCATAAAAAGATGAAAGTATGTATACCAGAAGGAAAGAAAGGGATAAAGATACAATTTCTTCACTACAAAATGTCTCTGCAGCGGATAGTTTTCTGTTTTCTGATATTTTGCCTTTAGAGGAGCCAGAAAAAAAAACAAACACACAAAAAAAACCCCACAAAAAAACACAATCTAGGTTGAACTTAGACTGCCCATGTCCAATAATTACACTGAAGTGCTTGGAGCAAGTTGCTTTGTTTGCAGAAAACTTGCAAATATTTTTGACGAAGTTTAACTGTGAAGTGTCACAGAGGATTGCTACAAAGGACAGCCTGCAGAATACTCTTGAGTTCCTTGAGATCATTTGGCTTTGAAATAAAACAATCATACTTTCATTTAATTTAATTCAACATTTACTTCTTGGAAATAATTTACTGTATTCTTGATTATTTTAGTAAGCTTGTTACCTGTGATTAGAATGTGAACTCCTTGAAAGTAGCAATTGTTTTATTCTGTGTATTTGTATCCTCAGCTCCTACAACAGGGCCTGGTACATAGTTAGCATTTAATAAACACTTGATTGATAATTGTGGGGGGGATAGAAGAGTAGGTACTTGTACTAACAGAAATTCTTAACTTTTCCCAACAGGTTGGTACAACAGGCTTTTCATTAACTTTGTGCTAAGGAGTCATATTTTCTTTTTTGTCCTGCAATCCTGTTTCCCAGCCATGCTGATGGTGATGTTGTCATGGGTTTCATTTTGGATTGATAGAAGAGCTGTTCCTGCCAGAGTTTCATTGGGTAAATCTTCATGAACCTTTGTGCAATGTTAATGATTGCATAGGCAACTGAGAGAAAAGAAGGGGGAAGTAATTTGGGGTGGAATGCAGAGGTTGTTTAAATGTTTCCGTGTGGATCCTTCCTCTAGACAATGGTAATGAGCTGCTGAGATTGAAATCAATAGCTAGCCATAGAGAATGAGAGATGTTTGGAGATGTTTTTATTTATTTTTTTTGTTCATTTATTTGTTTATTTATTTATATGTATATACATGTATATATATACATATATTCACACATATACATTTATATGTGTATATATATATATATACACATATTCATGCATATATAATGGAGAGAGGGGAAGTAAAAGAGAGAGAGAGAGAGAATATATTAAGTGTTCCAAGCACTCTGCTAATTGCTAGAGATACAAATACAAGAAAGCAAGATAGTCCCTGCCTCAAAGAACGTAATGGGAGAAGACAAAACATACAGAAGAACTAGAAAGACAGAGAAGGACAGGTGAGGCAGCATGGCATTGAGCAGCCAGGAAGTAGCTAGGAAGATACCTGAGCCTCAGAAATATTATGCCAAAGTTCACTTATCAGAGCCAAGTGGAATCCAGGTTATGGGTGGGCAGGAGGTGGAGGTGATAGTCTGACAAGAAGAGGCATGAGAGCTGTGTGTGAAGCACTAGGGTAGCAGAGAAGTGATATACTGAGTTGTTCCCTTTTAATCAGGCATAACTAACCCCTCAACAAAGATGAGAAATAGGTCAAGTTTAGATTCAGCAATCCCATCTTTATCTTTCGCCTTTCTTCAACCTCCTTTTCTTCCTCCAGTTCATGCTGCCATAGGTCTGGTTCCCCACTTTAAGGAAAAAGCTACCTGATCAAGTATTTAATACTAAGGGGTTTCTGACTCAATAAATCACCCCTCCCCAATGTGTTTGTTTTAAAAGGGTGTGTCATAGAGAGATAACAATGTTTAGCACAAAGAACTTTATTTATGATGGTAGAATTTCAGGTACTATGGTGTCTGAGTTAGGAGTCAGTTGGGAGCAAGGGGACTTTTTCAGTGCCTCTCAGAGTAGAACACATAGAAAAATGATTATTCTATTGAATATGCTACTTGCTACTCTGAAACACATAGAATTACAAGAAAGATAGAAACTAAATTTCATTGTAATTTACGGACTTAAAAAACCAGTAGTAGAAGATTCAGATTAAGAAATGAAAGGAAGTTCAGATATCATCTAATCAAACTTCTCATTTTACAATGCACAGATGATGCAACTAAGACCCAGAAAGGTTAAGTAATTTGCCCAAGGTTATACAAGTGGTAAATAGAAGAGCCAAGATTCAAACTCAAATCTCTCTGAATCCAGTACTATTTCCACTGTACCAAAAAGGGCCAATCTTATTTCTACTTATTTTGTTCTTTCTTAAGACAGATTAAAATAAGTGGTTCATAATTATTTTAATTAGTGTCTAATCTATGCCAGGAACATATTTAACATATTTAACATATAAGTTAAATGTTCATAAATTGTAGGAATCTTTCAAAAGATTGTTAGGGTTATACAGGCATACCTCAGCAATATTGTGGGTTCAGTTCAGATCACCACAATAAAATTAACATTGCAATAAAGTGAGTCACACAAACATTTTTGTGTGTCCCAGGGTATATAAAACTTATATTTATACTATAGTATAGCCAATTAAGTGTGCAATAATATTGTCTAAAAAAAAACAATGCACATAATCTTAATTAAAAAATACTTCATTGCTAAAATAAAACACTAACCATTATCTGAGCCTTCAGTGAGTCATAATCTTTTTGCTGGTGGATGATCTTGCCTTAATGTTGATGGCTACTGACTGATCAGGGTAATAGTTACTGAAGGTTGGGGTGGTTGTGTCAATTTCTTAAAATAAGACAACAAATGAAGTTTGCCTCACCGATTAACGTTTCCTTTCACTTGAAAACTTGGAGGCCATCGTAGGGTCATTAATTGGCCTAATTTCAATATTGTTCTGTCTGAGGGAATACAGAGGCCCAAGGAGAGGGAGAGAGATGGGGAGCAGCAGGTCAAGGAACAATCAGGACACACATAACATTTATTAATTAAATTCACGATCTCATATAAGTGTGGTTAGTGGTGCCCAAAAACAATTACTATAATAACATCAAAGATCACAGATCACCATAACATATAATAATAATGAAAAAAGTTTGAAATGTTGTGAGATTTACCAAACTGACACAGAGTCACGATGTGAGTACATGCTGTTGGAAAAATGGTGCCAATAGACTTGCTCAATGCAGGGTTGCCACAAATCTCCAATTAGTAAAAAATGCAATATCTGTAAAGCATAATGAAGAGAAGCACAATAAAATGAGGAATAAAGGTATTATTATTATTATCCTTTATCATTATTGTTCCTCCACTACAGAACTACTCTAATACCTCGTTGTGGTACTCAGATGAGCCTGGGTCCTTGAAGGCTATGTCTCAGAGCACAGCCTCTGGCAGACCCTACTAGATTGCTGGCTTCAGGTATGGACTTGATCACAGACTATATGTCTATGTCCTCTATCTGAAGAACGGCTAAGCTAAATTTGCAAAGGCTATTCAGGTCAGCTTCAATGGGACAAATTTGTTAGCCCCAGCAGTTCTCAGAGACCATTCCCTAAGTCATAGAGAAGCTGTGATAAATCTGTATGAGGAAGGAAGAAGGAGGAAAGGGAAGAAAAGGGAGAAAGGTTTTATATAGTGCCTACTATGTGCTAAACTGTGTAAAGCACTGTGTTAAGTACTTTACAAATATTATCTCATTTGGTCCTCACACCAACCCTGCAAGGTGCTTTTTATTATTCCCATTTTATAATTGAGGAAACTGAGATGGCATCGAGGTTAGGGAACTTGCCCAGTGTCACACAGTCAATAAGTATCTGTGGCTGGATGTGAACTGAATGTGAGCTGGATGGAGTCTTCCTGACTCCAGTCTAGCAATATCAATTCTGAGCTATATGATAAAGCTCTTTTTTTTCTTTTTTGAGACAATTGAGGTTAAGTGACTTGTCCAGGGTCACACAGCTAGTGTCGAAAGCTGAATTTTAACTCAGATCCTCCTGACTCCAAAGCCTGTGTTCTATCCACTGTACCACCTAACTGCCTCAAGCTCTTTTCTTAAAATATGTCAGCTACCACTTCATAAATATGTAGTAAAAAGAACTGTTATAATTAATTTGCAACTGTATTCTTCCTGGTAAAAATATGTATGAGGCTTCTGCACTATCTGACAACTGCTGAAGGATGTTTTAAATTCTTGCTCTGGGCAAGTCATTTAACCTCCTAGAACCTCAACATTCTCCACTGTAAAAAATGACAAGATTGGACTAGATAGGCTCTAAGCCTTTCTGACTTTAAATATATGACCCTATTAGCCTAAATATATCCTTGTGATTTGGGGAAGTATTATATTTCCTACCTTCACAGTACATTAAGTACACTGTTCTGTCAGCTGCTTCATTGTGTCACATCATTATCATTATCATTATCATCATCATCATCATCATCATCATCTCAACATTTATATAGCACTTACTATGTGCCAGGCACTGTACCAAGTGCTTTATAATTATTATCTCATTTGATCCTCATGACAGCCCTGGAAGGTAGGTATACATTTTTACAGATGCGCCCATTTTACAGATGAGGAAACTGAGGCAAACAGAGGTTAAGTGACTTGCCCAAGGTCACACAATTAATAAGTATCTGAGGCCAGATTTGAACTCAGGTCTTCCTGACTCTAGGCCCAGCTCTCTGTCCACTGCTCCACAATAACTACCAAAGGGGTATGAACCAGAACTGGGTAGTGCACAACATAGCAGTAGAAGTTTTTCAGTTTGCAGCCACTAATAAATTAAAGTATGCATCCTGGCTAACATAGATGCAATTCTTTCCCTCAACTGGCATCCAGCTTACCTCCTCCTATCTACTCATATTTGTGACTAGAGGAGATAATGTTTGGGAAACTAGAGCTGGGCTTTTTATCCACCCTTCATATTTATAAAGGCATAGAATTGAAAGGAGTCAATAAACTTAATTATGCCTAGGTATTCAATAAGGTTTTGGGCAACCCATTTGTGTAAAGAAAGGCTTAGGGTTCTGAAGTTACAAGAGAGGGATGTCTAGATCACTTTCCCTTCTACGTACACATATGGTCCTCCCTTCCTTCCAAGCCTATAGGAGGAAAAGGCTGTATTCGTTTCAAAGTGAGCATTGAGCTTTTGTTTTGTTTTGTTTTTTCCCTCTGATAGACCTGTCTATGGTCGAAGCAAATCTCTGGGGCAGATGGATCATCAGAGATGTTTCCCAGCTGACACACAATAGACTAGAGCAAATTTTTATCAGACCAGAAAACTTTTTTTACCAAAGGTCCTGATTTCTTGAAACCTTGTAAACTTAATAATCAACTTCTTTTTCATCTCTATTGCCTTTAATTCTGCTTCTCCCATATCCCAGATCTCTTCTTGGTCCCTATTCCTCCCCCATAGACATATTAGACTGAGGTTTATAAGGAGCAGAATGATCTGAGGTTTAAAAAAAAAAGTGGAGTTAACCCTTCCACATTGCGACTTTCCCCATTTGGTTTGGCCATATCATGGATCAGTATAAGAAATTAAATGGGAATTTTTTGGGAGGTTTGAGGAAGCCACAGACAATACACAAAGCCCAGCAGATGACACAAAAAAAAATTTAGAAACTCAGAAATGCATAAAATATGTGTATAGTGTTATATAACATCAATATATTTTATCTTTTAATAAATACCATAATAATTCAGACTTATCAGGTACAAAGGGAGGATCAAAAAATTTTACACAGATTTTCCAGGTTGTGGGGCAAGGAGTGCCCCTAACCCCTATGATGTGGAAAGGATAACTATAAATATTTTTACTTATCAATCAGCTACAACAGCTAGAGCAAAGGCACTGAGATGAGAAATGGAGTATCACATGTGAGGAACAGAAAAGCAAGTTTGACTCGGTTACAGAGAATATGAATAGAGTATATATAACGAGGCTAAGTTGAGGCTCAGGTTGTGAAGAGCTTTGAATGCCAAATGGAAGAGTTTCTGTTTGCTCTCAGAGGTAATGGGCTGGGAAATAATGCTGTGACTTGGCATAGTTCAGCCACATTCCAGACCTTCTGAATTCTGTCCATCTGAATTCTATATGACTAAAGTAGGCAGGAGATTTGCATTTCATTTTCTTCATTCACTTTCACTTCCAGGTAATATGTCCCAGGCTCAAGGGCATAAAAGATTACCCTTCTTAAGACTGTGGGGGATAAAATAAGGTCTCTAATAATATTGCATAGACTTGTGGGACTAGTGGTAGTAGTAGAGTAGTAAGTAGTGGATAGAAAGCACAGTGGATAGAGTGCTGGGCCTGGAGTCAGGAAGGCTCCTCTTCCAGAGTTCAAATCTGGCCTCAGACATTTGCTAGCTACGTGACCCTGGGCAAGTCGCTTAACCCTGTTGGCCTGTAAAATGAGCTGGAGAGGAAAAAGGCAAACCACTCCAG
The DNA here is from genome assembly GCF_900497805.2 of Vombatus ursinus. Taxonomy (NCBI): domain Eukaryota; kingdom Metazoa; phylum Chordata; class Mammalia; order Diprotodontia; family Vombatidae; genus Vombatus; species Vombatus ursinus. Next base: position 15,839,406 of record NW_020954592.1, read on the forward strand.
TATCTTTGACAAATTTGCCAAGGAAACACCAAATCAGGTCATGAAGAGTCAGACACAACTGAAAAATGCCTGAACAACAATAACAACAACAAAATAGCTACAGTAATAGTAATGTAGTAGTAGTAATAATAGCAGTAGTAGTAGTAGCCATAGTAATAGTAGTAGCCATAGCAGTAGTAATTGCTATGGAGTAGTAACAGTTGTAATAGCAGTAGTAGTAATAGTAGTAGTAGTCACAGTAATAGTTGTAGTAGTAGTAGTAGTAGTAGTAGTAGTAGCAAACCACTCCAGTATCTTTGCCAAGGAAACTCCAAATGAGGTGATGAAGAGTCAGACACAACTGAAAAATGACTCAACAACAATGAAATACTTATAGTAATAGTAATAGAGTAGTAGTAGTAGTAGTAGCAGCAGCAGCAACAACAGCAACAGCAGTATTGACTGACATTTATCTAGCTCTTTAAGGTTTGCACAATGCATTTCATACATTCTCTCATTTGCACCTCACAATAACCCTGTGAAGTAGGTACTTATAGGCATTATTAACACTATTTTATAGAAATGGAAACTAAGGCACAGAAAGGTTGTGAAAGCCTATGATCATGTGGCTGGGAAGTGTCAGAGGTAGGATTAGAATCCAGGTCTTCTTGACTCCAATACTCTATCCACTAAAGAAGACAAAGCTATAGTCCAAATGACTTGACTTTTACAAAATACTTTTACCAAATACGTTTTAAGTGAATTGGAAAAGTAGCTTCTGATCCTAAGAGAAAACCTTTCTTCAGTACATGATCAGTTTGGATCATTCAAAATTCTTTTGATGGGAGATTAACTCTAATGGTTTTGAAAGGAATACTATTTTTCAAGATTAATGTATCTCTAAGAAGTGGCTAGAGACCCATAAATATGTCTAATGGAGCTATAATGTTCTCAAGCCCTAGACCTATTGCTCTAGGAATCTATATTTGAGTGTTCTCATAATTCATTATTTCCTAGCAAGGTAACCCCCTTATTCACTCCTCCCTGCTCATCTAATTAATTTTAATTAACTTTTGAAAAAAAGGAAATGGGGCTAGGACCTGGAATGCTCATTTAAAATAAATATATACATTTAAGCCAACATAAATGAGTTGATTTAAACACCCTTACAAAAGAAAATGGCTGCAGCTTCATTGATCTCTGGGAGATGTAGATAATGCCATTTTTTTTGTTGGACCAACTCTCATTAATTTGTAACACATGAGATAAGACTTCTCTGACGTGGAAGCCTCTGTATTGTAAACCATTTATTTACCCATTGAGAATTATATTACTAGCCATTAAAAATAAGGAGGTAGCATGATGTGGATACAGAATGGTCCTTGGAATTAAAAAGGCCTAGCTTCAAATCCTGCCCCTGATGAATACTGAGTGGTGCTGAGAAAGTCTCTTAGCCTCTCAATGGTCAAAGGAAACTCTCTGGAACTTTCTACTAGGGAATAGGTGCTGATCATACTGACAGAAGTTTCCTCACCTTAAGCTTCTTTCACCAATGAAATCATAGATCTGGGTAAAACAAACAAACGCGTGTGTGTGTGTGTGTGTGTGTGTGTATGTGTGTATGTGTGTATCAAGTACTGTGAAGTAAAGGATTTAGTTGCCTTGTAATGGTTATCCCTACCTGAAAGAAGGAAAATAAGGCCCCGATGGACATCGAGCTAACCAATAGCAGAGATAAAAATGTCACTCAGGTTTTCTACTCTTCTGCTCAGAGTACGTTAGTGAAAAAGAACCTGGGGAAAATACTATGACCATTTGCCAGTTTCATATTACATAAATTGTGTTGTGTTGTCATCACTGTGTTGAGATAGCTAGGTGGCATAGTGGACAGAGAACTGGACTTAGAGTCAGGAAAAACTAAGCTCAAATCCTGCCTCACATACTTAACTAGCTGTGTGACCTTGGGTAAGTCACTTAACTTTCTCTCAGATTCGGTTTCTTCCTCTATAAAATGAGCATAACAATAGCACCTACCTCCTAGGGTTGTGGGACCAAAGGAAACAACACATGAAGTATTTTGCAAATCTTGAAGTGCTACATAAATGCTTACTATTATGATACATGAAGTTTTTTCTTTGTTTAACAATGCCTGGCTGTAGTAAATGTTTAGCAAATGCTTGTTGACTTGACAGGTTTCTTGGGATTCCATGACCAAAGAATCTGTCACCTAGCAGTCAGCTAGCTGGCAATGAGACTCTCAGGTACTTAGTTGGGCTTATTCTTAGACAACAGACAGATCACTTGGACTGTGCTCAAAGTCTTTACAAGCTTCATAGAACCTACAAAAACTCATGCTTCACCAGAGGATCTTGGGTCACTAGCGTACCAGGATAATGAGAGAATTGAGAGGTTTTGGTGTTTTTGGTTTTGGTTTGTTTTTGTTGTTGTTGTTGTTGTTTTGGTTTGTTGTTTTTTTTTTCTTGGAAAAAAATGAGGAAGTAAAGAAATGGAAAACTGCAATGGCTTTGTACAGATACTTTTGTTTTCAATGTGTGACTTGAATGGAAATCTCACAGAACTGTTTTGAGGGTCAGAAGTGACGTGAGTAGTAGTTAGTGATGTTCATGCTGGATCTGTGCAGTTAGGGTTCATTCTGCTATTTGGATTTCATACTACTTGAAAAGTCACTAAAGATCCCATTTGTACTTTCTTCATGGAGACTTAATACATTTAAAATATGCCAGCCAGAATCTAATCAAATAATTACTGTGTAACACGAATACTCAGAAAATGTTATTTATATTTTAAGTATAAACCATTGATGCTGGTTGTTGAGACCCTCTTTCTGTGACATATGGATTAATTGAAATGACTGAGGAAATAAAGGTTCAAGCTTCCAAGCATATCAATTTATTAAATGATGGATGCCCGTTGCACAACAAATCTGGATCAGGCCCACTCAGATTGGCACTGGACCTTGAATATAGGAGAAGACATATTTTTGTGCATAAAAAGAAGACAATTAACAGGATATAAATCAGGATACAATGTTAGGTAATCTGATTTTTAATTAAAAGAAAGATTAGAGGCTTTCCAAGTTGGGGTAGAGAAGACTGAGTGAACAAGTGCAATTCCCTGAAATAAGAAAAAGAGGTGTTACATTCCCCCCCAAATGTCTATATTCATTCAAAGGAACAAGGAAACAGCAACTGATTGACCAGTACAGGGCCAGTCTTCAGATAAGACATATGGGTCGCCTGAGTTGAATAATTGTGAACAAACTCCTTGCATCTTTAGATCTGACTGAGTTTCTGGTCAGCACAATCTTGGTCTTTAGTTAAGGGTCTCTAAGCAAAAGGTAGAGGTGGTCCAGCTTCCCAACCACACAGGGTTGGGTTCAAAGAATACAAGTAAAGTTTTCTCATAATTCCCAAAATTGAACAAAGTTTTCTCACAAGAGAGAAATTGGACTAGACCCATAATTAAATAGAAAAGGAACTGACCTAGATTCAGAATTTAATCACAAGGTGAAGTCACTGTGGTTCACTCAATTCCCACAAATTCCTCAATTCCCAAACATATCTCACACACACACACACACACACACACACACACACACACACACACACACACACACAATCTCACTCTAATCTACCTTTTCAGTCTTATCTCATGCTGTTGTTCCGTTGTGTCCAACTCTTTATGACCCTGTGGACCAGAACACTCCATTGCTGTCTGTGGGGTTTTCTCAGCAAAGATAGATACTGGAGTGGTTTGGCATTTCCTTCTCCAGTGGATTAAGGAAAACAGAGATTAAGTGACTTGCCCAGAGTCACAGAGCTAGTAGGGTCAGGGTTAGATTTGAACTCAGATCTCCTGACTTCAGGGCCAGCACCCCAACCACTGAGTCATCTTGCTGTCTCTTGTACCACTTCCTTTAATAAAGTCTGTTTAACCACAAAATTGGAAGACATTCCATCCCTCCATTCTCATTCTGACATCTCCTTTATCCATAGCTTTGTTCACACTGTCCCTTGAAGCCTTTAATGCAACATCCTCATCACTTTCCTTCCTTCCTGGCCTATCTTAGCTGCCATTTAAGCCTTCTCTGACATCCCTTGACCCCAGGTGATTGACTTTTCCATCTCCAAATTTCTCATTGCATTTTATCTGATCTCCTTTGCACTTTTCAAGCTTTCACTCATATCATAGTTATTTATGTAGGTGTCTCCTCACCTCCATTTTTTAAAGTAATAAGTTACTTGAGAGCAGCTTTTCTGTGGTTACTATCCCTGAATTCCTAGCACCTAGCTAATCATCCCTGATCAAGAGAAGTGGGGGGAAAGGATGACAAAAGAGAACAAGAGATAAGTAAAGAGAGGCAGAAAGATCTTGAATTTAGATTTAATAAATACATGCTTTAAAATTAGCTCAAATTTGTTTTCAGCTATTATTTTACTTATTTATTAGTTAGCTATTACTGCTTTAAAAATAGTCAGGCTATAAACAAGAAATTGGTTACTTGGATTAATCAAGTATAAGGTTCAAGAGGTTCTATTATTACTTACTATGGAAAAGTGCTGAATTTCAGGTAAGAACATCTGGCTTTAAAAATTGTCATGTGACTTTGAACATATCACTGTACCTTTTGTTGCCTCAGTTTCCTCATCTGAAAAATGACTAGATGATTTCTAAGGTCCTTTCCAGCCCTGAATCTATGTTAAGGAACAAGGAAACACAACTTATGTAGTGCCAGGCATTTTGCAAATATTATTTCTCCCTGCAGGATAGGTCCTTTATTTATCCCCATTTTACAGTTAAGGAAATTAAGGCTGAGAGAGGTTAAGAGACTTGCCCGAGCATATAGCTAGAAAATGTCTGAGGCCAGACTCAAACTTAGGTCTTCCTGACTGCAGGCCCAGAACTCTAACCCCTGCACCACCTAGTTGGCTTAGATACTATGACCTTACTTCATTGGATTTATAATTTATTCTCCTTGACTTGGCAGGTATAACTACTGTGCTGACAATGTCCACTGTTATCACTGGAGCCAGTGCCTCAATGCCTCAGGTGTCTTATATCAAAGCTGTGGATATTTACTTATGGGTCAGTTTTCTCTTTTTGTTACTGTCCGTCATTGAGTATGCAGCAGTGAATTACCTCACCACAGTGGAAGAAAGGAAGCAATTTAAAAAGAGGGGCAAGGTACAGCCTCACATATTTGTTTTTCCTGTGTGATTCTTTTTGAAAAAGTCCAGTCTCACATCCAAACTCTGACTGACATCATAAGCCCAATATGTTAAGCCTTTGCTCCCTCAAGAAAATAAATTGAGGCCCATTGCTGATATAAGCATGCGCTAGGAGTCCTTTAGCATCCTGGTTTGATCAGGGAGGATTACTCTTCCCTCATCCATGAACAGTCCACCTCTTGAAATGTGTTCTGGAGTAGAAGTGGAAGAGCTGGCTAACAAAAAAAGTAAATCCAATTTCATTCATCTTCTAATAGATCAATGTCTTCAGGGCTTATTTTTTGCTTCACGCTCACTAGAAGAGGGGAGGAAATAGTGAAGGTAGAGATTTTAAAATTAAAGAATCGTAGACCAGGAGCTAAATGGTACTTCTGAAGCCATGCTCCTCATTTTGCCAGTGAAGGAACTGAGGCCAAGGGAGGTAAAGGGACTTACCCAAGGTCACAGAAGTAGTAAGTTAAAGTGGGATTGGAACCTAATTCCTTTGACTGAAAATTCAATACCCTGTCCACTGAATAGAGCACTAGACCTGGAGTCAGGAAGACTGATCTTCCTGAGTTCAAATTTGGCTCAGATACTTACCAGCTATGTGACCCTGGGCGAGTTCCTTAACCCTCTTTGCCTCAGTTACCAAATCTGTAAAATGAACTGGAGAAGGCAATGGCACACCACTCCAGTATCTTTGCCAAGAAAACCCAAAATGGTGTCCCTAAGAGTCAGTATACCACTGAAATGACTGAACAATAACCCTTGAATTTTGTCTTTTCCTCATTGCATACAAAGAAGATAATCAGATTCCTAGGCTCGAAGGAGAATAATCAAGCCCTTTGAATGTATTAGTCATCTCACCTCTTTCTCTCTTTATAGTAACTTATAAATTTGGAGAATCATAGACAGAGATCTGGAAAGGACCCCAAAAGTTGTCTAATCCAAAGAGGACTTCAAAATATAAGGAAACAGAAGCACAGAAAGCTTAAGTGATCTGCTCAACATTACCCAGGTTGCAAGAGGCAAAGCCAAGATCATGACCCTATAATTTCTCCAAAACTCAACCAGCTACTCTAAGATGGATGGTCATTTTCTATGGCTTACTCGATAAAGCATAGCTGTACAGTAAATTAGAACAATAGATTTGGAGTCAAAGGACCTGGATTCAAATCCTGGCTCTGACACTTGTTACCTAGAAACCATGGGAAAGTCGCTTAACATCTTTGGGCCTCAGTTTGCTCATCTGTAAAAATGAAGGTAATAAAGTAATAAATAGAGGGTAATAAGGCATAAATCCCATGAAATGCCAAATGGGGTACTGCTGCCCCGTCTTTGCCATTTCTATTCCACTGCCAAAAGAGTTAGTGTGTATAAGTTTATGTCTGTTGAGGGGTTGAGGGAAGGGTCATATAAATAATCTCTGAGCTTAGAAACTGAAGAGAAATTATGTAAATAACAATTTGCCTTCATATAGAGAGTTAGTTTTCACAGTACTTTCCTGACAATAAATACCTCCGTGAAAGTTAGGAAAGTTTTATTAGCCCCATTTTGCAAATGGAGAAACCAAAATCTCTTAAAGGCTAAGTGACTTGCCCTAGATCACGCAGCTAATAAGATTCTTAAATAAGATTTGAACTCAGGTTTACCAGAGTCCAAGCCTAGTACACTATCTGTTACATCATAGTACTTCTCATGGAATACAGAGACAGCTGACTCAAGGTACAGACTCCCAGGCAACTGAATTCAACTCAACTTAATTCAGTAAATATATATCAAATGCCTCTTATCTGTTCTGTGTGCTGTAGAAAGTATAAAGGCATTCAAGACCTACCCTCAAGTGACATATAATTTAACAAGATTGGGGAGGGTTATGTGTGTTCAGTTGTGCCTGAGTCTTCATGTCCCCGTTTTGGGATTTTCTTGGTAAAGATACTGGAGTGGTTTGCCATTGCCTTCTCCAGCTCATTTTACAGATGAGGAAACTGAGGCAAACAGGGTGAAGTGACTTGCCCAGGGTCACACAGCAAGTAAGTGTCTGAGGCCAGATCTGAATTCATGAAGATGAGTCTTTCTGATTCCAAGCTCAGTGTGCTCTATCCGTTATGCCACCTCACTGCCCCTAATGAAAGTACTATGCTAAAATGAAAGATAATAGTAGTAATAACAATAGCTAAGATTTATATAGCACTTTAAGATTTGCAAACATTTTACAAATATTATCTTATTTTATTCTCTCAGCAACCCAGAGAGGTAAGTACTATTGTCATCCCCATTTTACAGAGGAGGAAATTGAAGCAGATAAGTTAAACAACTTGCCCAGGGTCTCACAACTAGTAAGGATATGAGAGCTGGATTTGAACTCAGGGCTTCCTGACTCCAGGTCCAGCACTCTAGCCAGTGCACTACAACAGGAATTAAAGAAGCAAGATGTTGAGAGGGAGTGTGGAAGGGCCATGTCAATGCTAAGAGGTTGAGTGCTAAAGGGGCAGGCAAGGCTGACCCGTTTATAATCTTCTTCATTTCAAAAATATCTTCCCAAACACTGCCTGAATTTTTTACTTTACTTTATTCTACTGCCTGAAATTTTACCAACCACAGATTCATTTGAACTAGCATGCATATTCTTTTTTTAAAAAAAAGCAAATGCCTCTGGGAGAGTTGAGTTTTCAGTCACTCATACTTTAGTGATCATGAACATAGTTACATCTCTTTCTGCCTAACACAGCATTGAGATTAGCAGCGCTGAGGGAATAGAGGTTTTAATTTAGGCATGTATGTGGGTACATATATGTATATGTATGTACGTACATACAAACATATGTGTATATATGCATGTGAATACACACATTTCTTCTTAAGAGAGTATTAGGTCCTTGAGGGCACTGTTGCCTAAATCGTTGCCTTGCCCATAGACGACATTTCAAAAATGTTGAATGTATGCCCCTATTAGAACACTTTTTTATCCATGTAATTGTCCCATATATCTGTTTGCTCCATTTTGTAACTTTTTTTTTCAGATTTCTGGAATGTATAACATTGAGGCAGTACAAGCAATGTCATTTGATGGTTGTTACCATGACAGTGAGACTGATATTGACCTGCCCTCCTTTTCTATACATTCAGAAGAGTATTCAGTGAACAGCAAAAATCCCTACATCCCCACCATTGATTCAGCTCAGCTAAAGAGGAAGAAGTCTTTGAAAGGCAATGTTGGCAGAACCATTCTTAAGAACAATCATGTCATTGACACATATTCTAGGATTGTTTTTCCTGCGATGTTTATTGTATTTAATTTTTTTTATTGAGGTTTCTATGTACGAACAGAGATTACCAAGAGCCAGTTTGTGTAAAAGCCACCCCTGTGTTCCCCAGAGGAATTAACAGAAATGGAAAAGAGGGAGTTGCCCCAGTTCCCCTGGATTGGAGAGGCCCCAACATTACATTTGGAATGTGTAATGGATATGTTATCTGTAGCACCCAGGGACCCTCTCACCTGTGTACCTCCAGAAAACTACCCCAGGTCTAGGCACATTGTGGATCAGAATCTTCTCTATACGGTAGTCCACAAGCCCCCAGTGGTGTATTTACTTTTAATAGTCTGCCATAGGACATACTTCATTCAAAGCAAAGACATTTAAGGAAACAACATAGTAATAAAAAAAAATGTTCTCGTAAACTTAAATCTCACTTTCCCACAAATGTATATACCCTTAATGAGAAGAGTAGACATGTGTAGGACATACATGCAATACTGATTACCATGGCCCCTACTGCTTGAAACTTGTCCATTTGTTCCTGCTTCACTTAGATGGGGGCAGCTACTCCTCTACAGAATGAAAGCTTTCCACATTTCTCTGAAAATCTTGAGATATCTATTTTTTCCCCTTTCTCCCCCTAAGTTCAGAGGAACATGTTCGTTCATTTTATATTTCTCAAAAGAACTTTCTAGGTTTATTCAATTCCCATGTTTGCATTTCAAAGTTTCTGCACTGGTTTGGTCTTTACATCAGTAATGCTTTGTTATTCTCTATTCTAAAGATCCATTTCCTTCCCTCCCCCTTCATACTACATGTAGAATTACACTCAGTTTTCCAAGGTAAGTCATTTTCAGGTGTAAACTTTAGTTTTTACCTTTTGGCAAGATTTTCTCCTCATTACATGTTTTTTGGCTAAGCCATTTTGTTCACTGAAGTTTTGCTTGTATTTGTTGTGGAATTATTCTCTTCTTGGTTTACTTTGCCTATTTCTTTTAACCAATAGTATCAATTATTTGGTGGGGGGGGTTCTAGTTATTCATATTTCAAGTTTCAGTTCTTGTATTTAAACTCCCTGCCAAGTCTAGGCTCTGACTCCTAGCACTCTCAGATCGTTTGGATAGGGTCACATCGATCCTCTCACCTCTGTCATCTGCATGCTCCTGGCATTGCCATTATGAATGAAGTGACTGGCACTAGACCCCACCCTCTGCCTCAGTCTCTGACTTCTGTCTCAATATCCTGGTGGTCCACTGAGGATGCTAGCCTCAGTCCTACTTGTCTCTTACATTTGCAGAATCCCCTATCAGTAATTAATTCTGTCTTCTTCTGTATTGTTGACAAGCCTTAGTCACATAATTAGAGGTTGTACTGATCTCAGGATTCCCAAGGAGCCTGGGCACCCACAAACTGATTGGACCCTGATGTGGATCCCATTTCTTTAAGAAGTGCACAGGGATGACCTGTATCCTTGCACTGTGACCTGTGGGGACAAGCTATATCTTTTGCTTATGTTCTGACAGGTCAGGGCTGGGATCTGGCTTCAGATCCTCAATTAACAGGATTCATGCTGACTTAACTCCCTTCCCCCTAACCCTTGCAGGTTAGTCATTTAGAGCACCATCGGGCTTCAGACTCAATTACCTGAGCTCATGCTGTCTTCTCTGGTACTACCCATACTCTACCAACTTCCAGTTTGTTCTCTGAGGTTTATGCTGGCTTCCCTAGGGTGTCCCCAGACTAAGAGTCCTCTGACTTGAGAGTTATTTAGCTGAGCTCATTCTAGTTTTCCTCCCTTCCATTCTCTGACCTCTGACCATCTCGTTGTGCAGTTCTAGACTGGGTACAAGAGCTTCCTTCTCTTTCTCGTTAGTTTTGTTCATCATTATTCTATCTGGGGTCCTTTAGGGCATGTGTGTGAGAACTGTGCTTCTTTTCAAACTATCACATCACTATCTTAATGGGAATGTCAAATCTGGGTTTATTAAAGGGTACACTATTTCCTTCAATCACAGAAAATCTAGAATCTGTTGGAATCCATCCCCACAGGCTGATCTGTTCCTCCAGGGAATAAAAACATAACCCCTGGGATGTTTAGTTTTAACTTTCCTGGAATCATCACAGAAAACAGTGTAGAAAGAGAAAGCAGATGGAGGAGAAGAAGCTGGGAGCTGCAACACGCAACAGCAGCAGCAATGATGTAATTTCCCATCCCAGGCTAAAGAGGAGACATGGGAACTCATGGGAGTTACCAGAGAGACAGAGATTGATGGCACCTAGTATCCATTTCAGAGCTTGTTTCCTTACTCTGCTGTAAGTTGTTGTTGAGTTTGTTTGTTTGTTTTTCCTGACCTAGTTTTGCTTCTCATAAATATCTGCGGTCAACGTATATGTATGAATTTCCTGTGTGAATTTGCTAGAATTCTGGGTTATGGCAGGATAGCGCTGGTTGCTCCAGGCATATAAAAAGAAAATGGCTAGGAAGCTTCCTTCCTAGTTCACTGTGGGAATCTCAATCATGGTCCAAATGTTAGAGAACTTCTCTAAATGAAAGCATATTTTATGAGCCCCCCTTCCCTTTTTTTAATAACATCATAAATTCCCAAGAACAGAATTGAAAAGGAACCTGGGATTTGTTATTGTTGATGATGTTTTCTGTCTGTCTTTCAGAAATTAAATATAGAATTTTGGTATGGAGAAGATAAAAGGAAGCATCTCCCTCCTTTCAGTAGAGAGGTGAGGGGACTACAGGTGAAAAATGCTACATACACTATGAGATCAGTGGTGTGCTGGTAAATGTTTAATAATCAACTTTGGGAAAAGAAAAAGTATGCTGGACACATATTTAAGTTTAATTTGCATTATAAATATTTTCTCTATCACTTTCTCATGTCTAGACAATCAACAAAACAATAAATTAAGTCCTGATTTGTAGCATTTGCTGATTTCCGAAGTGTAAATGCTCACCCTGAAAATGTAACAATTAGCTCTTTCTAGCCAGTTCAAGCTGGCTCCAGAACATTTCAGTTGGCTTCATTTAACTGTTTTAGTTTACCTCAAGGGAGTTTTTTAGGCAAGAGGAGTATATTTGGAAATGCCCATGATATAAAAACAAAAGGCATCAATAAAAAATTTGAAGAGAAACACAAGCCCTGGAAGGCTGTGGTCATATCTGAATACATTTTTTTCTAGATTTGTTAACTCATTATATCACATTAGTATGTGTGTGTATACACACACACACAAACACATAAAACAGACCCATTTGAGTGTTTACACATTTGTGTGTATATACATATATAATATACATACAATGTATATGTATGTGTGTATATCATATATCTGTGTGCATACATGTACATGTATTTATGTGTATATACACATAGTATGTAAACAATCAAATATATACATGTGTATCTATATATGTATACAACATATATATAGATTACTTATATAATATATACATATGTAAATACATACATACTCAAATGGATCTATTATTTCATTGCCTTGGGAGTTCTTTCCAATGATATACATTGACACAGATGATCACAAACCAGCTATGCCTACCCATTTGTCATCCAAGTTCACCACAATGTGCTAGAAGCCTTCTTTGTTCCTGTCTCCTGATATCTAGATGGTGGATATCTCAATCAGTGGAGCATTCTGGCCATTCATTTATCATCTTATGCTCTTGCCACATTATGGGTCCATAATGTCTATCATGTACTTCTTTGGTAAGATCCTTTACTCCTGTTCTTCTCCTGAATTCTTCATCAATTCAACATTACATCCCACTCTAAGCCACATCCACTACACGGCCTTCTGTTGCCTTCTGATGCTGCTCATGTCTGATTCTTTGGAAACAATGGTGTTCCAGGTCTTCCTACCATACAGAAACACCAGTAAAAGAAATGTTTTTGTTGAAAAGACCTAGATAACTCCATGAATCAACCAATCAATCATTCAAACAATATAAGTGTAGCTACAATTATGTTTTTTTAGTCAAGCTCTGTGGGTCACATATAAAATCAACAAATTTATTTGGAATCGGGCATTCAAGCAACTGGCAGTTAAGTGGTAGGAGCCATTCAGCAAAGTCTCTAAAAATCATTGCTTGGAGTCAGAGAGAAGAGCCTCAGCCTCAGCTTCAGTTTTAGTTTTATCAAAGGTCACCACCACTACCACTCCTATCCCCACCCACACCACAAGGAAAATCTTGTGAACTTCAAAGGACAAGAGATTTGGATTTTTTCATTGTCATTCTAATCCTAGGAGTTTTCCTGGAACAGTTGACACAGTGTCTGCATCAAGAGCCAAGGACAATCAATTCTAAACAAATTAAGGGAGGGTGATTTCAAGACTCTACAGGGAGCCCAGTATAAAAGTTATACTGTGCGCAAAGGGAACTTCATGAATAAGCCCACAAGAGGGAGAAAATGACTTTCAGAAACCAACTCTTGATTGAACCCTTGGCCATGTGCCCAAGAATTTATCCTGGTTTATACCAGGGTAAATTAATACTAGTGTTTATCAGTGGTCAATAGATATGAACAAACAGTTCTCAAAAGAACAGTTGCACACTATTAACAGCCATATGAAAAGAATGCTGCAAATCATTAATAATAAGAAAAATGCCAGCCAAAATAATGCTGAGGTAATACCTCAGACCAGAAAATTAGAAAAGATGACAAAACACAGGAATAGTCAAGGTTGGAGGGGGTAGGGAAAGAAATGCACAATAATACATTGTTTGGGGAAACATGGATTAGTACAACCATTTTGGAAAACAATTTGGAATTATGCAAATAAGATGGCTAAAAATGTCTGTACCTGTTGACTCAGATTGTAAGGCTGAGCATATACCCCAAGGAGATTGCTGACAAAAAGAAAGACTTTATAAAGACCAAAATATGTATAGCAGGACTTTTGTGGTAATAAAGCACTAGAAACAAAATGGATATTCATTAATTGGGAATAACTAAATAAACTGCAAAATATGAATGTAGCAGAATATTATTGTAATGCAAAAAATTACAAACATGGTGAATATAGCATGGAAAGATTTACATGAACTGATGAAAACTGAAGTAAGCAGAACTAAATATATATATATGATATATATACATATATACATACATGTATATATACACACACACACAATAATTACAACAATGTAAATGGAATAACAATTGCAAGATGAATGTGTGTGTGTATAGTTTATCCTCAAAGAAGAGATCTAAGAAGAAACCTCTCCCACTCCTTTGCAGAGATAGAGGAAAGGATGGTCCTCAAGTGTAAAATATTTCCTGCAAAATCAGATTTTAAAGATCTATTGACTGATTTTGCTGGGGAGGTTTTCTTCTTCTTTTTTTAATCTGTCATAGGAGCTCTCTGAGTGGGGAGGAAGAAATATGATGATGTAAAAATATCTTTTTTTTTTGACTCTCTATTTAGCTCAGGTTGGAAGTTCAGCAGTCACTCAAAGGCCTGATCCCACTTCTGATTGACATGGAAGTTTTGACCTGCTCTGTTTCTAATCTGGGTCTTTTCATTGCTCCTTAGGAAACGTGATGATCCCCAACTCTTCAGGCTCATCTTTTTGGCCCCAGACTTAGTGTGTATCAGCTTTAGCCTTATTGCAGCTCAGAACTCATGAGCTCAAGAGAGCCACCAGCCTCAACTTCCCCAGTAGCAGAGATCATACCATATCTGGCAAAAATATTTTTTAAAGAAAAAAATAGCACATTTTTGGTTGGCATTTCAGGGGAAAAAAGATAAAAACACAAATCCATGCATCAGAAAATACTTTTGGAACAATCTTCCAACACAAAATAACTTAAAATAGTTTTTTATTATAGGGTTGTGTCCTGGGTGAGATCATGTTTGAAATTAAGAGGTGAATCAATGGCAAAATAGTCTTAAGATCTGCCAAACATTGTTCAAAATCACAGTCTAGGGAGAAAGAATGGGAAGAGAAGCCTTTACATGAATGAGTTCCAATTCTTTTGTGGAATGAGAATGGAATAAATTGTATTACTTGATTAACTTGGATGTTGTCCTGGTCTGGGTTATTATACACTAGAGGGTTTTAAAAATATACAATAGCCAGTGTCTCTCTTGTTAGTCAGAAACAAATATCTCTATGCTGGTTACTAGGCAGTCAATAGGACAGTAAATAAACTATGAAATATTATCATATGTGATAACATAACACTATCAAAGTGACCTGGTTGCCTCTACTACTAGAATATCTTCTGTATCAGAGGTATCAAATACATGCCAGAACCAATTAAAATGTAATTGAGAAATATTTAACAAAATAAAGAAAAATACAATAAAACAGATAAATGCTCATATGTGCTTTTCTAAATCAATACATGGCCTGCAAGGACCCTTATATATGGTCTAGTGGCCCACATTTCTATTTGAGTTTGACACCACTACTCTACATATAGCTATTTCAGTATTGCTGATGACTTCTTTCCATAAGCATGGTATAGTAGAAAGAGTAAACCTAAAGACCCAAATTCAAATCCTTGTTCTTTCATTTGTTTCCCTTGTGACATTGGGCAAGTCAGGTCACATTAGCACTTCTGTTTATCATCTTTTAAAATGAGGGCATTTGATAATTTCTAAAGCCAGGTAAATGTTGTTCTTGGTAAATGTTAAACAACTGGCTCATGCAAGACACACACAAGTTTAATCTGCGTTATTTACACTTTCTCCAACACTTTCTTAAGTCCAAACAATCAGCAAAACAACAATTTAAGCTCTGATTTGTAACTTTCTGAGTTTTTTTCACACTGAAAATTTAAGTGAGTTCTTGTGAATCAGTCCAAGCTGGGTCCTGAATACCTCTGCTTCCAAGCTCTAAGTCCTGTTAACCTGTGGCCATTTTGGCAATTGAGCCACTGCTTATAAGAAGTTATTATGATATGCCCCTCAAAATCCATTTTTTAAATAAAGAAAGAACTTGCTCCCTTATCATGATCTACTCATTGGACCTTTGATTTCATTGGTATAAGGAATTCCCAGTGAGGAAATTCCTTCTACCCATGTGGATCAGCATGATTCTGTAGCTTAGAGTCTTAGAAAGTCACCCAGGGCATTGAGAGGTTAAGTGACTTGTTCTGAGCCACACAAACATTATGTATCAAAGGCAAGACTTGAACCCCAGTCTTCAAGAATCTCCCACTAACTCTCTCTTGCTCTACCATGCTGCCTTTTAGACATAAGTAATAATTTGACAAATTATCAATATTTGTCCTTTCCCAAAGTTTCACAAATTATTGACAGTTTGCCCACCAAATAGCAGTCATACAGAACTTCATACATTGCCAGTTATTTACTTTTTGCTCATAGACAACACACGCACTAACAATTTACCTCATTAGATGAAGATTAAGAAAAAATACACTTCAATATTTTCCCCTTATAGGACTTTGTTATAAAGAAGGACAGTTTCAGTACCCAATACATAACATACTATTCAGATTAACTTACTAACATTTGGTGTGAATGAATATTGGCCTCAGAATCAAAAAACCTGCGTTTGAATCTTGGCTCTGGCACTTCCTACATCATGAGCTGTGAGAAATGATTCATTTGGACCTCTACTCTATTTCAATCAGTATTAATCAGTTTGATATTTTATATAAATCATATAGAGATAATTACATTAAGATAGGTTCTTATAGTAGGCCTTTATAGTAGCCTCAGATTTAACATGTTCACTACTTGTTTACCAGTTATGAAGCTCAACTGTGCAACCACAACAATGCTGACAAACATATCTCCAACCTGTTTTACTCAAATTCCATGTTCAAACCCAGTGTGGGTAGGATGCCTTGACTCTTTGGAAAGCCCCCCAACTTGTTTTTGTACCTCTTTACCACCCTTTCTTGTGCAACGTGAGAAGGTGATCTTATGACCATCTTACGACTACTTAGTCAGCAGGTATGTTTCCTGTTTTGTTCAAACTGCTGATATGTAATTTTTGGCCCTCAAGAGCAAGGTGTACCAACCAATGAGATTCTGTATTTTACCATGCGTATTTTGCACATTTGGGTATCAAATCCTATGAAGACAAGGTCCTGGGGACCAGAGACATCTCAGATCATGAGAAAGATATGAGGCCCACTTTACTGAAGAGGGCCATAGACCCTTTGATGAAGTGCTATTAGCTTAAAGTTCTGCCTCAGTGGCTTTTCTTGCACATTGGACAATTTTTGACACCACAGAGCAAGACATTTCCCCTCTTGGCACCTGTTTATTTGTAAAATGGTGAGAGTAATTTGGGTATGGGGCAGAGGTATCAAATACACTTTCCAGCCAGCAAAACTCCTGACCCCAACCAGATAAAAATGTAACTGGGAAATGTTTAACAAAATAAATAAAATGCAATAAAACATAGATAATGTTAATTTGTGGTTTTCAAGGTTAGTATGCCTAGGCAGGGGTTTGTTTCTGTTTGAGTTTGACACCACAAATGTAGAGAGGAGAATGCTGACCTTGGAGTTATGAAGACCAGGGTTCAGTTCCTTCCTACCTTTGCACAGACTAGCTGTGTGATCCTGGGCAAGTCATTTAACTTCTCAGTGCCCCAGGCAGCTCTTTAAAGTGATGCACAGAACTATGCCCAAAGGTATATAAAATTGTGCATACCCTTTGATCCAGCAATATCATTACTAGGTCTGTATCCCAAAGAGATCATAAAAAATGGAAAAGGACCCACCTGCATAAAAATATTTATAGCAGCCCTTTTGTGATGGCAAGGAATTGAAATTGAGATGATGCTCATCAATTGGGAAATGACTGAACAAGTTGTGGTATATGATTGTAATGGAATACTATTGTGCTATAAGAAATGATGAGCAGGCAGATTTCAGAAAGACTTACATGAAGTGATGCTGTGTGAAGTGACCACTTGTTTACCAGTTATGAAGCTCATTGTGCAATGATCAACTTTGATAGACTTAGCTCTTCTCAGCAATATAATGATCTAAGACAATTCCAAAAGACTCATGACGGAAAATGCTATGCACATCCAGAGAAAGAATTATGGAGTCTTAATGCAGATCAAAGCATACTATTTTCTCTGTTTTTGGGGGGTTTTTTTGTTTTGTTTTGTTTCACATGGTTTTTCCCTTTTCTGATTCTTCTTTCACAACATGACTAATGTGGAAATATGTTTAATATGATTGTACATTTATTGCTTGCCATCTTGGGGAGGAAGAGGGGAGGAAAGGAGGGGAGAAAAATATTTGGAACTCAAAATTTTATAAACGTGAATGTTGAAAACTATCTTTATATGTATTTAGAAAAATTGAAATAATATTAAGTGGGAAAAAATAAAGTAATGAGCATATTATTAATGTGCATATGGAAGAGAACTTTCTACTTGGGAAATCCCTTGCAATAGTGAACTCATGGGCTCAGATTAAAAACAAAATAAAACAAAAAACAAACCTTATAAGGTTCTTGTGAGGAAAATACTTTGTGAGCCATAAAGCATTATATTAAAGTTATTGTTGTTATTATTATAGTCACAACTCCTCAGAGAAATCAAACAGGATATGACTAAGTACATAAAATAGGAATTGGAACAAAAATGTTAACCATCACTCTAAACATTGTTACTGTGTTCTTTAAGAGATGTTGATTACAGGCACACCAAGCAGCCCCAACTCTGGGCTCAGGAAGATTAGCTTTTATCCTGGGAAAGCTTGAGTTCTAAAGGAGGGGAGTTAGGTTTTTCTCATACTCTCTGGCTCATTATTCCCCAACCTCAAAGCAAAACTCTGGAGAAGATAGTTCAAACAAAGATTAGGAATGTCTTATGATTAGGGTATCCACAAAAAAGGATTAATAGGGTCCCTTCTTGAAAAGAACTTGTGGGGTCCCAACTGGGAAAAAGTCATAAAAACTTAAACTCTATGAAGGGTGGAAGCCCAGACATGGTGATCTGTTAGAAATCATAACTTAGATACTAAATCATAACTTAAACAATGAGTCATAACTTAAGATACCATGACCTATGAAAGCCAAAACAATATCATGGCCCATATGTGACTGATATATCATCTATACACAAACTTATGTTTGGGCATACTATTGACTTAATGCCTAAGCTCCCTAATAAGCAGAAAACCAAAAATATCCACCAATCAATAGTAATGAACCCTCTAGCTCCTCCTGCCTTTGTCTGTTTTCTGTAATTACCACGGAGATTTTGGGGATTCTTAGTGAGGATACACTGAACTCTTTGACCACCACCCCAGACCAAAGATTGCCCCTGTTTTGCAAGTATTCATAATAATTGAACTACTACCTATAATCAATCTAGAGCTCCATGGCCTCTTCCTTTGGTATCAAAAGAACACCCCATAGTTATGGAGGAGGTACAGGGCTCCCCAGCCAGGGGAATTCCTGACCTTACTATATATATATATATATATATACACACACACATATATATATACATGTATATATATATATATACATATATATAAAACAGATCAGGCATAGTATTGCTATTTGTTTTCTCCACCATAAAAGAAATACTTAAAACACAAAAAGGTTTATCAGAGTTCAATGACAAATACTTGAAACAAACTAAAACTTAAAGGATCCCCAAAAGAGACACAGAAACAAAAAGGTATTCAAGACTTGTAGAATCCCTTCACCTCTATTATATTCTTCCAAGAGGTTGATATTTGAAATAATAAATATGAAAATATTTTGTGGTACTCGTAAACAGTTTATTTCACTTTTGCCTTAGATTTATACTGGCTGAGCAACTCATGCAAGGTCCCTATCTTCTAGAAAATCGTGTCCTGGCTTTGGCTTATCCTACTCTGTGCCGGCTGCGCCGTGCACTCTCCTCCTATAAGGAGCAGGTTGCCAGAGTCGTACTTACCAGTCTTCGGTCCCCAACCGGATAAACACAGAGATGAGCCTACCAGGAGGTGCCAACACCCGAGCTTTATTCAGAGGCCATCACAGCAAGGCCAAGCAGGAAGGCCAGAGCAACAGAGCAGGAGCAAAGAGAGAGCGAGCTCTGCCCACTACCGTTCCTTAAGTACCTACTTAGCCCCTCCTCCTCAGCCCGCCTACTAGTCATTGATTGTAGGATCAGATACCGGAAGGGGATGTCTGAGTTTAGTGCACCAAGGGAGAGGAAGTGACGCAGGAGGCTAGGAACGGATACAGGAAGGAGGCGTCTGGGATTAGTGCATAGACAAAGGGAAAGTACGTGACCTAGGAAGTCAGGCCCAGATACCGGGAGGAGGCGTCTGGGGTCAGTGCTACACAAAGGGAAGGGTACGTGACCCAGGAAGTCAGGAAGGACACAGGAAGGAGGCGTCTGGGGTTGACGTTGCACTTAGGGAGGGGACTAAGCAAAGGGAACTCGGCCTCTGCTGTCCCACTCCCACGTGGCACAGCCTCCTGCCTCAGGAGCACGTGCTCCGGCTACTTCCTTGTATCCTGTTCCTTCCCCAGTTTATCACAGCTCACATAGCACTGCCCACTGCCTCAGGAGGGTGACTTCTCCGTATCCAGTCCATCCCAGTTCACCACAACTCCACCTAGCACAGCCCTGCCTCGGGAGTGTGAGCTCCGGTTACTTCCTAATACCCAGTTCCTACCCCATCTTGCCACAACCCGCACTTGGCAGTAGCCAACATCAGACAGTCCCTCACACTACTCTTGTTCATCATCTTCTCTGAGAAGGTGTTGCTAAATCACCTGCATTCAAACCCATGAGCTATGTTCTCTCATGGAATCAATAGAATTTGAAAGTTGGAAAGGATCTCAGCAGCTATCAAGTCAAACCCATAAAAAAAATTCCCTCTATAATCTGCCCTCAGTTCCTGATCTCAGGCCTCACATACAAGAGACATCCCAGAGATTAGAGGAATTATTTCCTCTTCTACCCTAAAAGCGTATCTCTTCAATACTACATTGGCTTGTCATGGTGGATCAATCTGGTTCAACAAACATTTTATTAAATGCTTACTGTGTTAGACACTAGGGCTACAAAGACAAAATGAAACAGTCCTGAAATTTAATGAAATGAAACAGTGAAGAAATTTACATTCAGTTGGGGAAACAATAAGTATACAAAAACAAAAATACAAAATATATACAAAGTCCTTTTCTAGGGAGGGCACAAGCCTAATTTAACAAGGGCTCCAGGGGACATAATGACAGGCTAGGAAAGAATAGAATAGGGACCACAAGTGGGATAAATCTAATATAGACGAGTATGAGGGAAAGTGGTAGTCAGGTAGTCACAATTGGCTTATGCAGACTCCAAGTCAGAAGATTAATATTACTGAACCTATGAATGTAGACATGGTTCAGTAGATCATTCCCCTGTCATAGCAGCAATGTTAATGTTGATTTGATAGTCAATGGGTGAGAAAAAAGGGAAAAGGGTGATGGGATGGCAGGGCAGAATTCTAGTCTCAGGTTTTGCTTTGATGGTCAAGATAAAGATCAGCAAAAGTAGGGGCTGATAAAGCTCTGGGGCCAGATTAATTTTAGAGGGATGAAGTATGTTTGGGGTATTCATCCTCAGTCAGGTCACCTCTGTCCCAGGGCTTCACTCCAATATTAAACAGATTGCCCAGGGGAGTCTGAGAAACATACTGCTCAAAATAGTCTTTGTTCCTGGACTGGTAGCCAGAGTAGAATGGCAGGGGGAGCAGTTAAGATACTCAATCTCCAGTTCTGTTCTCAGCCACAATTTATATCCTCTTTTTCCATTATATGAGCTTTTCTCCAGTCCATTGTACTTTCCACCATCATCACTCTACCCTGAGCTGAGTGGAGGGATGATTCTAATAACCTCAGGGCTGCTTCTAGAAACAGTCACACAACTAGCATTTACTAGGTACCTACTGTGCTAAATGTGGGCAGCTAGGTGGTGTAAGGGGTTGGAATAAGGAAGATTCATCTTCATGAGTTCAAATCTGGCCTCAAACAGTTACTAGCTGTGTGACCCTGGGCAAGTTACTTAACCCTATTTGTCTTAGTCCACTGGAGAAGGAAATGGCAAACCACTCCAGTATCTTTGCCAAAAAAAAACAACACCAAACCCCAACTGAAGAACAACTACTGTGTTAAAAACTGAGTATATTAAAGAGAAAGGAAGCAAATACTCCTCCTATTGCTCTGGGGTAGGCGTGTAGGCAAACCTCCAGCTTTCAATAAAAAATTCCTGGAATTAATTCCAAAAAGATGTAAGGGAATAATGGGTGGGTGGGTGGAGCATGCATTCTCTCTAGTACTGTCTGCCACATATTGAGGAGGAGAGATTTGAAGTAATCGTAACATTTGTAGTTGATTTTTGTATGTCCATTTTTTTTGAATTATCTAAAAATTATACATTATGTAATTTTATATTATCATTATATATAATTTTGTATAAGCTTTGTATAAGCAGACATGAAATGATGCCTTTTGCATTTTATGCACTCATTTCTGAGAAGGACTTCTGGATTTTGTATTTCTCTGGCCTTTTTTTCTGTTTTACCTTGTTCTATACCTTCTGTGAATACCTCCAGGCTGAAGTCTTGAAGGGATAGTAGGCCATTCTGATCATCATGGGATTGATTACTAGCTCAACTAGGTTAGATGCCATGAATTTTTGTATCATTTTATTTATAGCTGGTAAACTTAATCTAAACATTTGGTTTTATAGCTAAAATGTGAAAGGAAGCTTTTTTAGACTCCATACCACTTTGTACTTTATTCTCTTTGCCATCTAAGTCATCTTGGCCATTAGAAACAGCTATTCTTAGCTGAGCTCATCTAGTAAAATAAAGACTATCTCCAAGCAATCAAAGATACTTAAAAGTGAAGGATTGAGTCTATTTTCTACCCTCCCAAAACATTTTTGTTTGAAATTCCCAAATAACAAAGGGAAAAGTGGGTTATTATGCCTGCATTATTTGGATAATGGCCTTTCTCCACTTTCACTTCTATAGCCACAGTCACTATGATGAGGTCTAGAGGTTTAGGGATGCTGAAACCCCAAAATCACGACACGTGAGGCCTGCTCAAAAGAATTCAACCCAAGCCTTCTTTCAGCCAGAGACAAGGCTTATTAAAGATCTGCCATATTAGTCAGACTCTTAAGGAATCTGAGCATCTGTGAGTTATTGACTAGATTGTAAAAATCTGAGCACCTTAATGGAGACAAGATGGACCTTATACACAGAATGACTATGGAGAGACCAAGTAGTCTGGGGGTGGGGGTGGACTATGAGGTAATAGAACACTAGGGACCTGGACCACAGGGCCAAGGGAGAATGGACCCTATATAGGATTAAGGGTGGGAATTGGCAAGGAGTGGGGGAGTAATGGGGAGGTAAAACAATGGAGGGCTAGGAATTTAGAATTAGGAGATCGGGTGTAGGAACCCAGTTGATAGGATTATACCTTTGGGTAGTAGGTGATAAGCAAAAACTAGGGATTATACCTTCAGACGCTTCCTTCATCAAGTAAAAGAATTCAAGGACAGTCCAAGAGTTTTCTAGGGCCTATAGATAAATGGGGCCCAAATTGGGACAAATATCTCAGCTTGGGCCCATACCCCATCATTCTCCCCTCAAATGAATGGGACCCAAATTATTTTGGGGTAAAGGGCAAAGGTCTCGGCCTCTGAAACTGCTTCCTGCTGGCAAGAGGCATAGAACTGTCCCTTCCTTGCTGGGTCCTGAGGTTTAGGGGTGCTGGGACCCCAAAATCACCATACACGAGTCCTGCCTGAATGAATTTGACCCAAGCCTTCTTTCAGCCAAAAACAAGGTTTATTAGAATATCCATCATATTGGGAAGACTCTTAAGGAGTCTAAGCATTTGTATCACTAATGCAAGAGGATCAGATCTTAAGAATCTGAGACTTTGGCTAGATTCTAAGAATTTGAGCATTACTGAGGATTGGCTAGATTTTAAAATGGCTAAAATTTTAAAATTAGATTTTAAAAGAATCTGAGCACTTTAATGGAGACAAGATGGACCTTATATACAGAAAGACTGTGGGAGGGATCTAGGAGTGACCAACTTTTGGGGTGACTGGAGGAGAGGTCTAATATTTTGTTGAAGACTTTTCTATCTTCTTCTTGAACTAGGTTGTATTGTATATTGTTCCCTCAACTCCTTCACAATTGCACTGCCTCAAGTAGGAATGTCCTCTTTACAAACTTGGTTAAGTCTAGCTAATAATTATTGATGGGGTTTGGGACTGCTGAAATGTCAGTGTACAGGGCAGTGTCTTCCTGGAATAAATTCACGAACTCAAACCATCTTCCAGTCAAGGGGCAAATTTTATTGTAACATTAGTAGAAGTGAGTAGGGTTCCTAGTGAACCTGCAATTTAATGGGGGTGAGACTGATGCTTATATACAAAAGGGACAATGAAAGGATCTGATTGGGATTAAGGAGTGATAAATAGTCTGGGGTGGGCCAGGTGCAACAGTGAAAGGAATCTCAAGTAAGGTAACTGGGTGATCAAGAGGCCTGGGGTAGGCCAGTGATCTGGGCTGCTGGAATATATGGAAAAATTCAGGGCCTTTAGGGGTCCAGGTCCCATCTTCCCATCAATAATAACAACAACAATAATAGCATTTGTATTTATATAGTTTATATGTGCCAAGTGCTATGCTAAGCACTTTGCAAATATTGATTCATTTGATCTTCACAACAACCCTGGGAGGTTTTTTTACAGATGAGGAAACTGAGGTAGACAAAGTGGTAAGAGACTTGACAAAGTCACACAGCTAGTAACTGTTTGGGGCTGGATTTGAATTCAGGTCTTCCTGACTCCAGGTCTAGCACTCTAACCACATCAATTCTTTGTTCTCTTTAGTACCTTTTCGCCTCCTTATAACCACCTTGGGAGCTACGATTTTAAGGTCCAGATGTGGTAGTTTCACTGTCCTTGATACAGAAAACCATTTGTCACATTGATTTTTATAAATCTTTTCTATTCCTCTTTTGCTTCTTGTCTTCCTTTAATGTTAATCCTTAAATGCCTTTGGGATGATCTTGCTTCCTTGAATATCTTACCAATCTTTAAACTGATCTTCCCTTCTACTACTTTTCTCTGTTTATTATCTTAATTTTCCATCATTCTTCATGAACACAAACACACAAACAAACAAATAAGTTTATATTCTAATCTGATGTTGCCTTTGGCAGCCATCTCTTCTTTTGGCAAATAAATTGCATTTTTGCTGCATAAGGTTTTTTCCTGGGCTCTATGGGTCTTTTTTTTTTGTGGCAATTAATTTACATTGGTTAACTTCTCCGTAAATATTACAATTGGTGTCATTGTCATTTCTGTTATCCATTTCTCATGTGGGACTGTCAATTACTTGTTTAAATAGTTGAATATTTAAAAAACAATTTCCCCAATTACTCAACAGATACATATTTTTCCTTTATCCTTTTTTCCCCCTAATTCTTATTTTAGCTTTGATAGATCAGTGGTCTAACTCTACATAGACAATTTACTCAGGGTTAATTCGCCATTGCATAGCTCAAAATCCAGCAAAGGGTTTGTAGTAACTCAGAGTGCAATGTCTGTGATAGTCATCATGGTGTACTTCACTCAAGCTGTTTTCTTCTAGTGGTGGCCAATCTCACAGCATGGCCCATCTTTCAGTAGGCTAAAAAATCTACAACCCCACCTTGGAAGTCTAAGCAATAGTTGTCAGAGCCCCAAGCCACAGTGCAAAGAGAGAGTGACAGAGACTTACTGAGGAAACAGATAAACAGAGACAGAGGCAGACAGAGAGACAGAGACAGAATATAAGTTGTTTTTCCTTTTAAACTGAGTCCATGACTCTTGCTGCTCAGTTACCAGTCATCTTCAATATAACCCCCAATGATGGGAGTACTTCAGACCAACCCTGGAGCTTCTACTAATGTATGATCCTTGGTAAGGGTCCAAAACATGGACCTATCACCTAGCACTCTCCCCAAGATGGTCCTTGTCATCCCAAAGTACAAGTCTTTCAATAAGGAGCTCAAGAACACACCTATCTACCCCATGAGGATACAGTGCATACTCCAAGGCCTCAACACCGATTTAAAAAAAAAAAAAAGCTAGTGGAAGAATTTTGTATTTTATCCCACAGGCAAAAGGGAGCCATTGAAAATTTTTGAGTAGGAGTGTGACATGGTTTAATTTGGTTTAAAAGGATCAATTTGGCATTTGTGTGGAGGGGAGATTGTGGAGAGAAGAGAATGGGAGAGCAGAAAGGAGCTTAGACAGGTGAGACTTCTCTCACCTAACTTAGGACCCTAACATAGGTAAAGGGTTTACGGGAAGAGAAAATAGAACAGACAGGAAAGATGTTGTGGCCATAAGATGAAGAACCCAATAAAAAAGAGGGAGTAGGGGAAGGACTGTCAGGAAGAAGGAAAAGTCAAGGATGACACTAACATTGGAAACCTGTTTACTGAAAGGATGGTGGTGCCTGGACAGAAACAGAAAATTTTGCAGGAAGGAGGAATTTGGGGGGGAACTATAATTAATTCTACCTTAAACGTTTTCAATTTAATTCATCAAACATTTATTAATGTCCTACTATGTGCCAGGTAGTACACTACGCCTCAGGGCAAAAAACAAAATGGTCATTGCCCTCAATGAATTTACATTCAATTGGGTGGGTGGAGAGGGGTTATCTGTCCAAAAATAATAAGGATAACAAACATTCATAGAGCACCTCAAGGTTTGCAAGGTACTTTACAAACATTCTTATTTGATCCTAGGAGGTGGGTGCTATTATTATCCTCTCTTTACAGATGAAGAAACTGAGGTACAGACAGGTTAAGTGACTTGCCTAGGGTCACACAGCTATTAAATGTCCAAGGCCAGATTCGACCTTAGGTTTTTTGGACTCCAGGCCTGACAATTGAGTGCCATTTAGCTGCCTACATAGAAAGGAGATAGAATGTCTTGTAAGGGGAACAGCAAACATTTCAGTTTGACTGCAATATAGAATGTTAAGAGCAGAGTACATGAAGGATAGCCGTGTACTATAAACCTGGAGAATTAGACTGAAGCTAGATTGTGAAGGGCTTTTAAGAACCAAACAGAAATTTTTGTAATTCAACCTAGAGATAAGAGGGAAGCTTTAGAGCTTCTTGATTATTCTTTGTTTACAGGACTTCCAAGTATCCCTAGACTGATTAGCTTTATGTCTTCTTCATCTTTAAATCTTGCACCTAGGAAAAATCTACTTAATATTTGTTTAATGACATATGCTGTCACCTTTACATAAAACCCCTCATCCAGATATCTAAGAAACACCATTTCATGGGATCCCAAAAGTATATGTGTGTGTTTATGTATATTTTGTTGCTGTCATTTTTCAGTCACATCCAACTCTCCATGACCCCATTTGGGGTTTTCTTGGAAAAGACACCAAAGTGATTTGCCATTTCCTTCTCCAGTTCATTTTACAGATGAGGAAACTTAGGCAAACAAAATTCAGTGACTTGCTCAGGGTCACACAGGTACTAAGTGTCTGAGGCCAGATTTGAATTCAGGAAGAGAAGTGTTCCTGACTTCTGGCTCAGCACTCTAGCTGCCCTATATTCATATATACACAATAGTTATGTGTTATATACACAGTAAAACCTATGGATAATGTTAATTTGTGGTTTTTAAAGTGCCTACACAAGCTATCCTTTAGAAAAGGGCATAGAAGAGAAAACTTAACTAGTTGTAAGACCTTGGGAAAGTTATTCGGTTCAAGTTACCTCATCTGTAAAATGAAAGCATTAGAATACCTTATCTTTAAATTTCCTTCTCCAGTCTGGTCTAAGTTTCTATTCTTTAGTTTCCCAAAACCAAAGGCATTCTGCTGATGCATAGCCTGTTGTAAGCTGTATAGTCTCACTTACTCTTTCTAAATGCCCACACTTCCTAATAGGCTCAAAGAGGCTCTTCCTAATTTAATACTGTATTCGGCTCAGGCTCAGATACACTCCCGTGCATGAAGCCTTTCCCAATTGCCCCTCCCCTCCTTTGTACTGAAATTTGTATATTTTTGTATTTATTCACTTTATATTTATGCTGCTTATATGTAGATACATATACATACATACGTATAAACAATCTCTACTAGAAATGAGCTTACATTCTTATGGAGGTGGGGGAGGAAGAGAAGTGCAAGTGTATATACATACACACATACACACACGTGTGCAAATATGTAATTTTTGGGAAATTATATATACACATATAATAGGAATTATATATGTATGTATACATGTTTATTCCCTACTTGCCGTTACCTTCTCATCAAGGTAGGGGAGGGAAATAAGTGCAGGAGTTTGTGTGTGTTTGTGTGTGTGTGTGTGTTCACGTACACGTGTATAAATTTTATATATAATACATATATACACAGGTGTATATATAAAATTTGGATTACATATGTGGATGTGTGTGTATAAAAATTCCTACTCGCAGCGAGTTTACGTTCTAATGGAGGTGGGGGAGGGAGACAAGGGCAGCTCTTGCTCGGACTCGGATGCCCAGCGCCGGGCATGTCGATTCTCCCCACTCGCCCCCAAGAACGACACCAAGCCGCCTGGTTCAGATCTCCGCAGAAGACAGAAAATCAGCCCGGACCAGTCCCCCGGCCCCGGCAGGGTCTCGAGCGCAGCTAGAGACCCCCACTGCGGACCCAAGCCCCAGCTGGGCCGCCTCCGCCCCCAGCCGCAGCACCCCGCCCTCCAGCGTGGCCACGCCGTCCCCGCCCTGACCCGGCTGCCGCTTCCGCCGCTTCTTCCTTCTACACGTGCTGTTCTGGGGCACATGCAACAGGCCACGCCGGGTAAGTGGGGGCCGGCGCCACAGGCTTCTCGGGCTTGTACGCCTTGGCCCAGCTTCTCGTGCCCAGCCTTTCGGAGCCCCTCGCCAGCCCCCAGCAGCAGCAGCTGGGGGAGAGGAGAGGCGCCTGCTTGCCTGCGTGAGCACCCCCAGCCTGGCCACATTGTTGGGGGGGCTTGACTGTAGAGTGTCCGTGATGACGCTCGGGCAGCGCTGACCATGGGGCTCCACTTTGATGATGGGGGGAGGGAGGGGTCTGTCTGTGGGGGAGTGTTGCCAAAGTACGACTTTTTAATAAATCTCACGCCAAGGGATTCTCTCGGAAAACAAGGGAGAGTGTATCGTGCATGGTGTGCATTTTGCCTGCCACCCCGAGAACTTGGAGTGAATGAGGGGAAAGTTTGGAAATCTGGCCGGCCACCGGGGGCGGAGGGGCGGTGCGCTTCCCGAAATAAATCAGCCAAGTCTTGCTGTCCCTGCTTATGTTGCAACCCTGCACGACTCTTGAGGCGTAGTCTGCTGGTTTTCAATTTGGGAAAGTGTTTGGGTTTGGGGAGATTGTATTTGTGTAGGACTAAGTACCCATTCTTTGGTCTCGCCTGAAGCAGCATTGAGGTGGTTCAGGCTTAAAGGGTTTCCCAGCCCTGAAAAGTGTTTTACACCCCATTAGATTGGAAATTCCTGGGGCTGGTGCCACTGGATGTGCGACTTGATGATAAATGCTGTTCTGTGTTAGCTTACGTTCACGCTTTAATAACAGTAGTTGATTTTTGAGCATTTTACCAAATGAAATTTTTCTTACTTATGACACATTGTTTTGAGGTAAAGGATCTTTTAGAACTAGAAGGGGTCTCAAAGGCCATTCAATCCAGTCTCCCCAGAGGGCAAATGAAGAAGTTGAGGCCCAGAAAAATTGCTTGCCTGAGGTCACTTAGTAAGTGACATAATTAGAATGTGAACCCAGGCCCTCTGACTCCTAAACCGGTGCATGCCCTGAAATGGGAGCACTGTGGTTGGGTGGGGTGGAAAGATTACCCAACCAGTGAATCTTGAGGAGACCTAGTTTGTGGGTCAAGCATGTCATTCTTCCTGTCGCTTTTGACAGCTGGCATGGATAGCCTAGGCCCTGATGAGCCAATTTGGAGTTTTCTTACCCTGTTAACTTGCAGGGCAGATTTTTTTCCCTCTTAAAATTATATTAAAAGCAACACACACAATAAAGTAGATACCACAAGTGGCTTACATATTTTGGATCCTGAAGTTTGAAACTTGAACCAATAAAGCCTGGGGAGCATGCTAGCTTTTTCAGTGAATTGCCAAAACCTGCCCATCCATGTTTGTAGCTTGTATCTTTTGTTTGTTAGACCGATGATTGACACAGGTTGCTTAGAGCACCACTTCTCATCAGTTTAGGACTTGTAAGAAAGATCCAAAAAAAAAAGATCTTTTTACAGCAGAGTAGAGGACCTGAGTAAATATATATCTCTAGCATTTGCTGGCAAAAGTATAGGCATACATACTAATTTTCTTTATAGGGTTTTTTGTACCCCAAAGTGGTTTAGTCTAACAATTTAACATTTGTATTTGCATTTTGGGCTTTTTAATTTTTTGATTGAATTGTTACCCTCTTCCTAATATTTTATATTTTTAAATAAATTCTAATGAAAACAGCTTTCAGAGTTCTGATTTCCTCTTTTTTTTTCTTAACACTATAACTACAGTGAGAGTGCTCTGTGTTTTTGTGGCATCTACAATCAAGATGAGAATTGTATCTAACACTATTGCCCAGTAGATTGTAGATTCCTAATTGAAGCCTCAGATGATTGCAACCGTGAGCAATTTGGAAGCAAATACTGATAGCAAACACACTTTCTCTCTCTCTCTTTCTCTCTCTCTCTCTCTCTCTCAAGTTTTTGTCATATGATTTTTTTGTTTGTTTTAATAGTGATGGACTGCAGAATTTTTCAAAGGTGGCTTCGTTTTGAGTTTGTTTTTTGAGACATTTTTAAGCACTTGATTTCTGGTAGTTATTGTACATGTTGCATTTTGAGAAAAAGAACATTTTAAATTTACCCTCTTCTTCGGGATAAAAGAAGTGTGGGTGTAAAAATTAACATTTATTTTTAGGAAACCTTTAGCTTTGGGCCCCAGAAGTTGGTTTGTGTGGAGGGAGTGGGGAGTACTTTTTAAAATTCTGAATTAGTTGGGAATAGCACTCCCATTCTTCTTCATTGACTCAACTGACATCTGTACCTTTTCCTTCATCACTAGTTCCTGGAGTACTTGGAGGGTGTTAAGGTAGACAGAGAGTAGCTAGATTGAAAGGGGCCAGGTTATGACGGTTTTTGAATGCCGAAGAGGATTTGATCCTGGTAATTGGGAGCTCCTCTGGAAAGTGAGGTAATTATAATTAGATGGCCCAGTGAGAAAAGGACCAAGGTTTGATCCCCTCGTGGAGTGATCTGCAATGCTTACCCTAACCAGTTGCCTTGCTAATGCATGCACTTAAACCAGGGACCAGGTGAGAATAGGATAAATGACTCTGTAAAATCATTTTTGCACTACTAGAAAAACAATGAAATGTGCACATTTTTCAGTTATCTTCACCTATTCTGCTCCCTTAAAGAAAGTTTAATATATAAGCCTGGATGATATTTACAGACAGCAGTATTATTGTGAAAAGTGTTGGTTTATTAAGAGGTTTATTGCCTTATTTTTAAGGATTACAGGGAAGTAGTTTAATAAGTCACACTGTCATCCATCCCAAGTCCCTTGTCTTTATCTTTTGCCTTCTTTGGGACAAAACAGTGAGGTGGAAAGCACATTAGATTTTGAGGCAGAAGGCCTTGGTCTGAATCCCAGTTCTTCCATGTAATGTGTAGTATGACTTTGGTCAAATCACTTTTCTTGACTTCAGTTTCCTCATCTGTAAAATGGGGGAAATAATAGGTGTTTTTCCCACTTTACAGAGTTCTTGTAAGGTAACCCCTTTGAAAACCTATAGACATATGAATATTATTATGCATTTCATCTATATATTGTAATGTGGGAATCGTAGCTGTGACAGGAATGTGTATTGTGATAACACTTAAAGGAGGACCTTAAGAGATTCTCCTTCAAGAGGCACACATCAGCTGTTGAGAGGAGTTAGTAGTAGTTGTACAGTTATTTTAAGAGCTTATGTGAGTGCCAGGGTAATGAGTCCCAACCACCTCTTTTCCATCCCTTGTCCCTCTGGCCTACATATCTCCGTACCTTTCCAGCTGCTTTGATACTGGCTACTTGACCTTTCCTGGAGAGACAGGACCAGGCTCCCCTTCTGGTTCCTCTCCAAATCTGACTCTCAAATTTCACACCTACTTGTTCCTGGACTTTTGAGCTCATGTCACCAGGCTCTAGTAGTATTTCTAAAATCTATCCTTCCTTCCCCTCTGCTGACACCCCCCCCCCCATTTGTTGAACCTTAACTGAAGGTTTATGCTTGTGCCAATCTCCTTCTGAAGAACTCTTCTTTGAGGGAAGAGGCAATTTCTAACTCAGTATTTGTAGTTCTTTGGTTCCATAGGGTTTACTCCAAGAGAGAATTCCTTAGTCTCAGAATGCCATTGGCTTAGTGTTTATGGGTCAGAAAATTTGAGTTACTCCGATTTAAATTAGTCTGGGGAATCTGGCCTTAGGTTTTGGACACCAAGGTAAAATTTCCTGGAGTTTACTGGAGCCAGTACTTAATGCTCAGTAGATTATGAGCTCCTTGAAGGTAGGGACTTTTTGCCTCCCTTTATATGCTCAGCGCTTAGCAGAGTACCTGGCACATAAGTGCCTGGTACTTATTAAATGTCTTTTAATTGATTGATACCCACGCCCATGTTTAGTGGATCTTTGTAGAAATTTACTCCCAACTTGCCCAATGCCCTTTCTCCCATGGGAAAAGGTTTTTTGTGCACATATGTTTTGCATTTTCTGTTTTTGTTTCCTACTTTCTGATTTCTCACTACAGTTTTCTAGGTGTGAGGAGGGGAATGAGAATTATAAGAACTCAGTTTGGCCTGAGACCAGGATGATTAGACCTCTTAGGAAGAAGGGTATTCCGCTTGGTTTATGGACTATTTGGCATTAGATTAAAATGGATTTTTTTTTTTAGGATATAGTTTTGTTTCCTAGGGTTGAGAGTACTGTGCTGTCCTGTTTAAAAACAAATTTGCTTGGCATGTAGTGTAAATGATTATGTATGAATTTTTGGGAGCTGGGAGGAGGGCAGGACAAGGATAGAGAAATAAAAAATGAAAGCTTTTCCTCATCTCCTTGAGAGCAGTAACTGTTTTGATGTTGTCTTTGTATCCCTAAGATCTAGATTAAATACTTCATAAATGACACTTTGTTGAATTGAATATTGGTTGATTCGTGGCTTGGCTTTTTATTCCTGAAACAGGACCATGGCTAGGAATGGGACAAATGCAGATGTGGCCATGGAAGAAGGGCCCAGTCCTTGTAAGCGAGTGAAAGTGGAAACAGTTGATCCTGCTTCACCTTTGAACTTTGACAGCCCTGATGCTCTCTTTGAGAGCTTGATCTCGCCCATCAAGACAGAGACTTTTTTCAAGGAATACTGGGAGCAAAAGCCCCTTCTAATTCAGAGAGATGATCCTTCACTGGCTGCTTACTTTCAATCCCTTTTCCAGTTAACAGATTTGAAGAATCTGTGCAGACTGGGGATGTACTATGGAAGAGATATAAATGTGTGCCGATGTGTGAATGGGCAGAAGAAGGTGTTAAATAAGGGCAGCAAAGTACACTACCTCCAACTGAGAAAAGATTTTGATCAGAAAAGGGCAACCATCCAGTTCCACCAGCCTCAGAGATTTAAGGTAAAGTAACATCTGAGCCTCTCATTGCAGAACATATTGCTTCCATCATTCAAGGCTGAATGTGTGGCCTATATGTTTTACTAACTCCACTTGGAATAATTCTTGAATTATAAGGTTAGATTCAAGAATTCATCCAATCTCCTCTTCTCTTGCTGTGCATATCCCAATCTGAGAAAAGCTAGTGACCTTTTGTAAAATATAACCTGGTAAGCTTTCCCATGGATAGAGAGATTGAAATCCATAGGTCAGTAGATGAACATTAACAAGTGCTTCCTCTGTGCTGATCCCTGAGGATAGAAATACAAGCAAGCAAGACAGTTTTGGCCATAGGGACCTTACTTTCTAATGGGGGAAGAAAAACATGAAGGAATGCTGGGGGTGGGAAGTGTCTGGAAAGGGAGAAGGTGTTTTCACAGGGCATGGTGAAGAACCTGCAGGGGAGTGCCATGGAGACCTTGGCTCTGGCAAATCAAATCGAGGAGGAGACTCAGATGTGTAGTCCAAGCTTCTAGTCAGGAGGATGTGGAGGTGGTGGCCTGGGGGCCCTTGCCCCTTTTGGTGACATTGTCCCAGTTTCCTGGAACTCTGGTTTCAGATATCTGCTGTGATCACTCTACTAAGCCACCAGAAGATTCTGGTGAATCTGGCCCTGATAAATGAACCTTATCTAGCCAAGGCCTCCATTACCCTACCTTGCAGTCTTTTCACTATGCCCCTGTGAGAATACTTTCTGCCTTTCCAGATGACCCTGGGCCTTTGCATTCCTTTATGTTTTACTTTCCTCACTGGAATGTGAGGTGTTTGAGGCCAGTGGTTGTCTTGCTTATAATTTCTATCTTCAGGGCTTAGTATAGTACCTGGCACATATGAAGCACTTAATAAATGCTCATCTGTTGTTCTATCTATCTGTCCGTCTATCCATCAGTCTCCTTACTGGAAAATTTACCCGTGAATCTGGTGGCTTATTAGGAAGTCACCGAATTTTCTTTTTGAAGTTGAAATCACTCCCAATTGGAGCTCATGTACAGGTAAGTATAAGCAGTGTTTGGGCTAGGCTAACAGCAATATGTATTACAACATTTTGTTGTTGTTTAATTGTGTTGGACTCTGACCCCATTTGGGGTTTTCTTGGCAAAGATACTGGAGTGGTTTGTCATTTTCTTCTCTAGCTCATTTTAGAAATGAGGAACTGAGGCAAACAGAGTTAAGTGACTGGTCCAAGGTCACACAGCTAGTAAGTGTCTAAGGCCATATTTGAAATCAGGTCTTCCTAATTCCAGGGAGGGTGTTCTATCCACTGCACTATCTAGTTGCCCTATATTACAATATAAATAATGTTAATTTGTGGTTTTCTGAGTTATGCAGCTGTAGGGATCCATTTCTATTTGAGTTTGACATGACATTTTTTTAAACAACTAATGGTTTACTAGTGGTTTAAACAATGATTTAAACAACTAACCCTCTACTCATATAGACAGAGTCTTGTCCAAAACTTAGTCTTAGAGAGTTTCTTGCAGCACTGAAGTTGTAAATGACTTGCTTGTGGTCAAGCAGCTAGTATATATGTATCAGAGAAGGGACTCTGATACAAGTCTTTTTGACTGGGAAGGGCAGCTCTCTATCCATTATACCACACTGCTTCTTAGTACAAAATAAACTATATTATTTTAGAAGTTCTTGGGGATTAATTTTCATAGAAGAGTTACAGTCTCAGCAAGAACCATACATGATTCCATTCCCACTGGTCATTATCTAACATCTTTATTATTTATCTCTTCCTCCCAACCTTCTTTTTAAGTGTTCCCTTTACACTGGAACATTATCAAATGCTTCCTTTGTACTAAGCTCACTTATAAGTCACATACAAGCTCACTTACAAGCAATTTTTGCTTTATCCTTTCCATAAGAATTATCTCTTTTCATTTCTCTCATTTGTATATTCTATCCATTCTAAACAATCTTTTTATCTCTTTTTTGTTGATAATATAGCTAAAAAATTAAAATTGTGTTGAATTTAATATTCATCACCAGCCTCAGCTCATTCAGAGATTTAGTGCTAATAAAAATATTCCTATAGTCTTGTGTTATTCTTGTGTATTCATTTTTAATTACCTTGATTCTATGTCCCATATGTGTTTGGATGCCCTCTCCTCCAATTTAACAAAATTAGTTTATTTAATTGGGCAGGTAGGTGGGAAAGTCAATAGAGTGCCAGGCGTAGAGTCAGGAAGATCTAAGTTAAAATCTGGCCTCGGACATTTACTATAAATGTGTGACCTTGGAGCAGTCACTTAACCATGTTTGCTTCAGTTTTCTCATCTGTAAAATGAGCTGGAGAAGGAAATGGCAAATTATTCTAGTATCTTAGCCATGAAAACCCTAAATCAGATCACAAAGAGTCTTACACAACTGAACAACAACAAGGTATATTTAAACTTTTTTTCTAGAAACAGATCTTTCCCCTCAAATGTTTCTCTCTTTCTAGCTTTCTTATTACTGTCAAAGGCACCAGTTTCATCCAGGTTCTCAATCTGGGTGCCATCCTTGACTTCTTACTTTCACCTGTGCCTCATGTCCAGTCTGTTGCCAAGTCCTATCAGTTGTATCTTCATAACATCTCCAGTATTAGTCCCTTTTTCTCTTGTAATGCTGCCGTTGGCCTGGTGCACATCTACACCACCTCCTGCCTAGATGATTGCAGGAGTCTTCTGATTGGACTCCTAGCCTCAGTTCTCTCCCCACTCCATTCCATTCTCCACTCAGCTGTCAAGGTGATCTTCCTAAAGTACATATATAACCTTGCCACTCCCTGTGCCATTCAGTAAACTCCAGTTGGTCCCTTCACATCCAGGATGGAATAGAAAATCCTCTCTTTG
The DNA here is from genome assembly GCF_900497805.2 of Vombatus ursinus. Classification (NCBI taxonomy): domain Eukaryota; kingdom Metazoa; phylum Chordata; class Mammalia; order Diprotodontia; family Vombatidae; genus Vombatus; species Vombatus ursinus. The sequence continues at coordinate 15,875,475 of NW_020954592.1, forward strand.
GCTTTTAAAGCTCTTTATAACGTAGCCCCTTTTCCAGTCTTCTTGCATCTTACTCCTTCTCCTCCAAGTACTTGTTGACCCAGTGACAGTGGCCTGTTTGCTGTTCCTTGGCCCAGGATGCTCTATTTCTTGATTCTCTGCATTTTCATTGAGTGTCTCCCATGCCTCGATTCTCTCCCTCCTCATTTCCATCTTCTGATTTCCTTGTGTTGCTTCAAGTCCCAATTAAAACTTTATCTTCTGCAAGAAGCCTTTTCCAATCTCCCTTTGTGTTAGTGCCTTCCCTCTTGGGATTACCTCCAATTTATCTGGTCAGTGTTTTGTTTGTACACAGTTGTTGGCATGTTGTCTTCACTAATAAACTGTGAGCTCCTTAAGAGCTGGGACTGTCGGGGATGGAGCCAAGATGGGAGAGTGAAGACAGGAACTCACCTGAGCTCTCTCCCAAACCCCTTCAAATACCTTTAAAAAGTGACTCTGAACAAATTCTAGAGCGGCAGAACCCACAGAAAGGGTGAAACAAATTTCTAGCCCATGACAACTAGGAAGGTCAACAGGAAAAGATTGTTGCACAAGTCAGAGAGGAGTGCAGTCCAGTGTAGGTCATGCTGGTGCAGACCGAGCCCTAGCAAACCCTGAGCAGGCCTCTGGGGATTGAATTGCTGGCAACAGTGGTGCTTTCCAGACTTCTCAGCCCACAGACACCAAAGACAACTTAGAAGGTAAGTAGGAGGGGCCCGTAGGACCTAGGTGAGAGAAAAACGCAGTCCAGTGCAGACCATGCCAGTACAACCCTGGCCCCAGCAAACCAGGAGCAGGCCTTGGGAGTGATTGAATCTGCTGTTTTTCATATGGTTGTTAATAATCTGTATGTCTTTTTTTTTTTTTTTGGTGAGGCAAGGGGGTTAAGTGATTTGCCCAGGGTCACACAGCTAGTAAGTGTCAAGTGTCTGAGGCCGGATTTGAACTCAGGTCCTCCTGACTCCAGGGCTGGTGCTGGTATCCACTGTGCCACCTAGCTGTCCCCCTCTGTATATCTGTGTATTGTAACTATAGCTCTGTATAACTGGTTTTTTTTTTTCTTCATATGCTTTGACCACTTAGCTTTTGTGGGAAATGTTTATTTTTCTTTTTAATGAATGAGTTATCTTTGGCACAGTGGAAAGAGAAATTGGATTTGGAGTTAGAAGTCCTTCTTGGGTATGAAAGAGGGTTTGGCTCCTTATCATGCATGGTGTAGGCAAGGAATTTAAATTCTCTGGACCTCAGTTGCGTTTGTGTAAAATGAAGATGTTTGGACCAATACTTTTCCCAGGAACGTGACTACTGTTTTATTTTTGGGGGGAGTGGGGAGCAAGGGGAGGCAATCAGGGTTAAGTTACTTGCCCAGGGTCAAGTAAGTATCTGAAGCTGGATTTGAACTCTGGTCTTCCTGACTCCAGGGCTGGTGCTCTATTCATTGCCCCATGACTATTGTTTTATAATCAAATCCTTGTGTAACACTCTAACATAAAGCCTCTGATTGTTTCTTTAAAACAATCTCATTAGATTCTCTCTTCTTTTTTTGGTAATTATTTGTGTTTGGATCATCTGAGAGGCTGCGTGGTACTGGATTTGACATCAGAGGTCCAGGGTTCAAATCCTGGCTCTGTTGCTTGCTCCCCTGTTATGACCTTTGTTCTATTATATAACTCATCTGAAGGAGCCATAGTTTCCCTGTGTACAAAATGAAGACGTTGGATTAGTTGGCCTCCAAGGTACCTTCCAAATTCTAAATCTAAGATCTCATGACAGTACATGAGAGATAAGGCATTGTTATTAGAGAGAAGGCCTGAACTGCTGACAGTTTTTCTCTTGTGTGAGGGAGCCTGAGTTTATTTGCCTGCAGGGGATGATAGAAAGTTTATTTTCTTTTTTCAGGTCTCTTGCTTGCTCTAACTAGAGCTGGGCAGGAAAGGCATTTTGATATCACTTTTCCAGAAATAAAAGAAGATAAATTACAACAGTGAAGTTATTTAATATTTTATCATCAAGAGATCAACAGAAAGTTAGGAAAGTGCATGTTTTCTGTGGGTGTCTTTTCTGCACCCCCAAATATCCTTTGGTTTTTGGAATGCCCCTTTGCTCATTCTTACAACAGATCTAACAAATTCTGGAAAGCAGCCTGCAATTGCCTTCAGAAAGCGACTCGGCACCTTCCCAGACCCCTTCCACCACCTCACTTCACACACACCAATCTTGCACGTACCATCTTCCTGACTCGAAGGTGGCCATGACCTTAGTTCTGCTACTTAGCCTTTTGGCTGGGTTTATTGGAACAGGAAGAGTTTGGTTCTCAACCTACAATACCCCTTCCTGGTCTTATTGGCCAGTACAGTTTCTCCCCTCCACTTTTCCTGCTGTTTCTCCCCCACCCCTCAACTCTACTAACATCATTGTTTTCTTTGCATCTCTAGCACTTAAAACAGAGCTTGGCACCTAGTAAGTGCTTAAGGGATATTTCCTGACTTGACTTGAGCACTACAGGAAGTAGGAGATGGGGTGTGTTGTTTCATTCTGTAGTCATAATGGTGCTTGGGTCTTACAAAGGTTTGATTCCAATTTATTTATTTCGTTCCTGTGAAAAGGCACTGATCATATTGTTGCTGGGAGGGGTCTGGCAAGATACAGGAGCCCTGGCTTTTCAGCAGATTATAAACCTGATATTTCAAATTCTAAGTTAACCTTTAATAGCTTAAAACTACATTAGGAATTCTTGGGCATCCTTTATGTGACTTCTGGTCTTCAGCAGAATTTTTGCTTTAAACTCTATGACTTTCATGGAACCAATAGTACTTGAAATTGGAAGAGAAAATAGAATAAAGCTAAATTAGCCTCTCTTCTGTTCTCATTGTCTCAGGAGTTACTGTTGAACATGCATATGTGAAAAGGCAGTTATTGATATTCTTGGACACAAAAAGAGAGAGGAGGAAAGATTCATCTCAGCCGGTTTTTGGAAAAAGGCAAGTTCAAGAAAACAAGGCTTAGCAAAAAGGGGGAAAAAGGTATGCAGCAGTCAAGAAGGAGTGGTTCTAGGTTAATGGAATGCTCATTCATTCAGTAAGCAAGGTGAAGGGTGATGGGAAATTTTAAGAAGGAAAGATGAAAGCACTTATTTTGTAGACTAAGTTGCCCAAGTCAGAGATCACTGGTTGAGAAAAAGACCAGATGGCAGAAAATCATAGGCTAGCATTGAGATATTCTGAGAGGAGGATCATCAACTCCCTTGTTTATCCCCATTTCAGGACATAGAGAGCTATTCCAGTTGACCTGGAAATACCTGTGTGAAGAGCTAAACGTTATACACAGTCATTAAAGAATCTCTGAGGCTTTGAGGCAGCATGATATACTGGAGGGAAAGCTGATCTCGCGTCAGGAAGATTGCAGGGTCCTGCCTGTTTTCCCCAGTAAGTCACTTAACACGTTGGGGCCCCACCCAAGCCACTCTGCAAGTGTAACTTGCAGGGCAGATGCTGGACTTCATTATTAGAGAGAGTTCTTTCCCAGTTGCTTCCTGTTATAGCAGTGAAGTCACAGGTCTGGTCTAAGAAGAACATCTCTCAGGGAGCCTCCAGAAAGATAAGTACTCAACTACTTTTCAGGCATCTAGGTATAGTGGCTAGAGCAACAGGCCTGGGGTCAGGAAGAGCTGATTTCAAATCTGGCCTCAGCCACTTTCTAACAGTGTGACCCTGGGCAAGTCACTTAACCCTGTTTGCCTCAGTTTCCTCATCTGTAAAATGAACTGGAGAATGAAATGGCAAACCACTCCAGCCATCTTTGGGAAGAAAACCTCCTCCCTGGGTATAAATTAGGCTGTTTGGGAGCTATTCCCAAAGATTAGCTTTTCACTTTCTGGGTAGCTTTGATTAACACAACAATTTTCCTTATATCAAGCCTGAATTTGTCTCTTTGCAACTGTAAATCATTGCTCCTAATTCTGCCATCTTAGAGTGAGAAGAGCCAATTCAATGTTCAATCCCTTCTGTTACTTCTTTGGAGCCATAGAGATGCCTAGAGGTTTATAAAAGTAGCCTAGAGGCCTAAATAAGACATTTCTCAAAATGATCTGATTTTCCTCTTTTTAAATAATAGTAGAAGTAGTAGAAGTAGTTGCAACAGCAGCAGTAGCAGCAGCAACTAGAATTTTTATGGTGCTTTAAAGTGCTTTCCACGTGGATCTCAGTTGGTTCTGACAACAACATTATGATGTGGATCTTGTTATTTATTATCTTCAATTTAAAGATGAGGAAATTGAAGCTGAGAGAGATTATGTAATTTGCCCAGAGTCACATAGCTAGTAATTTGGACTCAGGTCTTCCTGACTTCAAAGGCCACCATATTACTTAGCTTTTTTATTTTTTAGTTTCCCTCTGATGCTAATGGAAAGAACATAGGTTCTGGAGTCAGAAGACTGAAGATCAAATCCCATCTCTGACATTTTCTACCTCTTTGACCTGGGCACCAGGCACATAATTGTTACTTAATATTTATTGACTAATTCATTTTCTCTCCCTTTTTCTTTTTAGTCTAACCTTGCTTCTTAAGCTTATCCTATGGCACTTAGGTCTTACCTAATTCATATGATTTGGGGGATGGGAAGGGAAGAATTTGGCTATGGAATTGTCTTTATTTCTTTCTCTTTTCTTTTTTTTTTTCTTAAAAGGATGAGCTGTGGAAAATCCAGGAGAAGCTAGAATGTTTTTTTGGATCTCTGGTTGGATCTAATGTGTATATAACGCCCTCAGAGTCCCAGGGCTTGCCCCCTCATTATGATGATATTGAGGTAAGAGCTATTTCAATACTACTAATTCCTTTAAAAATGAAAAGGGATCTATATCTACTATATCTACATAACTGTTTATCTATCTATCTATATCTAGATATCTACAACTATATCCCTAGAACTATGTTTATATCTGTCTGTAGAGCTATAACTATAATTATATTTGTGTATAAATATAATCTACCTACCTCTGTATATGCATGTAGGTATTTATGTACATGTCCCACAGTAGATTTGAAAATATTTCCTGGTTTGTAATATTATTCTTGACAATGTATTGTTTTCTTAGTCCAGACCTATGATTATCTTGGCTTAGAGAAGGTAGCAAGGTACTCTTTAGTCTCATATAACCAACACACAGACAGACAGACAGACACACACACACACACACACACCCACACACCCACCCACCCACCCCTAGAAACAGCCTGCCCAAGACTCTATTCTGGTTGTTCATGTAGCTCCAGGGACCTGCAAAGCTATATATATGTACTAGATTGCAGATACCTTGGGAAGAAAGATTATGGTTTCTTCCTCTTTATATATTCCAGAGCCTTGTATACAGTAGTCACTCAAATATTTATTGAAATGATTTGGGTTTGTTTTTTTTCTTGGTGATGCAGTTGGGGTTAAGTGACTTGCCCAGAGTCACACAGCTAGTGAGTGTTATGCCTCTGAGGGCGGATTTGAACTCAGGTCCTCCTGACTCCAAGGCCAGTGTTCTATCCACTACACCACCTAGCTGCCCCTGGGTTGTTTTTTTTAAGATCATTTCCAAATAAAAATAACAGCATTAGAGGTAACTAATTGCTGCCATCTTTCCCTTTGAGTTTAGCAATTAAGAGATTATTGGTAACTTTGAAGACAGCAGTTTTGATTGAATGATAAGTTCAGAAGGTAGACTGTGGAGAGTTAAGAGAGGCAGAGGGGAGAAGTAGAGGCATTTATCATAGGCAGACTTAAGAAATTTGGCAACAAAAAGCAGGAGAAATGTGGGATGATAGCAGGGATGGATGTTCAAGTGCAGGTTTTTTGAGGATGGGGGAAGACATGAGTGTGTTTGTAGGAAGTAGTGAGGCAGCCAGTAGACACTGAGAGAATGAAGATGGGATGATAGGCAGGAGGGAAGCAGCCACTTGACAGGGAGAGATTGAAGGTAAGTGAGAGAATGGGGACAGCAGAGGGGGCAATCTGCTGGAGGAAACAGAACAGAATAGGAACATTTGTGGGTGTAGAAGGGTCTGCTTTGGCAAGGAGAAGTGCCACCTTATTATATGAGATGGGGATGCAGACAGTGGCTGAAGGTTTCTAGGTGATGTGAGATCATAGAGATCTGGGCAGTTTTCTTTAAAGACTTCTTGAAATATGATGTCTAGGCTTTTTTGGGGGGTCTTTTGAGCTGCTTTGAAAAAGTAAAGAACATTTTTCTGTTGTTTGATATGTCTTTACAAGTTATATAATTATTTTTACCAGTGAAAGTTCATGTGTCAGCAATGATGCAGACATAATTTAGAGCTAGAGTTCTTAAGCTGGAATCCAAGGTGTTGGGACCATACGTAGATTTTAGGTGGTCTGTGAACTTGGATGGTGAAAAGAAAATTACATCTTTGTTTTCACTAACCTTTAATTTTCTTTATAATCCCATTTATTTTATGGATTTAAAAATATTATTCTGAAAAGGGGCCCATAGTTTTCACCGACTGTAAAAGGATCCATAACATGAACCTGGTTGAGCATCTTTTCCTGGGATTAGAATTGGGATGGAGGTAGGAGAGGGGCAGAGTGGCATCTCTTTATGTGGAGAGAAAGAAACTTTTTTTTTTCTGAAATGTCAACTTTTCATTTATCCAGGATCTTTTGAAGGCTAAGGGATTTAGGGAATCAGGAAATTCTCTAACACTTTTGGAATTTGTGCCTCTTTACAGGTGTTTATTTTGCAACTGGAAGGAAAGAAACACTGGCGCCTATACCAACCCACTGTGCCCCTTGCTCGAGACTACAATGTGGAGTCAGAGGACAGGATTGGAGCACCAACACATGAGTTCACATTAAAGGTACTTGACTTAAGAGTGGTGTTACTCTACTTTTTGCTAGCTTGTAATATGTTGTTCGGTGATTTCAGTCATATCTGACTCTCCTGACCTCATTTTGGGGTTTTTGGGCAACAATACTGAAATGGTTTGCCATTTCCTTTTCCAACTCATTTTACAGATGAGGAAACTGAGGCAAACAGGAGCAAATGACTTGCCCAGGGTCACACAGCTAGTAAGTGTCTAGGCCAGATTGAACTCAGGATGATGAGTCTTCCTGCCTCCAGGCCCAGCACTTTACTTACTGCGCTCCTTTGTTGCCCTGTGTGTATCATAGTTGTTGTATACTTAAGTGCAAGTTCAAGATGAAAGTCAGCACCTGACCCCCTGGTGCAGGCTGCCTTTACTCCATTCTGTGAAAAACTTGACCTTTTAGTCTTTGCCATCCAGCATAAGGGCAAGTCACTTAACCATCAAGTCACTTAACCCTGTTTGCCTCAGTTTCTTCATCTGTAAAATGAGCTGGAGAAGGAAATGGCAAACCAATGCAGTATCTTTGCCAAGAAAATCCATAATGAGGTCACAAAGAGTGACAGATTGATTGTTCTACCCTGTCGCCTATTGAACAGACATTCCTACAGGGCAGCATGGTTTTGTGCACTTGGCAGTGGTGTATTCTTATTACTGTTAACTTGATTTTCTGAAAAGATTCATTTCCACATTTAACCTGAGCTTTATGGCCTCCTGGCTTCATTGTGGCTTTAACACTTATGCAACAGACTCACAGAGACTCTTAACTTTAAAAATAAATGTGCCCTTAGAGGTGGTGACACACACATCTTGATTTCTGACTGCCCTGGTACAGTGTGAATGGGTTTAATTTTTCCCTTTGGGGAACTAGTAAATACATGTTCAGGTAAAACCCTTTTAGGGAGCATCTGGACATGTTCTCCTGAAATGTTAGCCTAGCCCTGTGTTCCCTCTGAGGTTGCAGAGAGTACATGCTCCCATGGTGTCTCCATTAGAAGAATAATTTTTATTTGGAAAACACTTGTGAATTCCCTTGATGGTGGGTCTATAGTGAGGTATTGTTACTCTGTGCATTGCACTGGATAAACATTCCCTGGCAAAGGGTAGCCAGCATGTTCCTAGTCTATTTTAAAACTCAGTATCTGAATATTATTTGTAAGCTAGGGCTTATGACAGGAAATCTAAAGAGAGCAATCTTGGTGAGGGAATGCATAACCCTCATTTCTTATGCTGTTAGGTGTTAGAGTGGATAGAATGCTGGACTTGGGAGTCAGGAGGACCTGAATTCAAATCATGTTTCAGAATCTTACTAGTTATGTGACCTGGGGCAACCTCAGTTTCTTCAATATGGGGATAACAATAGCACCTGTCTCCCAGGGTTCGTGTGAAGATCAAGTGCAATAATATATGTAGAGCACTTTCTAAACTTAATAGCACTGTATAAAGGATAGCTAGTATTATTATCATTATTACATTTACTACTATGATTACTTATTAAAGGGATCCGTTAGTCTCATAACAGAAAGGTAATGTTTAAGTTGAACCTCTGCAGTGATTCTCTATGATTAACAAAACACATTGTCTAGATTGTGCACTTCATTATTTTTATTGTTAATAACAGTAATGATAATAGTTTGTATCTCCTCTCCAGATTTAAAATTTTTCTTGCTCTCAGTTAATTGGAAAAGACTTATTTTTTCAGAATGGACTGACCTCCATCTCTTAATGTCCTTTTTAAAACACAGGTGCCTGCCATTTTATGGTGTTGGTTGAGCACATTCAGGTGGTTGTTTCTAAGCTACTATGGCAAAATTATCAAGTATCCCTTAGGCATAAAATCCTGTTACTGAAAGCCAGTTTTCAGTTGTTGGCTTTGTGGGGTGCACCTGTGTTACTTTCCATTCCCTTGATTTCTAACCCCTGATTTCATTGATGATACAGGGTTGGGGAAAGATAGGGCAGGCATATATTAAACATATCTTCTAGTCACCACACTTGTCTTCAAAGGACGTGCTTAACAAAGTTCTGTGGAGCACAGGGGTTTTACAGAACACAGTTTGAAAATCCCTGACCTAAGGCATTCATTTTCTTGAAGTAATAAGATGCCAGCTGTCTCCATATCTCCATATCCACCCCTGGGCTGAATAAGACTCACTGCTAATTTAGAAACAAGCAGTGTAAATATTTCATATTAATGTACACTTTCATGGGAGTAATTTCCTGCTTAAGGAAACTAAATAAATCTAATAATTAATGAATTAATGGACAGCTAGGTGGCTCAGTGGATAGAGTGCCAGGCCTGTAGTAGGAAAGACCTGAGGTCAAATTTGACCTCAGACACTTGCTAACTGTGTGACCTTGGGCAAGTCACTTAACCCTGTTTGCCTCAGTTTCCTCATCTGTAAAATGAGCTGGAGAAGGAAATGGAAAACCACTCTGGTATCTTTGCCAGGAAAACCACAAAAAGGGTCACAAAGAGTTGGACTCAACTGAAAACAACTAGATGACAATAAAATAAATTAATAAAATCTTAATAAAGGAAAAGGAATGTAAACATCATTAAAAAGTTTCCCTTTTTCTGCAGTTTGCTCTATAAAATGTTTTGGTCACCACAGGAATTTGGGGGAAAATATATTTCAGAACCACCAGGATCCATGGGGAGAGAGAGATGAAGAATAGGCAGGGCCCAGAACCACAGGAATGGAGTTGATGGCTCATATAGAGCCTGTGTTTCAGGTTTAGACATGTAGGGTATTTCTCTTTACAGTGTTCTCATTTAGGTGGAAAGCAAGGCCAGGCAAAATATGTGAAGACTCTGCTTATTAAACAGGAGAGTGAACATGTCAGAGTCATAGAAAGGAGTTCAGGAGTCATTTAATCCATCATGTACCTCAAAGCCCCTCTATGATATCTCTCTGAAGCAGTTATCTAGTCTCTGCTTGATGACTCCAGAGAGGAGAAGCCCATTTCTTCCAAAGCAGCCCATTCTACTCTTGATGAGCTTTCATTGTTTGGAAGTTTTTCCTTATATCAGGCCAAACAAAATCTCTATTAGCAATTTCCACCCAATTTTTTCCTATTTCTGCCCTCTGTGACCAAAAAGAACAATGCCAATCCCTAGATACTCGAAGACATCTGAAGCTTTAAGCTAACATTCCCAGATATGATATGGTTTCTTAGTACTTTGGAATATTGGCTGCCATTCTTTTGGTAGTCTTCTAGCTTATCAGTGTTCTTCCTAAAATAAAGTGTATGTGCAGAACTGACCATGTTACTTCAGACTTGGTCTGATCAGACAGACTAAAGCCAGAACTATCATCTCCCTTCTTCTAGACCTTTTTTGTGTCTTGGATGCCTCTGGCAGCCTGCTAAAGCCTGTGGACTATTTTTCAGAATAATGTTTTTAAATCCATAAAATGAAATACATAGAATTACAAAGGAAAACAAAGAAATATTTTTTTTCTCGTCCAAGTTCACAGACCCCTTGAAATCTATCAATGGTTAAGAACCCCTATTCTAGAAGCTGTCTCTTAATTACGCCTAAGATCACATTAGCTCTTTTGACTGCTGTGTCACAATGATGACTCATGGAATTTTGAATCCACTAGATTCCTCAGATTTTTTTTGCATGAGCTGCCATTTAGCCAAACCTCCCCCATCCTGACCTAGTGATTTTTTTGAACCTAGGTACTTCTGCTTCCCCCAGGAATTAGAGTATACAAGTTGATTACTGGTGAATGAGAACTTGGAAGTGAAATAACCTGAATAGGATGATTTGGGGACACCACTGCCAATAAAGCTTTATCAGCATCCAGATTGCCCTGTGGGTCATCACACAATAGTTTAATGGTACCTAGGAGCTGAAACTCGAGGCCTTTGTAGAAATGGGAGTGGGGTTGGGGAGAAAGAGTTGACATTTAATTATAATACTCTTTTTTTCCCCCTACCCCCATATTTTAGCCAGGGGATTTGTTATATTTCCCCCGAGGGACCATCCATCAAGCTGACACTCCTCCTGGACTAGCCCATTCTACACATGTGACCATCAGCACCTACCAGAACAAGTAAATATCCTTCTACTCTTCTCACTGCCTCCCACTTTGAAGGACTCATTGACATGGCCACTGGTCACCTCCAAGAAAAAGGGTAACGGGGTAACAAGAGGCTAGTATCTCACATAGGGTGTCAAGGCCCTTCAGTAGGATACTGGTTGCTAACTCTCATGTCCTGGATAAATTCTTTGTCTTTAGGTGTGGTTTTTCCATCTAAAATAATGGTAGCTCAGACAATAAGAGGGAGTAACTAGACTTTGTCACAGAAGTGTTTTTAAACTGAATGTGTGAAGAATGATTGTAAGAGGCAGGCTTGAGTGGATAAATGCCAAAGTTTGCATTCTTTGTTAATAAAAAGAAATATGTCCCTGCACCAATTAGTGAGGTCATTTATGTATCTGCTCTTCTTCCTTCAAGGCTTTTATTTCTCATATTTGTAGGGAAAGCTAGAAAGCAGTCATGAACATTATTACCTGTGCTAGATTTCCTTTGTAACCGCATATTTTGTTTTATGCATTCAAAAAAAAAATTCTAAGAAGGGTCCATAGGTTGCACCAGACTGCTCTGTTGTGTGTATGTGTGTGTGTGTGTGTGTGTTATGTATGTGTGTTGGGGGTGGAGGTGGAGGGAATGAAGTTAAGAAAGTTATCTTGTAAATCTAGTTAGCTAATGTCATTTGCTCCTGGTTCTTCAGTCAAAACCCTTTTAGGTCAGAAGTAAAAGAAACAGATTTAAAGGTCTCCCCCCCTCCCACTCCCCACCTCACTATCCCTAACTAACAAATGAAGCCTTCTGTTAGTCTGCATTGTTATGCTTTCCAAATGTGTGAAATATTGTTATTTTAAAGTCTAGTTGTGTGGACACATTGAGGCTTGGACTGATTCTGGTTCTCATTTTGCCTGTCCTGTATTCATTCTTAAAGTGGCAGATGGGTATGAAGCCTATGGATTTTGGAGTGTTCCTTCTCATCTTCTGGAGTGTCCCATAAAGCACAATAAATTTTCATACCCGTGGTGTGGTGTGTGTATTAATTCCATCCTCTTCAGAGTAAATTTCAGAATTTGTGTCAGTCACAGACTCTGGAAAGGTATTTTGATCACTCTTACTTCCCAGAACCAGTGTCAGTCAATAAATATATGTTAATCTTCTACTCTATGCCAGACACAGTGCCATACTCTGCCAAAAAGGCTATTAAATGCCTTGCTTTCTGATCTGTTGCTGGTAAGTCCTGGAGAGGCAAAAAATATTTTGTGTAGCTAAAAAGATCTGAACCTGTTTTGGATGTTGAAAAATACAGTAAGAAATGTGGAGGTGGATGTAAAGTGAAGCTGCTCAGAGAAGGCAGTAAGAGTGTGTGGATATTTTGGGGGAAGATGAAGAAAAGAGATGGTGTGTGACCCTGGCAAGTCACTTAATCTCTCAGGGTTTGAGGCAGCTCTCTAAGATGAAATGTTGTAAAGAGCCTACCACATTATATTGAAAGAGGGAGCTCCCTTAATGTGGAAGTTCCCTGTATCAGTAAAACCAATCAGTCAGTCTATGCGCGAGGTACTGTGCTAAGCATTGGGGATACAAGAAAGACTCAAATGCAAGTCCCTGCCCTCATCCTTTGGTTGACTATCCAATAGTCCCGATTCCTATTCCTGAGAAAACTTTTTTTTTTTAAATCTTCTTTTATGGGCTTTTCTGGGAGTGAAACACAAATTTTAATTTTGCTTGGCTGAGGGAAAATCATGCTGTAAATTTCTTATGTTGGTTAAGTAGTAAGCAGTCAAGTCTGCTAGTGACACAGGAAAATTTTTAAAGAAAAATGATGCACTAAGGAGTAATAGTAATAATAATGGTTATATCTAACATTTAAGCAACACTTTTTTACCAAGTACTTCACATATACTATCTTATTTGATCCTCATTACAACTGCAGCAATAGGTAAGTACTATTATTATTAGTATTCTCATTGGCAGCTAGATGCTCAGTGGATAGAACACTGGGACTGGAGTCAAGAGGACCTGAGTTCAAATCCAGCCTCAGACACTAGCTGTGTAAAATGGCAAACTATTCCAATATCCTTACCAAGAAAACCCCATAGACCATATTGGCATGAAGAGTCAGATACCGACTGAAAGACTAAACAACATTATTCCTGTTTTACAGAGAAGGAAATTGAATCTGAGTAAGGTTACTTGCCCAGAGTCACAGAGCTAGTATATAAGGCTAGATTTGAACTTGGGTCTTCTGACTAGTCTCCTGTCAAGCTTTCTTGCTACCAGAGTGCTGTTTCTTAATCTGACTACAAAGTTATTCTGAATTCCCCATGCTAATTAGGGGTAAAGGAGAGCATGGGTAATTGAAACCTATAGATAACCCAGCTTATTCAGACTAGTAGCTTTTACCTTTTCCCCCCAACAGATTCTTAAACATAAAACATGCTCATTTGAGTTTTGCTTCCTTTTCAAGCTCTAGACCAAACCTTAGGGGACTGTGCCCCTTGTCTCTGAATTATCCCAAAGAGGGAAACTAGACAGAGGAACAGGAGAAAAAAGGACTGGAATTCTATTGCTGAGAACTTGGTTTGGGTTGGTTTGCCAAGAATTCAGTACTGTCTCAGTGTTGTAAAATAGACTATGTCTGTACACAGGCAGTTAAAAAAAGATTTAACATAAGATACCATATTGTGTTTTTTAAAGAACTTTTTCTGATTAACAGAAGACAATTTTTAATAGCTAACATTAGCTACATGGACTAGCAGTCATGGTGTTTTAAAAGTATTAGCTTACCTAATGCAGCATCACTCATAAGTTTGTATCAAATTTTTTTTTTTAGCACTATGTTTTGGCTTTTTTTCTCAGATTCTATACTGTTAGTATCTTAAAATGTAATTGGGAGCATGTGCTGGATTCTGCCATTTCCTAGGAAATCTTATGAAAACTGGGTTGTGTTTGGAGGCTTGTTTGATTTTTCTTTGTTCTCATGAATTTCCTGTTTCATGGTAGGATATGATTCATTTCTCCAACAGCAGCATAAGTAGGCTTATGAAAATGTACCAGTACTTTTCAGCTTCCTTTTTTGAACTTATTCAGGGGTCAGGGATTGTGGGGATTAGTTAGGAGGATTGAAGTTTTCTTGGGTGAGAGAAAACATGGTTGGTAGTGTATTTTCATTCATAGGCACATATTATAAGGCCATATTGAATTCAGAGTGTATGTAGTCCAAGAAACTTTTAATCCTTGTCATTAATATCACATATATATACACATATATATGCATTTACACATATATATATGGGTATGTGTGTACACACATCATACTGAAAGGATTTGTGATTTTGTCTGTTGATCTGTATTACATGGTCTTCAAGAGTGACTTATGGCTAAAATTGATCAAAATTAGTATGGTAATGAGCCTCTCCAGATGTTCCATCTTACTTTTGAAACTTTTCCATCTAGACTTGCCAGAGATTGGGTTCTGTTGGCATAGCCTTTCACTAGGATATTAGTGCATACGCTCACATATGCACTTCTATACACACACATATCTCCATGCACACATGTAAAACTAGAGCTTCACTTCTTTTCCATGCTCTGGACCACACCTCTGGGAATTAATTGTGCTTCTAGTGTGTGAATTATCTCAAAGAGGGGAACTAGAAAGGACCTTTGCCCATTTGTGTATGCATGTAGATATATAACTTTTTTTTCCTCTGTGTGCTGCAGTTCATGGGGAGACTTTCTTCTAGATGTGATTCCTGGGCTTCTCTTTGATACTGCAAACAAAGAAGTAAAATTTCGGACTGGCATACCACGGCAACTACTTATGGTAAACAGAGGGGTAGAGATGGGAAGAAAATCAGCAGACTCCGTATCTACCAGTGTCAGAACAGAAGGTTGCAGAAACGATAGGACAGGGTTTCTTTCTGGAATCCCTCAGATACTTTCCCATCAGACGTCTCCGGAGTGAACTAGGCCTCTTCTTATCCTTTTGACCAAGGTAGTATGTAGTATTATAGGATATTTATGAGTTATGTGAGTCAGAGAACCAGGGACAGTGATTAAGATATGACAAGGATGGGACAGCTAGGTGGCACAGTGGATAGAGCACTGGCCCTGGAATCAGGTGGACCTGAGTTCATATCCCGCCTCAGACACATAACACTCACTAGCTGTGTGACTCTGGGCAAGTCACTTAACCTGAATTGCCTCACCAAAAAAAAAAGATATGACAAGGAGAGCTGTAGCCTGAGCAAGGAGCCATGACCTATATCAAATTGCCTGCCTTCTCAATGAGGGGATAGGGGAGGAAGGAAAGAAAAGAATTTGGAACTCAAAATTTTAAAAAACAAATATTAATTTTCACATGTAATTGGAAAAAATATTTTTAAAAAACCTTGGTGGGTACCTGTTGAGCTCTCCTAAAAGAAGATAAAGAATGATCCTTTCTCCCGCTTAAATTTCTCTCTTATAATAAAAAGGGATACAAGGAGTCCAGGTCAACCTTAGAGACCGTCCCCTTCCTGTTCATAAGTTTTGGGGGCTTTTATAATACCTACTGGGTAGATGGGTGTGAAATGGATAGAACAGCAGGCCTAGAGTCAGGAAGATTTATCTTCAAAAATTCAAATCTGGCCTCAGACACTTACTAGCTGTGTGATTTTGGGCAAGTCACTTAACCCTATTTGCCTCAGTTTTCTCATCTGTAAAATGAGTTGGAGAAGGAAAAGGCAAACCATTCTAGTATCTTTGTCAAGAAAATGCCAAATGGGGTTACGGAGAGTTGAACATAACTGAAATGAATGAATAACAACTAGGTAGACATGCTTGGAGTTTTGTCCTCAAGTGTATGCTACTGAATGCAAGAAATTCTCCTTGTTTGGATTTATGACAAAGTTGTTTTTTTTTTCTTTTTCTAGCAGGTGGACGACATAAGCGTTGCAACAAAAAGATTAAGTGGCTTCCTGAGGACTCTTGCAGATCGGTTGGAGGGTACCAGAGACCTGAGATCATCTGAAATGAAGAAGGATTTCATTAGGAGCAGATTGCCACCATATTATTTGGGAGATGGTTCCAATTTTTCCACCCCAGGTGAAATTTACTGTTTACTCTGTGGTACCTGACTTGGTTAGTTTGTCTTGATGCTTTATTGTGACTTGTATGGTACTACTTAGACCTATGTAGTTAACATAAGGGCAGGAAAGAACATAGGGTCACCATGGACCTAGGCATAGTATTAGTATATTTTGTCATTTTTGTCCTGTTACAGTTATAGGAACAACCCTTGAAAACCATTATTCTAAAGTGTGTTAACCATTATCAGACAGTATTTTAAGCATTATCCTGACAGTCAATCGAGAGTTGTGTAGTAGGAACAAATAGGTTATAGTGTGTTACCAACAATGATGTGATGGATAAACAAACATCCCTACTACATCAACACATTGGGTGAACATTACCCCTTTTTTCCCAGAGAATCTCATGGGTGACTGATGGGAAGACTTAAGTAGAAGTCACATGGGAGCAAAGGGTCTGCATAGATTGCACTCTACATTCTTGAAGGGAGTACTTAAGAGATGCATTGAAATAGTGAAGTCAGCGACTAAGCTGGAATCATCATGACCTCAGCGAATAGCCTAGAATCTTTCATAGGAGATGGGGTTTTTGTTTTGTTATTTTGCTCTGGGCTGGTTTTATTTTTGGAGTTTTTGTGTTTTGAAAGTTTTTTGGTCTCTTCTCTGAGCCATATGTTTTTGCTTTCACAAGACTTTGGTATATTCATTCATTCAACTCACAAGAACCTTTGAGTACCTACTGTTGTACTCTGTTGCACGTCACTTATGAATAAAACATTCCCATTAGGCCAGGAGTTCTTAATCTGGGAACCATGAACCTGGTGTTTTGTTGTTATTGTTTTTAATTTATAACTATTTCATTGTAATTGGTGTATTTAATGCATTTAAAAACATTACTGAGCCATGGACATGACCAGTTTGCCAAAGGGTCCCATGACAAAAATGGTTAAGAACAATTACACCATAATTATTTAATCATTTTTCCTCTCACAGCACCCCAACATCTTGTATATTGGGATGAGGCTAATTTAGGGAAATAGTAGGTTAGTATCTGACTTATTTGAATTAGAATAGGGGAACAAGGCCATTTGAGGAAATAGTCAAGATCTGCTCAAACAAAAGTTGGAGAGAACACTTGGGCATTTATTTTGTTTGCATCTTAACTAGATCAAATCTGAACCATTTTATTTCTCTTTTTGAATAATGCTTTTCTTTTGGTGGGGTTTTATTGTAGGTGGAAAGTTCCCAAAATTAAATAGCAGAGTAAGACTGCAATTTAAAGACTACATCGTTATGACAGTGGAGGCAGACAAGTATGCATCTGTGAGTATCAATGAATCATGGTCTATACTATGCCTCCTCTTCCCCCACCACCTCATTTTTAAACTGCAGTGCGCCCTTACTGTTCTAAGGCCCTTACTCTAAGGCATCACAGCAGGAATTAGTCTCATATTTTTAGGAAATTATAATTGGAAAGTCCTGAGCTATCCACAGCTCTCTGTTAGTGTCTCCTTAGATCCTCTGCTTAAGGGGTCCTGTCGGTCTTGATGGCGATAGAATTTGGAACCATAACAGGAGCTTAAAAGATAATAAAAGCTAATCCCTTCATTTTATAGATGACAGACTCCAAATCATATTGGTAGCAAGAGGTGGATTCAACATTCAAACTGTCCAACATATCCAGGTGCACATGACTCTCGGATATCTTTATACCAATCAATGGGCTCCACAGGATCATATATTTAGAGCTGAATAAGACCTTGCAGATTATCTGATTCAACCTTTTAACTTTACAGGTGAGGAAACTGAAACCAAGAAAGGTTAAATGACTTGCCTAAATAAGTAATAAGTAGCAAAGCCAAAACATTTCAGCTCAAACCAGTCTTCATTTTGACTGCCTTTTCACACTTCCCTACTGTGAATCAATCACCTAGACTCAAAATATGTCACTATTTACTTGTAGCTAGGTGGCTTAGTATTTAAGAATGCCAGACTTGGAGTCAGAAGACCTAAGTTCAAATCCTACCTTAGACACTAGTCACACTAATGTGACCCTGGGCAAGTCGTTTGCCTCAGTTTCCTCATGTTTATAAAATAATAGCATCTAATCTGTAAAGCACTTTGCAAATCTTAAAGAACCATATATTAAACATTGCTTGTTTCTCCCCCGAGAATCTCATGGGAAGATTAATGGGAAGTTAGGCAAAAGTCACAGGAAAGTATAAGGTCTGTGTAGACTGCATCCTATGCTCGTATTTTCCCCTTCTTTTTTCCCATCATATTCAGCCAGTTTGTCCCTCAAATCAATCCTCCCTTGCCCACAATGCCACCCCTCCATCTGTCTCATAGTAGAAGTACTCTACTGGCTACTGATAGGTCTTTCTGCTTCTTAGTCCTTTCCTTCTTTATTTCATAATTTCTTTTTTTGGTGAGGCAGTTGGGGTTAAGTGACTTGCCCAGAGTCACACAGCTAGTGAATGTTGTGTGTCTGAGGCCACATTTGAACTCAGGTCCTCCTGACTCTAGGGCCGGTGCTCTATCTGCTGTACCACCTAGCTGTCCCTCAGTTAATTTTTTACTAAACAGCTTTTTACAAAGCTCTCTTGTGCATGAATCTTCTCTTGACTCCCCATTGCCTTTGCAGAGACTTGGTCTTGGTGTAATCTTAATGCCCTTTGAAGACAAACTTCACAATGAGGAGTGGAGTTATTAACCCCCTTGCGGGGTTTGATTGACTGCTTAAGAGAGTACTTGGAACTCAGGGCAGCTCCTGAAAGAACAATTAAGTTTTATCATATGATTTACAATGCTAGGTAAAACTAATAAAACTATCATCTATTTTTATACCAAGGAAATGCTTGGCAGATGGTATTTTGCCATTCACAGCCAGGAGTTAGGATACCTTAACAAGCTGTTTACCACCCCATTATTGGATTTTTAAAAAATCTTGGTCAAAAAGTTATATGTTAATCAGTTTTCTTTGTGGAGAAGAGAACTTGGAACAAATCAGGTGGAGTTGCATACAGGTAGAATTAGATTCCATGTAAGAAAAACTTTTGTTAGTCCTGGAGCAGAATGGGCTGCCTTTAAGAGGTATTGCTATTCCTCTTACTAGAAGAGAAGGCTAGGTTATGTTATAAAGAAGATTCTTTGATTAGATCTGAGGTCTCTTCCAAATCTCTGGGCACCTGTGGAATCTGAAAATTCTTGATGTTAGAGAATGTAAAGTACCTCCTGCATAACCCTACTTAACAAGTGGACCAGTATTTTAAAACATGCAAACTAATCCTATTCAGAAGATGTGTAAAGGCTGGGATTCTTATAATCTAGCCACTGCTTAGATTCTTACAATCTAGCCAGTAAGCCAGTAGCTTACTAATGTTCAGACTTCTTAAGAGTCTGCCCAGTATGATGGATGTTCTAATCTTGTCTTTGGCTGAAAGAAGGCTTGGGTCGAATTCTTTTGAGCAGGACCCATGTGTTGTGATAGTGGGGTTCCAGGACCCTTGAACCCCTAAATTGCATCATTTTGGTGGCCCATACGGGGAAACTGCCTGACCCCAAGTTCTTCTGCAGCCAAGACTGGAAGGTACATAAGCCTCCCCTCCCTCCTTTCTTGCTCTGCAGTTAGGGTTGCTCTCCAGGCATCAAGGCTTGGAGGTGCTTTTCTGACAGACAGTTATGAGGCTGTCTCTCATTCAGCCTGATGCTCTCAGGCTCTCAGTCCACTAGGTCGGTTCAAGGCCATGGACCTGGGTACACCTGCAGCATAGAGGACAAGGACGGACTCCCTATCCGGAAGTATATGCTCAATTCTGTTAATTCCCTTGGCACTAGGGAATTGGGGACGGCAGTTGCTTTTGGGTTTCCTGAGGCTTACTTACTCCCTTGCCTCTGCACCTCTGAATCCTCCTTCATGGAGGTTACAGGGAAAGTTAGAACAGCTAAAAATGTCTTGGCAGATTCTGAAGGTTTTGTGATTATTTTGAAACTCCTCCTTACGATCCTGGTCACTCCTTTCTCCCACTCCCTTCCCTTGAGTCAAGGGGGTATCTGTTTACCCCTCACCTTTGATTTCACCCTCTCCCGCCTGGGAAAGGAAGGAGGGGTGAGGGGCAGCAGCTATAGCGTGGGCCCCACAGCTTGGGCTCTAGGGCAACCTTTGCCTGGAGCACATCCTGCTCAAGGTAATGAAGCTGGCCTCCAAACTTGGGTAAGCAGCTCTTTTAAATTTGTAGTTTTAACTGTTAATGATGAGATGTTGAATCTCTGTGTAAAGTAATTTGGAAGTACATTTAACAAAACTGAAGTAACCTGATTTGTAATGGGTTTATTTCAAGTTTCAAATTGGTGAACTTTCTGTATCAGTTATGTCAAGCAACTTTTCATAATTTGGTTACCACTAAAATAATTTAGCTATTGTTGGTTATTGTTTTTTTTTTTTTAAACTTGTTTGGGTTATATATGGCTTGCTGAGAATTTCCCAGTGTATAGAAATCTCTAATGATTGGCTTTTTACATCAGGACAAATTTAAGTTTGAGATGTAAATCCTGGAAAAGTTTTTCCTAAGCTGTGATTAGCAAAACTTGATGTTTGAGGTAAAAGCTCATAGGATTTTATTTTGAGTTGTCTGATGGGTCATAATCCATTGATAATCAATAATCCACCATCTGAGAGATATGCCACAAGCTACTCAGAGAAGGTGATAATGGTGGGAAGTATGTTCCTTTGAAATGTTACCCACCTGGCTATTCCTGAGTCTGGCTATGAGGTGGATTTGATACTGCATGGTTGGAAAAGTGAATTACCTGAATCCAAAAAGAGCTAAGGATGTTTTATCCTCTCAAAGTTGGGCCCTAAATCTAGTCCCTGCTTTATATCTGGGCCCTGCAGTTTTTTCTGTCAGATTTATGTCTTCCAGACTATGGGCCATTCTGGTAGCAAACAGCGAGTGCCAGCCAATGTCCCCATATTGTTCCCTGGATGCTGCTTGTGCTTGGTTCCAGTCAACATACTCTTTGGGACCCCCTCAAGGCAGGGACAGCTCTACGCCCCTTGCCAGCAGGAAGTAGTTTCAGAAGCCGAGACCTTCGCCTCTTACTCCAAAAGAATTTGGGACCCATTTGTTTGAGGGAGAAATGATGGGGTTGGGATCTGGGCCCCAGAAAGGAAAAACCACATGGCCAAAACTCTGGCATTCGCCTGAGGCTATAATCCCATCAACTGGCCTTTCATTGTGGCTACAAGCAATCTCCCCTCCATTGTCTTACCTTCCCTATGGCCCCTGGCCATTTCCCATACTTAATCCTAGCTAGGCTCCATTGTCCAGGTCCCAGGAGTACTGTTCACCTCAGTTTACTGGCCACTCCCATCCAGATCTCCTTAGGCTCCTCCTCCCATCACCCCAAACTACTTGGCCACTCCTAGATCCCTCCCACAGGCTTTCTGTATAAAAGGTCCGTCTTGTCTCCATTAAGATGCTGGGATTCTTATAATCTAGCCACTACTTAGATTCTTATAATCTAGCTGGCTTACTATGACTTTGCTCATACTTTCCTTCATGTTGATGTTTTCCCCATTTCTTTTTCTCTCTCTAAATACTTAAAAGTTCATATAAGAAAATCCTTCTCAATCATGAAATCATCTACTTCCAGCCAAATTGTCCTTTCCATCAGCTGAACTCCTTATCTTGTGACCTTTCTTCTATTGTTAATTTACATCTTATAACTTAGTGTCTCTTATCTTCGTAGCTAAATCATCTGATTTGATGGAAAAAATAACAGATAAGTAATGGAAAAACCCGTGTGTTCAGTTGCCCACATAAATATAGAGACCTATGGAGGATTTTTGGGAGGATATGAACCACAGTCACATAGGATGAAGAAGAATGTATGTTTGAGGTGTATATGCCCTTGGGAGAATAAACCCACAATCAGATCACAGATCCCTTGAAGTATTCTTTAGTTATAGTTTTGGACTTTTCATTAAATGAGATATTCTCTTTCTGCCAAATTAGAGAAGCTTTAGAGCATGTAGAAATCCATCTGTCAAAAACAGCAGTTTTCAACCAAAACTTTCAAAAGCTCTTAATGCTACTTTAATCCTGCAAATTTTGCAGCTAGTGACTTTTCTCTCTTTTTAAGGATGAGGCTCAAGAACAAATGGTTTACATCTATCATTCTTTGAGGAATAAGCGGGAGACACACATGATGTTTGCAAATGACAATGAAATGGCAAAGGTTTGTTTCTACTAAACTGAATGAAAATACTTTTTTTGAGTTTGGTTGGTAAAAGTAGTAGTGTTTGAAGTTATTTTTGCTTTGAGGGTAGTTTTATTTATTATTGGTCAGTGGGCAGTAGCATAGCTTTCTTTATACCATTCCTTCCCAAACTGTTCTTTCAGAAAATCTTGACAACACTAAGCTATCTGGAAAGAGCTATCCCTTCTCCCAATTTAGCAGGTCATAGACTTAGTGCTCGAAAGGACTTAAGAGGTCTTCTAGTTCAACCCTCTCATTTTATGAAGAAGGAAGCTGATACTCAAAGAAGTGACAGAGCATAATTAAGAAGTCCTCTCACCATAGGGCCTCTTTCCTCTTAGCTTAAGCTCTCCTACCTCACTTCTTAAGGGGCAAAGTATAGGACAAGAAATAGCACTACCCATCACTTATGGGCTATGCACACAGTCCTTCACTTTTTCTCCAACATACAAGGTCCCTCCCTGCATCTTGCGGTGTACTTACAGGAACAAATGATTTCCTCTTGGTCTAGGCCAAAGCACCCATTTTTTTTTTTTTTTTTTTTTTTTTTAGGCAATTGGGGCTAAGTGACTTGCCCAGGGTCAAATGGCTAGTAACTATCAAGTGTTTGATCTGAGGCCGGATTTGAACTCAGGTCCTCCTGACTTCAGGGCCAGTGCTTAATCCACTGCGCCATGTAGCTGCCCCTAAAGCACCCATTCTTAAAGAGCTCATGGTGCTTACCATTTTTGGTTCTATCAGTATGTTTTAATGAATGTTAAGTGGCCAAATTAGTTGTTTCCATGAGAGTTTGACTGAAATGTGATTCTTTTTCATTTAAAGTTTGAAGTTATTCAAATTATTTGTTATTACTGAAGTTATTATATTGAAGTATATCAGTATAGTAGACATAGTATTATACTTACTAAGTCATGAGGGAAACATTTAATGGCCTTTATTTATCATTCATGCTTATTATTTTTATCTGTGTGTATTTTTTTTTGTCTCTATTTTCATGGTTTTCAGCAGGGACAATCAGTATCTCTCATTCAGAGTCGTCACACCTTTCTCTAAAGGACAGTGATGGATATAGAACTCTCCTAGATATCTCACTATAGGACTGAAATTTCCTCATAGTCCACCAAGGTTTTGTGGAACACAATTTGGGAAATGTTGAACTAAATGAGTTTTTTCTCCCCTTTCAGGCTCTTGGACTTCGCTTTCCTTTATCTCATATGGATGCCCTGAAGCAACTTTGGAGTTCTGAAATTATTTCTGTTAAGGAACTGAAACTTAATACAGATGCAGAGAAGGAAAACCTGGTGTTAGCACTCTGGACTGAATGCCTAATGGAAGTAATCTAGTGCCTTTGTCAAGTCAGCACTTCCTATAAAAGGGTAAAACAGTTTTTCCACTTACTTAATAAAGAATCATTTGCTATCTTTGCTTAGGCCACAGGGAAAATTGTCTTACTGTCTGTCTTATCTTCCAGCCAAATCTTCATCCTGTTTTAGGAAAAAGGTCCATTTAAGATGGTTCATTTTAAACTACTCCCAAAATCAGTTTTCAAGGTATTCTGCATAGGAATAAAATGGGTAAGGCTTATTAGCCAATGGGACAAAAACAGTACCTGCCCTAGCTTTGCTAAATACAAGATTCAGATGGCCAGATCTGGCCCCTAAATAGTACTTGTATGATTATGTACTAAGTTATCTGGCCACCTTTATTTTAAGAGAGGGGCATTTAAAAAGTGAAGAAACCACATCTGTGTGTGACAAGTTTATTTTATTTAATCCAGTGTTGTAAAAAAAAAGCACAACTCTGATTTCTTTTCAATTTAAATGTGGTACCTGGCCTTGTTCTTTGGATATAGTAACTTTTTAAAAAATTACCCAAACTTGTTGCTCCAAAAAGAAATTCCTTAAAACAATTTAGAAGAAAATTTTTTTTAAAATCTAATTTTTACAGCAAAAGTAGACAGGTTTCTTCTATGTGTACAGAAAGAAGGCTTCCATTAACATTTTTAAAGCCTTCAGTTACTCCTGTTACATCAAGTTCCATTAAATAACACTGGCACAGCAATGAGATGCATTCACATCAATGGGTCCATTGGAATTTTTACAAATGCTTCTTGAAAGGAGCCAAGACGACAAAAGGAAAAAAAAA
>NW_020954592.1:15899890-16137658 GCF_900497805.2 Vombatus ursinus
AAAAAAAAATCCTGTCTCTTTAGCTTTTAAATACCAAACAAACAGTAAATCTTAAAAAAAAAATCCTGTCTCTTTAGCTTTTAAATACCAAACAAACAGTAAATCTTAAATATTTACATTGAAAGATCAGGGTACTATAAAAAAATTCAGAACAGCAGATCTAGGTCTGAATTTAACTTATTTAATTTACATTCTAAAGTGCAATTCACTGAAATTTTGAGTCTCTATATATATAAAAATAGAAAAGGTGTTTTCATATGTTTTATGGCAAGACATTTGGGTGTTTCAATGCATTTTTAAATCCAGTCCAGAATAAATTATCTGAAGTCAGGTTGAAAAAGTAACTTAAACATTCACTAGGACAGTAAAAAGGTGGAAATAATTACCTCAAATATATCAAAGATTATTATTTCCTACCTGATTTTGCTGACTGCCTGTTTGGTTACTTAAAATGTTTTATAGAAGAATGAGGGGTAGAGGGAACCTAAGGAGGCTGTGATTTAAAGAAATCTGCTCAACCTATGTTTTAGGGAAAAAAAATAAACTGGTTATGGTCCAGGCCTAAAACACAATTTTGCTTTCATTTCCAACTGACATGGAAACTTTGTAGCATTTCAGGTGGACAGAATAATAATTTGGCTTATCTTATTTAGAAGGGAGTTACTCAAATACTATGCAAAGTAAAAATAGAGAACACTAACTTAAAAACAAAATTGAGCCTGAATTTAATACATCTGAGATCTTCCATAGTACTTAAATTGCATTGTCTTTTCTATCCAGAGGGCTTCATTCTTGTCATCTGTGCTTTTTCAAAAATAGAAGGAATCCATCCTTTAAAAGGAATAGCATCATACTATTGAACAACAGAAACTATCACATACAGAGTTGTGCTTTTAATCCTGGAAGAGTTTAGGGTTCTTCTTTTTAGTATAGTGCTTCAGGTATCAAAAAAGGTAATGCTTTAGAAGATGGGCTTAAATTGCTTTTCAGATAACCTCTGAAAGCTCCTCAGTTCTTATGGGCTCTGATTCTGACAAAAGTATAACTTGACCTGTATAGTTCCCCATGATATAGAAATATGCACACACACACACAATCATATGCTATTTAGTCTATGTAGTCACCCTGTGGTAGTTATTAATAGCATACGTGGAATGACAACTCCTTGAGAACACTAACCTTTATAGAAACAACACAAATTTGAGCCTGGCTAGCCAAAGCTTGAACGACTTTTTGCTTATTTGCACTGGATAGCTTTCTAGGAAAAAATGGTATAGAGCGATGCACAGTATACAATGTACCCCCAACCAGCATCCCCCATCAAGAAACATCATCACAAAAAGGAAAGATGAGCTTAAAAAGAAGAGGGTATATCACAGGAATCCAAGTAATCTATCATCTTAGTGATAGAAAGCTTCTATAGATTTATGTAGAAGGTGGCAAAAATGTTTTAACTCCACCCAGCCTCTCTATGGTTAAAACGCAATGGTTTAGGAATCCATGTCCATAAACAGATTAAAGGAACATGAAAACAAGTTCATGATCTGCTTATGTTTCAGTGGCCTGTGACTTCAGTAGCTTCCTTTTTCACATGCTTAAGACAATGAGAGAAACAGTTCCACCTTCCTTAGCTCCTCTTAGTGATGATGGTGATTTTATTCACAATATTTCAATGTCCCATTGCTGTGTAGGTTCCCCCTCCAGAGGCTGGTTTATTATTATATGGGTCTTATCACAATAACTTCCTCCTAAAATAGGGAAAAACAAGGTAGTTAAACTCTGGATGTAACTGTAATTTACAAAGTGCTCTGAAACAGATTGAGTTCATGGATTGAGTTCAATCTGAAACAGATTGAGTTCACATTTACCATACATTAATATAGAATCTATTTTAATCAAGTTTTTAAAAAGAAAAAAAAAAGAGCAGGAGGACTGGTTCTTAATGTATTGGTTAGCATAAAATCAACAGTATGTTTCCCTGAGAGTATTGTGTTTCAATGTCAGATACTCTAACAAAGTCTATTTAGGATAGGGAAAGGGAAAGGAGGGGTGAAATGAAGGGGAAAGGGATGTGGACCTTTCATCAGAGTAGGGGAACTCCTGGTTTGCAAAATCCTTGTCTTAACTTGAGGCATTGAGAAATTACAGCCATGTAGTCAATGCTGTTAGAGGTAAAACTTTGACCCAGGTCTTTAATTGGTAGGTGTGATCAAGGAAATAAGCATTATGACAGGATTTGGGAAGACCCTAAATTGAAAACCTTTTTCATTTAACTAGCTATGTGACCCTGGGCAGGTTATTCAAACCTCTCAGCCTCAGTTCTCTCAAAAGTAAAATAAGAATTAAAAAGTAAATGAGAACGGTCCCCATATCACAGGGTTGTTGTGAATCTTAAATGAGCTTATAGAGCTGGAAGGAGCCTTAGAAGTAATGTAGTCTAATCTCCTTTTAGAAATGAGAAAAGTGAAACTCAGCGCTTTCCATACTTTACAGTATAACTATACAAAAGAAATTATCCATAGTCAAAAGGAATTATAAGGCAGGAACAACTTCTGTTGGTTTGAGAAAGTGGAGAGATGTTTCTTTTTTTTCAAAACAAGAGTAAAATATGGCTTATGGGCCATAGGAATTTGATGGGCCATGTAGGAAATAAAAAATATGCTATGGATTACAAGTCCTCTTAATTTCTCCCTCTCCACTAAGGTACCCTTCTTCCATCATTTATGCAGTCCAGTTAATTTATCTTGAATTTGTGCCCATGTAGACCTTTTTTTAAAATGTATAAATGTGAAAGTAAGATTCTCAGAAATATATATTGCGGTTGCTTTGACCTAGATTAATGTTTGGATAAAAAGACTCTAAATAGATTTGCAATTACAAGATAGAATTTGAGACCCTGTAAATTCATACCTTTAATGTCAAGGACAAGCTGGTCATTAAGGTAAGAACTGATGGTTCCATCTTTGTTCATCTTCCACTTTTGCCTAAGCTTCCCATGTTCATTCCATACAGCTACTTTAGCTCCAGGTACATCTTTTCCACCAATAACATCAAGACATGTATCATTTGCCTAAAATATTTCAAAGTTAAAACTGTGATGGCAAGTGGAACAAAAAGGGTGAGTTCCATACAGAATGGCTCTTTTACTTTATTTCACTTAATATAGAGGTTATGTGAGGGTAACCTGATCAACAGAGAGGCTGTTTTCAGTTTATAAACATGCTAAAAGAAAACTTGGAGAAAAGAAAAAAATTCACAAAAATGCCCAAACATACATTTTTTTATGAACTTAAGGTCCCTTATAATGTGAACTAGATAAAAAATTCAGTTTTAGAAAGGGAATTGGTAGATGTGGTGGGGTAGGACAGTCTCACTGAACATAGCTTTTGCACAATTTTTTTCATATGCCATTGAAGATAGTAAGATAAGTAGAAAGAGGCAAAGGCTCTCTTGATTGTGCAAATGTCTTGCCACCATCTTTTAGGAAAGAAATGCCTGTCATGACATGTGAAGACATTTAGAATTCGGCAACATTTTTATAACTGCTGCTGTAAGTGCTACTTGTTAAATTCTTTTTTTTTTTTTTTAAGGTAATTGGGGTTAAGTTACTTGCCCAGGGTCACACAGCTAGTAAGTGTCAAGTGTTTGATCTGAGGCCAGATTTGAACTCAGGTCCTCCTGACTTTAGGACTGGTGCTCTATCCACTGCGCCACCTAGCTGCCCCAAGTTCTGCTTGTTTAATGATCCAGTTACATGTAGCAGCATTATTTGCATTTATGCCTTTGGATTTCAAATACAAGACAAATGAAGGACAGTTAAATTGGATGGCAACAAAATTATTCAAATATCAGTGTCTCATTTTACTTTCAACAGCAGCATGCTTCAAAAGTTGATTTTATCAAGACTAGGAATGTTTTTATTTTTTAGGCATACATACTGTGCTACTCAAGATTAGATCTTATTCTGTTGTGATATTACATTTACTATATAGGGTTCAATTGTTCTAGTCCAACTCTTCATGACTCCCTTTTGGAGTTTTCTTGGAGTGGTTTGCCATTTCCTTCTTTAGCTCATTTTACAAATGAGGAAACTGAAGCAAACAGAGTTAAGTGACTTGCCCAGGGTCACTTAGTGTCTGAGGCCAGATTTGAACTTAGGAAGATGAGTCTTCCTGATTCCAAGCCTAGCACTCTATCCACTGTGCCACCTAGTTGCTTACATATACTATATATTATACATATAGTATACATTAATTTAAATAAAATATTGGCTTAAAAAGGAATGGGATTAAGTATCTGTTAGGATACTTAGGATTAAATAAACTAATTTAATAAAATTAAATGGGATTAAAGTATATGTTTTCAAAACCATTTACCTTGGATTTAAAGAGTCCTCGACAGTAGTACCACATTTGGGTATTTTTTCCATTATAAGGAGAAATACATACTGACGTTGTCCTCAAATCAGCTAGATTTCCAGTGACTGTTAGGTATTCACCTTGGGCTCGGTTCTTTATTCTGATATATACTGAAGGCTAAAACAAAAGACAGAAAGAATTTATTCAAACTGGGGTGAGGGTGGGATTTAACCTTGGTATTTAACTAATTTCCCAGAGAAATTGCAGGCTAACGCAGTTGTTCCCACAGGGTGGAAGGGATACATTTGTATGTACGTCATTTATGGATTGAGACCTGCCTATATTTGGGGGGAGAGGAGGGAACCATCTATCAAAGTTCAATGGAATTTTGAGCTGGAAAGGGGCTTTCTTTCATTTTATGAAAAGCTAGAAAAACAGGTCTAGAGAGGACAAGTGACTTACTCAAAGTCATAAACTAAGTAACAGAGCTAGGATCTGACTCTAGGTTTCTGACTCCAAATTAATTGTTCTTTCCATTCTATCACTGATCATTGACTTAAGAAGCTCTCCCATGGTTGTAGACTTCTCAGAGCTAATATCCCAACCTGGAGCTTACAAAAATATTCAAGGCAACATGTAAGCTGGGTGAAAGAACAATGCTAAATAAGTAAACAAGTTAAGGTAGTAAAACCTTGAAACTTTAGACCTTGTGGTAGCTGAATAGGAACCAGTTTGAAATCCAGGAAGGAAATCAATCTTGTAAATGGAGTGTCTTGACCATCTTCCTTTTCCACTTCAACAGTGCCTTCTGTGAACATTTTTCCCTTGATTCTACTATCTGATTTTTTCTTTATCTCCTTTTCTAGATCATCATCATTCTTTTTGATCACTAACTTTGAGTGTCCCCTTCTCTCAAAGTTCTGCTAGGACTGATACTCTTTTTACACTTTTCTTTGGGGACCTCATCAGCTCCCATGTGTTTCAATGATAACTGCTACAGAGATGGCTTTCCACTCTATGTATGCAGTTCTTCTTTGTCATGAATTTCTTTTCTACATTACTAGGGGATTATTTCCAACCTTGATGTTCTCACAGATCTCTAATTCAATATGTCCCTAACAGAATCCACAGTATTTCCCCCTAAACTTCCCTTCTCCATCAAAGGCACCAGCTTCTTCATTGACGTATCCTTTTCTCCCCACATCCTCAGTCAGTTGCCAAATCTTGTTGATTCTACTTCTCTTGTACCCTCTTTTCTTTCTCATACAGCCACTACTCTCTGTTTAGCCTGGTCAATTGAAATAGTGTACAGCTGCCAAAGCAATAGTCCCTAAAGTTCAAATTTCAGGTAATTAAACTGTCTACTTGCATTTTTTCGCCTAATTTTATCTTTATACATTTGTATATTTGTACAAATATACATTTATAGATTGGTACAAACTGGCCTACTTGCCACCCCCCTACCCTGGAACCTTTGGACAGGTGGTCTCTCATATCTAGAATGCACCCCTTCCCTCTTAGCATCACAAGCTTTCTTTAAGACTCAACTCATGCCCTCCACAAAGGCCTTTTCTGATCCCCTCAACTATTACTGTTTTCTTCCTCTTAATTAAATTGGATTTATTTCTCTAGTTTCTCCCTATTAGAATGTAATATCCTTGAAAAGATTTTGGTTTTTTATATCTCCAGTGTATAGTACAGATAGTGATTGAGTAGAAAAAATCCTCTGGAGTAAGAGGTCTTGAGTTCAAATCCTATCTCTGTGGCCAAAGACACTCAACTTCCCTGGGCCCCAATTTCCTCACCTATAAAATGACAAGGTTGGGTGAGAGGTTCTTGGAGGTCCCTTCCAGTCCAGAACAGGCTTAGGGAGGTAAACATTTAGAAGGTCAGAAAGTAGAATTTCCAAGTTCAAGATCTTAGAGTTAAATGTAGTTCCAACTACATCCATAAGCTGGTGAAGTTTAAAGTGGGAGTTGAGGGGGGTTACAGCAGTATCAAACAATGTTTGATAGGGAAGGAGTGTGGAAGACAATATTGTAGGCACTAGAAATAAGCAGAGTGCAAACAGAGAAAAAGAACAATCCTCTGATAATTTGAGAAGGCGATTTAGAAAGGATTAAAAAATGAAAATTACAGGGCAACTCTTTCTAGGATCAAAAATTTAGAACTGTAAGGTTAGCTAGAGGTGATCTATTTCAATCCCCTCATTTTAAAGAGTCCAGGGAGTTTATACAAGTAATAAGTTATAATATTATAATTATAATAAGTAATAATTAATTATTTATTAATAAATAATAAAACTCAGATTCTCTGACTCCAAATCCAGCACTCTTTCCACTCTACAATTTTGAAAGGGAAGATATATAGGCAACACACACACACACACACACACGCATACACACACACACGCGCGCACACACACACACACACACACACACACACACACACACAGCATATAGCTTGAGCGAATGGCAGGGTAAGTGAAGGTGTTTTTGTGAATGAGAAAATGGGTTAAGGAGAGACTGAAAATGGGAAAGAAGGGAACAGACATCCAGAGGAGATGACCTCTTCAGCCAGTCAACAAGCACTTATTAAGCCCTAACTATGTCCTACGCATTGTGATAAACACTGGGCATACCAAGAAAGACACAAGCAGTCCCTGCTCTTGGGGAAAGAACATGTGTACATAAAATAGGCATACATACAAAGATTCTATACAGCAGATGAAAGATAACCTTAAAAGGGAAGGCTCAAGTAGATGGGGAGACTGAGAAAGACCTCCTGTACAAGATAGAATTTTGAAGGAAGTCGGGAGGTAGAGATGAGGCAAGAGAGCATTCCAGATAAGGGGGACAGCCAATGCAAAAGCATGGAGACTAGAGATGTAAAAAATTGCAAAGTAGGCCAGCATAGCTGGATCACAGAGTATGTGCAAGGGATTTGTGTCACAAGACAAGAAAAGTAGGAAGGAGACAAGTTGTGAAAAGCATTAAATGCTAAGTTCTCTGCTTTCGTAAAAAGCACCATCATTTCCTGCTTCCTGGGTTTGTAATCTCACAGCAGTCACTCTCCCACTATGTCTAATCAAAATCAAATCCTATTGATTCTTCAAAATATTTCTCAGAGTTATGTTTCTCACTTTATGTTTGACAGTCTCACTCCTACAAATCTAGTCTAGCTACTACATTATCTGTATATTGTTGTCATAACCTCCTAAATGGGCTTCCTTGTCTAATCTCTCCTTTCTCCAATCCTTCAACCAACTACCTCATTATTTTAAAGATGTGTGATTTCATCAATGTGAGCATTCCCTACATTGATACTGATTGTAATCCACCTTATGATTTAATTTAAAAGTCTTCAAAAAATTAATTAAATGGTTTTAAAACTCAGTTTCACCAGTGGGCTGCAAAATCAATAGCATGGCAGCCAAAAAAAAAGCTAATTTGATTTTTAAACTGTATTGAGAAACAAAGTGTCCCAAATTCCAGAACTAAGAAAATTATGTATCCTCAGGGCACATTTACAATGCTGTATTTAGGATTAATTAACAAGCCAGAGTCCAAAGGACAGCAATCTGCTTGGTGAAGGACCTGAAGATCATGCCATATGACAGTCATTTGAGGACATTAAGGATGTCCAGCCTAGAGAAAAGAAAACTTTAGAGGAAATGGGTGGGGATAGCTATCATGTGATTAGACTTACTTTGCTTGATCTGATACGCACAACTAAAGAAAGGGGTACAAGTTGTAAAGAAAAACAGTTAAAAGTTATCCCAAAGTGGAATCAGGTGCCTCAGGAAAGTAGAAGGATTCCCCATCAGAAGAGTTCTTCAGACAAGACTTGGATGACCACTTTTCAGAAGACTTCTAAGGTATCTGCTACCACTGTCATTCTGCTAAATCACTTCATCTCTCTGAATCTGTTTTTTATCTGTTAAATGGGATTAATAATCCCTATTGCTTTAGGATCTAGGTTTAGAGCTGGAAAAGTTCTTGGAGGTCATCTGGCTCAACCTTACTTTACACATGAGAGTAAGCCTGAGAAAGGGCCACACAGAAAATAATAAGTGTCAAAACCAGTAATCAAATTGATATCCTCTGACTCTCAATTCTCTTCCTTTTAAACTGTTCCACACTGCCTCATTAGGTTATTGTGAGGAAAGCACTTTGTAAACCTTATTGACCATTGTGAGTTATTATTTGAAGTACTAGGAGGGAAAATTTTTTTCTCATTACCTGTTTGATGGGGCGAAGAGAACCAATTGTTTTCCAACCACTGAATGCTGACCAGTTTGAAATCTCCCTAGGTTCTAGCAAAATTTGTCTTCCCAGGAAATTAGATCCTTCATAAGCAATCCACCTGAATAACAAAAAAAAAGAATAAATATGCCAAAATATAAAATATATAAATTTAGTGGAAACTACCAAAATATGGTAGCATTTTTCACACTATGTTGTTCCTTTATTCCAATCTTCTAGGATTAGAAATTTTTTTCAATATACTTTGCTTTTATATGCATAGAGTAGAAGATAAGTTATATATAATTTTCCTTCAATTATATTAAAACTTTCTACAGATTGCTATACGGTAATCTCCAAATCTGCCAATTGAATGGGCAGCTAGGTGGCCCAGTGGAGAAAGCACTGGGCTTGGAATCAGGAAGATTCATCTTCTTGGGTTCAAATCTGATCTCAGATCCTTACCAGCTGTGTGATTCTGGGCACGTCACTTAACCATGTTTGCCTCAGTTTCCTCATTTGTAAAATGAGCTGGAGAAGGAAATGGCAAACCACTCCAGTGTCTTTGCCAAGAAAACCCCATACAGGGTCACAAAGAGTCAGATATGACTGAAATGACTGAAAAACAAGCCAGTTAAGTGGTAAATAAAAACATTTACTCAAGTACATTTGTATGTACTCTGAAGTTAGTCCTAAGCTTTTCTAGCACATGAGTAAGACATTTCAGTTTTTTACAATTACTAATGTTTCTCTAAAGATGCATTGACCTGGATGTGCCTTATGACTACTCCCATGGGTCAAGATTTCAAATCTTAGCATACTTAAAATTATATTCTCAGTATACTTAGTCATGTGATCTGCTAGGTAGTGTATGTTTGCCATGTCTAGTTTTCCCTGAACCTAGGATCTAACCTAGGTTCAGTGTTGGAGAAGAAGGAAGGTCTTAGAAAAGCTATCAGGGAAAACATTAGTTCAAACACACACCATAGGGCCTCATTCTTTTGTTATATTGCCAGTCATACTTTGCCAAGCCCCAACTTTAGGTTACCCCTACCTACAATGTACCTTTTCCAGTTGCATATAGCAGAACCCTGATGGAGAAAGCCACACTGTTAATATTGATTAAGTTCACTATAAATTTATGGTATTTAATCTCAATTAGGTACTCACTGCTCAATCCTTTCATTGTTCTATGATTGCTCACCTTATACACTTCATAGCAGCTATTTAAAATCTTCCCTTTGGTTCTCAAATCCTCATGTACCACTGCCTTTTTCAAGAAAGGACCTTATGTCATACTTAATTGAGAAAATAAAGGGGACCAGTTACAAGCTCCTCCTTTCTCATTTCATATCCTCAAACTCCTTATCCTCTCCTTCTTCACTTCTGCCTCTAGAAAAAGAGGTGCCCCTTTTCCTTAACAAAGGCCCATTCCTCTGCTCATGATCTCATCCTCTCTTATCTTCTCCAGAAGCTTGCCCCCTCAATCATACTCCTCTACTCCTTAAAAAATCCTTACCTGACCTTACCATTCATGCTACCATCCTTTACCATCCTTTATCTTTCCTTCCCTTTGTGGCTAAACTTCTAGAGAAAACTGCTTACATCTGGCATTTCTACTTCCTCTCCTTTCACTTGCTTCTAAATCCTTTCTACTCTGGCTTCCCACCTAAACCATTCAACTGAAACTACCTGCTACAAATGATCTCTTAATGGCCAAATCTTATGGCCTTTTCTCCGTCTGCATTCTTGATTTCACTGCAGCATTTGTCACTATTGATCACCTTCTCCCAGATATTCTTTCCTCGCTGGGTTTCTGTGCCACTGCACTGAATCTTCTCCTGTCTGTGTGGTCACTCCTTAGTCTCTGCTGGATCTCCAATGTCACCAACATTTACCTTAAGTGTCCCCCACAGCCTCTTGTGTATCCTATATTCTCTCAGTTGATCTCATCAGATCCATTGGTCCAATCAGCATCTCTAATTTACCATGTCCTGAACACAGCTCATTATCTTTTCCTCAAACCCTCCTGTCTTCTGAACATCTATGTTTACTTCTACCACTCAGCCTTGCAACCTCAGTGTTATCCTCCATATCTCACTCCCCTCCTACGTATCCCATACATTGATTGCAGTGGCTTCCCTGGGTTGCTTCATTAACTTTTTTTTTTTTTTTTGGCGAGTCAATTGGGGTTAAGTGACTTGCCCAGGGTCACACAGCTAGTAAGTGTCAAGTGTCTGGTCTGAGACTGGATTTGAACTCAGGTCCTCCTGACTCCAGGGCCAGTGCTCTATCCACTGTACCACCTAGCTGCCCCTAAACAATTATTTATTAAGTGCCTACTGTGTACCAGGCACTGTGCTAAGAGTTGAAGATACAAAAAATGGTAAGATAGTCCATTCTCTCAAGGACCTTAGTCCAATGGGAGAGACAAGACAATGGGGGGAATCAACAACAAACAAATAAGTACAAACAGTCGATATGCAGTATAAATTGGAAATAATTGACAGAGGGACAGCACTAGAGTTAAATCGGATTGGGAAAGACTTGTACAGGAGTACAAGGTGGGGTTTAACTTGGACTTGAAGTCAGCTAGTAGGTGGAGATGGGAAGTAGCCACTGAAAATGCCCCGAGTCAGGAGACTAAGCTCAAGTCCCACCTCCTTGCAGAAGGCCTTTCTTAGTCCCAACCTCATCCCTCACCCCTACCTCAGATGTCAGGGACCTATCTGCACATTCATATTACTGCTTTCATCTACTCTTTATATGTCTTACATTATCTGGTTATTTACGTGTCACCACAACTAAAACATATGTTCCTTGACACAAAAAAGGGTTAAGATATTCATTGCCTTGTCTATATTGTCTATATTCATTGCCTCCATTTCTTTACCTCCTGCTTGCTTTTCAAGCTCTTACAATCTAACTTCCAACTTCAATTTTCATTATTCTCTCCAATGTAACCAGTGTTCTCTTACCTACTAGATCCAATGGTCTGTTCTCAGTCTTCATTATGCTCTACCTTTCTGTGGTTTTCGACTGTCAACCACTCTCTACTCTTGTATATTTCTTTATTCCACTGTCTTCTCTGAGCTGCCACCTTGTTTCTCCTCCTACCTCTCACTACTCCTTAGATACTTTTTGGATGTTAACTTTCTCAAATTCTTCCCTCTTTTTTAATCTACATAACATCTCTTTCTTTCACATTTCAGGCCCTTATCTACTTCTTGTATAACTACTGCACTAGCCTCTTTAATTGGCTCTTGGCTTCCAGAATCCACCCTCTCCTATCCATCCCCCACCCAGCTTCCAAACTAACATTCCTAAAATATAGGTCTGACCACATTTCTCCCCTACTCACAAATGTCCACATTTTGGGGAAGTACCCTCATGGAGCATAGTTGGGCAATTTGTAGAATCAGAGATGGCTGGTCAGAGGCATTCTATGTGAATCTTCCAACTAGCAATGTATTTCCACTATAGAAATGACTTTATATTTACTTATATATGTATATGTTATATTCTTCCCACACTCAATAGGATGCCAGCTTCTTAAAGGCATGGATTTTGGGGGGTTTTGTATTCTCAAAACTCAATAGTATTGGTTTAATTGAACTGTGTATTTCTAGGTAGAAGATTAAAACTTCTTTGAAGGTTCTGAGGTTGATGTTAGAACTATACAGCATGGCTGAGCCATGTTGGATGATTAAATAATCATAGGATCACAGTAACAATCAATAATCAAACAAGATCATATTATTTACAGTTTCCCTTAAAATTGAATGGTCTAACATCTGGTAGCTATCTAATGTCTTCTGGTTCAAGGACCAATTACACACTTCTCCGGTAAAGTGACTAAGGAAATCTGCTCTCAAACTGTTTACCATTTCCTCTATTTTAGACAGTAAGGTATGCTTATTCTAGTGGTTGTGAATGAACAGCAATTCCTCTTTTTTGGGGGGGTAGGGAGAAGGGACGACTATCTTCTGAACTATACCTTGGAGAATGCTGACTAGTTCTACACAGACAAAAGTCCTTTTTACCAACTTAGCCTTATTGTCTCTGAGAAACTCCAACATGAGAAGAATGTCTTGAGAATAAGACCATGCAATTAGAGCTTTTAAAATATTAAGTAATATTATCTGATGCTCAAGCCAGGGGGATAACTAAATACAAGCTGCTACCATACTTACAATCCACTTTTTACCCACACTGACTGTGTGTAGAAGTAGAGATCCTTATTCAAAATCGAGTTGATCGCATCTCCTAAATGGAGTTCTCTTCCTTCACAGTGTTCCAAAGCAAAGAGACTGATGAAGGGTTCTTCAAAAACCTAGTAATACAAAGTAGATATGCTGTTATGCATATGGAGTATGCCAATCACAATTCAGCATTGCTTGTATCTAATTTACTCTCAAGTAAATAAAGCCTAATTTTTCAAATAGGTTCTCAGTCTAGATTTGTCATCAGAACAGCATTGAAAAAGAATGGCTTCATCTTATTTTTACAAACAAGGTTGACATTGAAATAGTAATACTGATTATATATTAGCATAATAGAGACAGCATAATGTCTGGAATACAGAGTAAAAAAGAACTATGTTCAACTTCAGTCTTTGGTTGTTTGACCCTTAACTTGTGGGCAAATCTGTTCGGTTCTGCCTCCACATCTTTAGTCATAAGAAGACTTAAACATCCTAGTTCAGGCCCCTATTACTGCCTTATTTCTCTCCCATCTCTAACCATCCTTCACACAGCTATCAAACTGATTTTCCTAAGACAACATGGCACTCTTCTGCTCAGAAAGTTCAAGCAGCTCCCCATTAATTCAAAGATAACATATAAACTCTTTGGCATTTTAAAGCCTTTGTCCATTTAAAAATCTTGGTCCAGGACATCACATATTATTCTCCTTCATAACTTTCCTTGTACGTTATGTTTTATCTCCAATCTCCACATCTTTTCATAGGCTGCCTGCCCCCAATGCCCAGGGAAGCACACTTGCCCTTTTAGAAGGTTTAGCTTTGGAGGGGCAGAGTCAAGATGGCAGAGGGAAAGCGGTGACTTGCTTCAGCTCTCCCCCAGACCCCTCCAACTACCTACAAAAAATGGCTCTAAACAAATTCTTAAGCAGCAGAACCCACAAAAAGGCAGAGTGAAACAAATTTCCAGCCAAAGACAGCCTGGATGGTTGATCGGAAAGGTATATCGTGCCGAGCGGGCAGAGGAGTGCAGTTTGGCATGGGCACACAGGCCACAGCGAACCTGGAGCAGGCCTCAGAGGACTGAATTGCAGGCAGCTGTGGTGGTTTCCAGACTTTTCAACCCAGGAACGCCAAAGACAACTTAGAAGGTCAGTGGGAAAAGTCTGTGACGTCAGTGAGAGAGAGAAGCTAGGTTTCAGCTGCAAGTCCTGAGTGTGGGCCGCGACTGCCTCCTGTGAGCTTCTGGCCCACAGACTGAGGGGGAATCAAGTGGCTGATCAGAGGGGGATTGCAGGGATCTCTTTGCCAGTGCTGAGGCAGGAATCTCTTACTTTGCCCGTGCTTGGATCTGGGTCACAGTTCTGAGGGGCGGTCCTGGTGGAGCTTGTTGTGATGGTAGAGAGGAAACACCTTGCCCCTTATCATACAACCTTGGAAGAACTGAAAATTTACAAATCCCTACAAGTATCTCTGAAAACAGCTATACAAACCCCCGAAGCTTGCAACAGTACATTCTCCACACTGGAAGCAGACTCTTACCTTAACAAAGAGTTTAAAATTCAAGTCATTGGCCAGGATCATGAGTAAGCAGCACAAAAAGAGTCAGACTATATTATCTTACTTTGGTGACAAAGAAGATCAAAACATACAACCAGAAGAAGACAACAAAGTCAAAGCTCCCACATCCAAAGCCTCCAAGAAAAACAGGAATCAGTCCCAGGTCTTGGAAGAGCTCAAAAGGCATTTTGAGAAGCAAGTAAGAGAAGTAGAGGAAAAACTGGGAAGAGAAATGAGAGTGATGCAAGAAAATCATGAAAAACAAGTCAACAGCTTGCTAAAGGAGACCCAAAAAAATACTGAAGAAAATAACACCTTAAAAAATAGCCTAACCCAAAGGGCAAAAGAAGCCAAGGAGGAGAAGAATGTCCTAAAAAGCAAAACTGGCCAAATGGAAAAGGAAGTCCAAAAGATTACTGAAGAAAATACTTCCTTAAAAATTAGAATAGAGCAATTGGAAGCTAGTGACTTTATGAGAAAACAAGACACTGTAAAACAAATCCAAAAGAATGAAAAATTAGAAAACAAAAATCTCATTGGAAAAACAACCGACCTAGAAAATAGATCCAGGAGAGAGAATTTAAAAATTATTGGACTATCTGAAAGTCATG
This sequence comes from Vombatus ursinus, assembly GCF_900497805.2. Classification (NCBI taxonomy): domain Eukaryota; kingdom Metazoa; phylum Chordata; class Mammalia; order Diprotodontia; family Vombatidae; genus Vombatus; species Vombatus ursinus. Next base: position 15,914,865 of record NW_020954592.1, read on the forward strand.
ATCAAAAAAAGAGCCTAGACGTCATCTTTCAAGAAATTATCAAGGAAAACTGCCCTGAAATTTTAGAACCAGAGGGCAAAATAGAAATTGAAAGAATCCACCGATCTCCTCCTGAAACAGATCCCCAAAGGAAAACTCCTAGGAATATTGTAGCCAAATTCCAGAGTTTCCAGGTCAAGGAGAAAATATTGCAAGCAGCCAGAAGGAAACAATTCAAGTATTGTGGAAACACAATCAAGATAACACAAGATTTAGCAGCTTCTATTTTAAGGGACTGCAAGGCATGGAATATAATATTCTGGAGGGCAAAGGACATAGGATTACAACCAAGAATCACCTACCCAGCAAAACTGAGGATAATCCTTCAGGGGAAAAAATGGTCATTCAGTGAAATAGAGGACTTTCAAGCATTCTTCATGAAAAGACCAGAGCTGAATAAAAAATTTGAGGTTTAGCTTCCTTCAAAGCTTAGCGAAGTACAACCTCCTACACTGTATCTTTCTTGATACAGTGGCTTCTAGTGCTCTCCTCCATAACTTTTTTTTTTTTAACTTTTGTATAAATGTTGTCTTTTTCTGATAAAATGCGGGCTCTTGGGACCAGGGATTGTTTTATTTTAGCTTGGCATCCTTGGGGCCTACTACAGTTTCTGGCACATTAAAAATACTTGTTGACTGTCAAGAAGTCTGCTAGACAATTCAGAGTAAGCAATTCCATGACCCAAGGGTTTTGAGTACTTTTCAAAAGATGGGAATGCCAAAATAATGTGTATTTTATGGTTTGAAGATTCAATCTTAAGACATCAAAGACGACTGAAAATTTCTTTGTGCTAAGTTCAGGAATATTCATCTTTTTCACCTGGCCTGATGCTACTCTGGGTAGGAACCTCAGCATCTTTTGTGGTGACTAAAAGGCTGGAGCAGTTCACCAACTTATAACTCTAAAATTTGATGGAAACAGGCAGGTTTCCTTAAAAGGTAACTTGATATATGGTTCAATTTCAGAGTTAACAGACCTTCCCTGCAATGATGCTAGTTTATCAAATATTATGCCACCATACTTGTTTGCTACTCCATACTGTATACCTAATCTGTTGCCCTGATCAGCTTTTCTATCTTTGTCAGTACTTTATAGTTTGATGAATACTGTTTTGAACTGTAGTTTGAGCTGTGGTATGACTAGATCCCCTTTCCCCGACTTTCCTGTTTTTTAAAAAAATTACATTTCATAAGATTTTTGTCCTTTTGTTGCTTCTGATAAATTTTGCTATGATTTTTCTACCTCCATAAAGTTTCATAAGCATGTCACAGAATAATTGAGTAGTAGTGTCATTTTTATTCTATTGGCATGGTCAACCATAAGCAGTTAATATATCTCAAATTATCTACTTATTTCTATAAAGAATATTTTAAAGGTGTATTCATACAATTCTTATGTGTCTTAGTAAGTGGATTCCCAGACATTTTCTACATTCTGTAATTATTTTGAATTTCATTTCTCTGACTCTTCATGCAGGTTTTTGTTGACAATATATGGAAAAACTAGTGATTTATACTGTTTCAATTAATTTACAGTTAAATGTCTAGGTTTGTCTAAGTAGATAATCATCTCAACTGCAAAATTTGATGTTTATCTATGCTTTTTCCCTAAATTACTTTTTCTTTTCTTATTGGTATAGACAGCATTTATAGAACTTCTCTTCTGGATTTTGCCATCATCTCCCGGGAACCATCATCATGCTGCAAGATCACTTATGTCCTGAACTCACATCTCATCAAGTACCTTCTGCCCTTTCTTCCGACTGGAGAGGGTGGAGATGGAGACAAACTTCTTCCAGAAACTCCTTTTAAGGAGGGCATTTGGGTGAACTATTTCATTTTCCACCCAAGTGCACTCCTCTGGACTTAGACCTTTAGCCTAACTTTTCAGCTTCCTTTTACATGTTGCTTTTCCCATTAGACTGTAAGTTCCTTGAGGACAGGGACTGTCTTTCATTTTTTGGGAGGGAACGTTTAATTTACTGATTGGAAGTGATTACTGAGTGATGACCATAGGTATCCTTGCTTTAGGCCAGCTCTTCTAGTGTTTCTCCATTATTCAATTCTGACTCTTGGTTTTAGATAAATATTATTTACCATGCTGAGGAAAAGTCCATTCTTGTTAGTGTTTTTAATAGAAATTGGTAATATAATTTGTCAAAAACCTTTTAAATCTGTTGATATAACTGACTGCTTTAATTATTAATATGATACAAATATACATACATATAAATGGTATATGTTTATAATTTTACTAATACTGAACCATCCTTTTAATTCTGGTATAAATCTAACCTTGTAGTTGATAATCTTTTTAAATATATTTTTACAGCCTCTTAGCTAATTTTTATTCATTTTTCTTTTTTGGGCAATGATTTTCATTAAAATAATTTGTATAGTAACAGAGGTTCTTAACCTTTTATAAGTTTTTAACCTTTGGCAATCTAGTGAAGCCTATGGAACCCTTCTCAGAATGTTTTTAAATTCATAAAATACATAGGAATACAAAGGAAATCAAAGGTTGGTGAAAATAAAGATCATTTTTTCCCTCATCCAAATTCAGAGACTACCTGAAAACACTCCATGCTTAATCCCTGGTCCATAGTTTTCTTTCTCTGTTCTATCCCTGGTAGGAAAATTCACATTTTTATAATATAAGGGATTTGGGAGGACCTCTTCTTTTCTTGTTTTTGCAAACAGTTCGTGTAACAATTGAACGTTGGATAGAATTCACTTGTAAATTAATCTAGTTTTGTTTTCCACCTTTTTTGGAATTAATTTATAGCTTATTCAATTTATTTTCCTAAGATTTAGTTATATAAATTCTCTTAATTTCTTATTCCTTTAAATCCAGGTATTTTGTATTTTTTAGAATATTCATTCATTTTATTTATCAGGTGAGTAAAAATATTTCTAATAATTTCCTTTATTTCCTCTTTAATTGTTCTCATTTCTCTCTTTTCCATTTTTGATACTGGGAATTTGGTTTTCTTCTTTACAAAGCAGACCAAACAATGTTTTATTTTATTAACTTCTTTAAACATCTCCTGGTTTTATCAACTCAAAATTTTCTTTTTTTGCTTTCAGTTTTGTTCATTGTTTTTGTGGTTTTTCAGAATGTCTATTTTAATGTTTAGTTGTTTTAGAGGGAAATTACTTTTTTTAAAAAATAATTAATTTATTTTGATTTGTCAACAATCACTTCCATATGCTTTTGAGTTTAAAATTTTTCTCCCCCTCCCTCCCCACGATGACGCATAATCTGATATAGGCTATAAATATACATTCCTATTAAACAGATTTTCACATTAGTGATGTTGTAAGGAAGAATTAGAACTAATAGGAGGAACCACCAGAAAGAGGAAACAAAACTCAACAGAAGAAAAAAAAATAGCAAATAGTATGCTTCGATCTGCATTCAAACTGCATAGTTCTTTCTTTGCATGTGGATAGCATTTTCCTTCACAAGGCCTTTGGAGATGTCTTAGATCCTTGTATTGCTGGGAAGGGTTAAATCTATCACTATTAGTCATCGCAGAACGTGGCTGTTATTGTGTACAACGTTCTCTTGGTTCTGCTCGCTTCACTCAGCATCAGACCATACAAGTCTTTCCAGGTTTTTCTGAAGTCAGCCTGTTTATCATTTCTTATAGCACAATAGTATTCCATTACATTCATATACCACAACTTGTTCAGCCATTCCCCAATTGATGGGCATCCTCTCAATTTCCAATTCTTTGCCACCACAGAAAGAGCTGTTATAAATATTTCTGTCCATGTAGGTCCTTTTTCCATTTGTATGATCTCTTTGGGATATAGCCCTAGGAGTGGTATTGCTGGGTCAAAGGGTATGCACATTTTTATAGCCCTTTGGGCATAGTTCCAAATTGCTCTCTGAAATGGTTGGATCATTTCATCAGTCCACCAACAATGCATTAGTGTTTCAATTTTCCCACATCTTCTCCAACATTTATCATTTTCTTGTTTTGTCATCTTGGCCAATCTGATAGGTGTGATGTGGTACTTCAGAATTGTTTTGATTTGCATTTCTCTAATCAAGGGAAAACTGCTTTTCTAGATTTTTTTTTTCATTTTATGTCCAATGAATCGATCTGTTCTCTTTTTCATTGTGTGTAGATATATAAATTTCATTGTTGTTTAGTCGTTTCAGTCATGACTGACTCTTCATGACACCATTTGGCATTTTCTTGGCAAAGATACTAGAATGGTTTGCCATTTCCTTCTCTAGCTCATTTTATAGATTAGGCAACTGGGTAGTAAGTATCTGAGGCCACATTTGAACTCAGGAACATAAGTCTTCCTGACTCCAGGCCTGGCATTCTACTCACTGAGTCAGCTATCTGCCACCTTAGATATACAAATATTCCCCCACTATGAACATATTCCACAAGATGTTTTCATTTTCTTTGATGAAATTATCTACTCTTTCTGCTCGTTATTCTTTGACCAATTCTTCAGGATATTTAACCTCTGCATATAAGTCTAAATCTTTTCTTCAAAATCCTAAGTATTCTAATTTTTAATTGAGATCAGTAAATATTATGAAGATTTTATGTTCTAGCAAATGGACAATTTTTGCAAAGGTGCCAGGTACCTTGTATACTCTTCTTTCCCAATCAGTAATCAAAAGACCAACATCTGTGTGTGTGTGTGTGTGTGTGTGTGTGTGTGTGTGTATGAATGTGCGTTTACATATGTTCTAACTTCCTTTGTCTGAGTTAGATAAGGGAGGTTATGTCTGTTCCTCTCACCCCTTCTTGTATTGCGTCCCCCACTTCTGAGAAATAATAAGTTCCAGTCCATTCTTTCTTCTTTACTCCCTAGTATATTCCTTTCCCCTTCCCTTTTCTTTTTGTAAGAACCAACAAAACAGGCCCTACTATGTTTGTCTTACTTAACTCCTATGACCTTTGAAGAAGTTAGTTTTAAGAGAATACTTCTTTCCCTTCCCCCTTTAATCACTTCCTAGTCCCTTACACAGGCTCAAATTTATTTACCTTTTATATTTCTCTTGACTCCTTTGTATTTCAAAATTGCTATTCAGTCTTTTCATTGTAAATGCTTGAAAATCCTCTATTCCATTAAAGGTTGTTTTTCCCCCCACAGTAATTTTCAGGGTAAGTTCCTGGTTGTAAGCTTTTATCTTGTGCTACTTAGAATATCGTACCCCAACGTTTTTCCTTTTTAATACTAGCTGCTAGGTCTTAAACTCCTGCCTATGGTATATAAAGCTCACAGTAATCTAAACTCATAGTAATCTAGATTAGTACTTCATATATTTTCCAGGCACTTAGCTGTGCATATACTGCCATTTACTTTTCTTGTCTAGTTTTTATAAAAGCTAACATTTACATAACACTAAACATACACACATACATGTACACACACACACACACACACTTTTTTCACTTTCAGGAAGTCACTGAGAGCTGATATATGTTTCTATAATCTCTAAAGTTAGACCTCTATTATTATAAAGGAATAGGCTGAAGAGCAACTGAGCCTGAAAAAAAGAAACATTACATGTACCTCAAGAAATACCATTCAGTGTCTACCAGAACCATTTTAAATCAAAGCTTAACAGAAACCACATGTACAGGAGTCCAATCTAGGTTAAACCTCTTGAATTTTGCTATTTACTGAATCACTTGATTAGCTGCGTCAAAAATTGAAAAGATGGAGATATTTATTCACTTCTGCTGCTTCTTTACTGCCATAGAGTTAAATAAAGTAATGCGATGGATTTTTGTTCCTATCTCTTGTCCATTTTCAAAAAGGATGCTGCAGTAGCATGGCTGTGTGATGTGTGGCTCAAAAACTTCTCCCTTCTCTCCACACTGCTCACACCTCGTGTATCTTCCTCGTTTTGGGGCAGATCCCCTGCTCCTAGCATCTTTCTCTGTAGCTGGGCTCCCAGGTTTTTCTGCTGAAAGGTAATTTTTTTCCTGACCATTTCTTAGGGGCATTTTCTTTTTTTCTGGTGAGGCAGTTGGGGTTAAGTGACTTGCCCAGAGTCACATAGCTGGTGAGTGTTATGTATCTGAGGTCAAATTTGAACTCAGGTCCTCCTGACTCCAGGGCCACTGCTCTATCCACTTCACCACCTAGCTGCCCCTGCTTAGTGGTATTTTCATCATCCCAGATGAAACCTTTGCCTTTAGTAGCTTCCTTTAGTTTTTTTTTGTGTGTCTGTGTGCTCCCTGTTAGCAGCTTCTAACACCACCTTATGGTTCTAAAGTAGACTAAGAAGATTTTTATTATACTAAGCTATGAAGTAGAATTTATAGGAACGACAGACCACTGCTACTGTCCCCTCTTTACACTCTCTCATCTGAAAAGCAACAGAAGTGCAGGTTATGCTGTAAGTCATGCTGCCAAACAAATGTCTGTTTGTTTTGTGCGGGTATCTTGAACCTGGCAAATGCCCTTCTTCATATCATTCATTATTCAGCCACTTTGTTAGAATGTCATTCTGTCACCTACCCTGTAAGACTGCTTTGGTGTCGAGTATGAGACATACAACAAATCTGCTATTTCTTTCAGATTAATCAGTTACCAAATATTTCTTATGCATCTATATAGCAGATGGTTCATGGATTCCAAATTTACCACACAGTTGTCATTTAGTAGTATTAAGAGCACTGAAATAAGGGTCAGAAGACATGAGCTTGAATCCAGGCCTTTCTGAATCAAAGGCTAGCCCTACATCTACCGAGGCATCTGATGGAAAAAGCGCTGGGCCTGGCATTAGGAAGACCAGAGTTCAAATCTGCCCTTAGTCCTTTACTAGATGTAAAGTTACCGGGTAAGTTACTTAACTGTCTGCCACAGTTTACTCAGTTGTAAAATGGGGGTAATCATAGCACATACTTTACATGGCTTCTGTAAGGATCAAAGGAGATATTAGTAGGCCCTATGTGCTTATTTTCTCTCCCTACTACAGGATATTTTCCTTTTATCTTACAAATAATAGGGCTTAACTGCTGATTTGCTAATGCATTCACTATATCTTTCTAAAATAACTTTTTGAGGGGGAAGATGTATATATATATGTTACTAGTTTCACAGAATTACTAATCTGCTTTTCTCCTTTATAGCACATCCCTCCTAGACCTCCACATCAGCTTTCCATTCCAATGTATCTTGTTTGTTTCATAGTCCTGCCTCTATGAAATGTTTGTAATAAAGTTGTATCTTTTTGAAATAGATCACAGAATTACACATCTAGAACTAAAAGAGCCTTCAGAGGCCATTCTAGTCCAATTCTACTCTCAGACTATGATATTTAAAAAATTATGCAGTTTTGCAGTTGCTTTCAATGGCTTAAAGGCATTGTAAAAAGCTTAAAAACATGTATGTAATAGAGAGAGGCTATATAAATTTAGCTTTAAGCTTATCAAAAGTACTAAATGGAACTAAATGAAAAAGCATTCTATTACAACCTAGTTTGAATTTAGATTCTGGTGTGATACATCATGTGTCATTTTCCTTACAACCTAACTGCTTTTAGTATAAGCCTTCTGTGTCCAACACCATGGCATTGTAGAAAACTTGAAGGCCTGGTTTCAAGTCCCTCCTCTGACACATGGCATCAATGATGGTGTGACTATGATCAAATCACTTAACCTTGTAGCATTCAAAGCAATACTCTAAGATCATAAATTGAATTTGATAGAGAGAGTTTCCTTACGGAGATTCCTTATACTGGTAAAATCACAGGTGCACAGGGCAGCTAGGATCAATGGATGGATCAAATTCATGAAATAAATTCTTAAGTATGTCAATTTCATCAGGTTTTAAATTTTGTCTAAAACTTTGCCAGTCCTGGAAACTATAAAAGACCTTTAATCCAAGCTGCCTACTCAGAGATTCCATAAGCTAAGGATGCCAGATCACATTTCTTAAAATAGCAATGGGTTTTATCTCTATTTGGGCTCTATCTCAAAAATCTGAGTCAACTGTTATAGTGGTTTTGGGAACACCTATAATGCAATGAAATAGAAATCTGGTTATGATTGAAGGGAGTTCCATAACATACAAGGTAGTAAAACACAAGGTAAGCAAATCTTACTATCCCTCAAAAAATAAAAGTATGAGTTTTTTTTTTGTATGATGGGGGATGGAGGGAAAATGTATTAGCATTTTTTTTACTTTTAAGAATAAGATGAATAATTTTTGCTTCCTCAAGCAGGGCCCTTGAACAGGTCAGGGAGAGAGCATAGTGACAAATGATGATAATAAATGATAACAAATAACAAGCTACTAGTATGACTATTCCCCTCTCTACTCCTCCTCCTCCTCCTCTTCTTCACAATTATCTAGCACTTTAAGGCTTACAAACACTTGCAGATCAAGATACAGAACTAAGAAGAGTAACTACTCTTCTTATCCTCATAAAAATAGCAGAATTCCTATAATCTGAAGAGTGCTAAGAGTGGAATTACCATCACTGTGGGTAGCAGGGGTCAAACTAGCTATCTGAGTAGGAAGTGGTCATGCAGAGGTCTAGAGGAGATGCGGGCATTAGGAGGAGCCCAAAATTTTCCTGCCTTCTGCCAAGGGAGTTTTTATTACCAAGGACACAGTTGTCCTAGAAATCTCCCCACAGATCACCATCACTGCATTAATCTGTCTGTGCAGTAAACATAAACTTCAGTATTATATGTAATTGCCAATCTTCCTAAAAGATTTTTTTTCATTTTAATGCACTGTTACCCAAAATTCAATTTTCCACATCCTCATAAAATTCTCAGACTGGCTTCTAAGGCCCTCCCAAACTCCACCTACCTTTCCAGGTTCATTTCATGACCTCCTCCACGTACTCTTTGTTTCAGTAAAACTGGCCTACATATCATTCCCTGAAACTACAAACACCTTTTCATCTCTACCTCCTGGAATCCTTTAGCTTCCTTAAAGTGCCATTTCCTGTACCAGCCTCTCCTGACTCCATTCACACAATAATGAGTACTCGTTTTCTTGAAATTGCTCTTGAAATTATTTTGCATTTACTTATTTGTATACATGTTGCAACCCTCAGTAGAAATTAACCTTCTTGAGAACAGGGGCTAATCTTTTTCTTTTTTTTTTTTTAGTGAGGCAATTGAGGTTAAGTGACTTGCCCAAGGTCACACAGCTAGTACGTGTCAAGTGTTGGGTCTGAGGCCGAATTTGAACTCAGGTCCTCCTGACTTCAGGGCCGGTGCTCTCTTCACTGCGCCACCTAGCTGCCCCCCCCTTTTTCATTTTTGGTGAGGCAGTTGGGGTTAAGTGACTTGCCCAGATTCACACAGCTAGTGAGTGTTACGTGTCTGAGGCGGGATTTGAACCCCAGTGGTTCAAATTACTCCAGTAATCTTTTTCTTAGTAGAGAACCCCAGCACCCAACACTTGCCTTGCACATAGCAGGTGCTTAATAAATGTTTGTTGAATTATGAATTGACATTTGGGCCATTTGTGAAAGAATCCATAGATATCTGTTTTGATTTGCAGTGAGGCTTTTCTTAACTAGCCACAGAACCTTAAAAAAGTGACCTGCATTGTAAACTAGGTTTGCAAACAAAAAATGTTATTTCAAATTGATTATCACATTTTTTATAAAGCTGTAATGTCCTATAATAGTTATAAGGATATGCTAGTAACACTGAACTTGAGAAACGATTCCAATGTTCACGTTTACTGACATTGTAGAAAAGTTAATTAAATGATAAGGAAATTATTCTTATAACAGTATATACTGGTTAGCTACCACAAAAGTATATGGGACTGAATATTATGGTTTGAATATTATGATGAAAACAATTTTATAATTTAATCTCCCATCCTTATCATTCCCATTCCCATTCCCATTCTTCCTCCAAAACAAATGACTGCTTCTTCTGAGTTCCCTTTGCTGAACCATCAACCATCCTTAAGTACAGAGGATACACAAGACCCTGTTCTAATACTTTTCTCAACACTCAGTGTAGTCCCATGGTTTCAATTATCATCTCATATCATGTGCAAATAACTCTTAAGACCTATATATCTTACCACTTCTGTTGAAGATACCACTGGCCTTCTAATCATTCAGGTTTACAAACTTAGAGCCATCTTTCACTCTTCTCTCTCTCTCTCCCCTATCTAATTAGTTGCCAAGTCTTATTGATTCTTCCTCTGCAACACTGCTTTGACTTATTCCTTCCACTGACAAGTTCAGATCCTCATCGGCTCTTCCCTAGTCTATCATATTAGCTATTTAATAAATTAGCTATTGTATTAGCTTCCTAATTATTTCCCCTGCCTCAACTCTCTACTCCCATTCATTTTCCACACACACAGGTCTGATCATGTCAATCCTTTGCTTCAAAACCAAATCAAACTTTACTAGCTCCCAAATGTAAACTCCTAAGCCTTGAATTTAAGGTCTCTATAATATGGCTTTAAGCTTTAAAAATTTTCATGTTTAGTTCAAATTATTCTCTTCTAGCATTTCAACATTGTAGCCCTCCAGGTATTCCATGTCCCACCTCTACCTCTGCACAGGCCATCCTCCACATCTGGAATTCACCCTGGCCATGTTTCTGCCTCTCAAAATAATTTTTTTTTTGAGGGAAAAATTATACTGAACTTAAGTCCCCCCCCAAAACAAAACCCATTACTTTATACACTGAATACCAAAAGAAGATTCAGGATTATATATGAAACTGAATCTTCATTTCATATACCACTTGCTTTTAAAAATATTTACACATTACTTTCAAGACTGTCCTGCTTATTTGTGCTTCCTTCTGATGTAATTTCTTTTTTCTTCTTGTCACTAAAAATATTTTCAATTGTTTCAAATGTTTTCAAGTGTCTTCTTTGTTTTGGCATTACTATTGTTAAGACCTTTGAACTCCAAAACCCTCCCTATTAAAAATGAGTCTATATAATAGACATATCCAAAAATGTCTCTTTCTGCACCTTCTCTGTCAGCCGGTGGGTAATATGCTTCATCATAGGTCCTCTACAGAAATGGTTGGTCATTGCATTGGTCAGAGTTCTTGCATCTTTCAAAGTTGTTTCACTTTGCTATTTTGGCTTCACTCTATATCAATTTATGCTACTCAGGATTCTCTGAAATTCATCTCAAGTTATTTTATATAACACAATAACATTCCTTTCCATTCATATGCTGTGATTTGTTTGGCTTTCCCCTAGTTACCTAAGAAGTAATCTAAGATATTATCTCGGTTTCTAGTTCTTCTCTGTTCTCTATTTTCCCCCTTTTAATCCTTCCTTCAGGATCAAGAATCTTGTATTTCTTGTGACTTTTTCCTGGTGTTATTCTTCCTCTTAACAGTACTCCTTTTCCCTGACTGTTACTATGTTGAGTTTTGTATGTTGCTGTACCAAACTGTTTCTCTGTGTGTGTGTGTGTGTGTGTGTGTGTGTGTGTGTGTGTGTGTGTTCAAACCTCTACTGTCTATTTCAGATAAGGAGGTTCATCTGATGTCCACTTCCCTTACCCCTTCCTCTGTATCTGTATATTCTTCTCACATACCCCAGTTTTGAGAAACAGCAAGTTTCCTCCCCTTCTTCCTCCTTTTCTACACTAGTGTATTCCTTTTATCCTCCCTTCTCTTTTCCCTCTTCAAACAAAACCAATCCACCACGAAGATCTCTATTTTTCTTACTTAACTCCCTCAATACCCTTTGAAAACTGTAACATTCTGAGGGGACACTTGTTTCTTCTCACTCTATTAGAACTCTACATCATCTTAGAGCTTCTTCTAAATGCTCAAATTTATCTTTCTAGGTTGGTCTTGATTGTTGTGTTTAATGTATTTCAAAGTTCCTACTCAGCTCTGGTCTTTTCATCAGAAAAAAAAAAAAAGATAGTCAAAAGCAAAATAAGTTTCCTGATCCTGAAGGCAGAATTAAAAGGGGGAAAATAATGAAGAACAGAAAAAATTAAAAAAAAAATAGAGAACAGAAAAAGTCCTCTATTCGTTAAAGATCCATTTCCCTCTCTGTAGGAAGATATTTAGCTTTTCAGACTAATCTGTTATTGTTTGTAAGCCACTCTTTTTTACTTTTGGAATTCTGTATTATTCCGGTCTTGTATAATACTAACTGTACTTCCTAAACTAATTCTTTCTCGTGGCTTTCTGGTTGTTTCTTTGACATAGGATCTCTGGATTTTAGTTATGCCATTCTTGGGACTTTTCCTTTTAGGAATCAGTGGATTCTTTATATTTTTACTTTGCCCTTTTCTCTAGATCTAATAGATCTGAGTAGTTTTAATTTATCATTTATTGAAATACAGTATCCATACTCTTTTTTAAAGTCATGGTTTTCTTAAATTGTCTCTCCTTCACCTGCTTTCTGAGTAAGTTATTTGTGATATCAATTGTGTTTCTTATATTTTCTGCTATTTTTCAATTTTTTTTATTTTGTTCAATCTGTGGTTTATTATAGTTTTCATGGAGTCCATTATTTGGGTAAAGTTTATCACTTTCCCTTTTAAGTTATTTACGATCTTTCCAATTCCTTTCTCTAGAGCTTTTATCTTATTTTTTACCTCATGCTTCATTTCTTCTAAGAATTTATGTAGTCCTTGTGGGAAATCCATTTTTTCCTTTGAGACTTCATTGGAATAACTATGGAGTTATTACTTTTTGATGACCAGCTAGTAATTTTTTTTTACTGGTCAATTTTTTGTTTGTTTGCTTTAGCTAGGCAATGGGGTTAAGTGACTTGCCCAAGGTCACACAGCTAGTAAGTGTTAAGTGAGTTTGAACTCAGGTCCTCCTGATTCTATCCACTACGCCACCTACTGCCCCCTACTGGTCAATTTAAAAAAATTATTCATCTCTCTATTCTTAGTTCCTGATTTTGTACTTTGTTCTAAGTCCATGTTCTGACACCTGCTGCACTCTTAGATGAGTTAAATTGTCCTGCCTAGTCTTACTGTCGTCCCCTGGCTTCCTGTGCTGACCCGCACTTCTTTGGGCTGACCCTTGACAGTGCAGAGTGCTGGATCTTCACGATCCTCTATGGTGTCTCAGAATAGAGTGCTGCTAGAGACCTTGCAGCCCCTGTGCCTACAATGTCCTAGTCTAAGTCCTACAATATCAAGCTTGTCACTACTCATGGCAACTCCTCTGGGCTTCCATGTTTCTCCCCTGGGGTTTTCTGACCACCTTTGGGCATTCTCAGAAGACCTTCTTCTGCCCCTTTAGGACAAAGAATCTTGCAGGCTACCTGTGTCTAGTTTCTGGCTGACATGGGAGGCTACAATCTGGTGTTGACTTTGCTGGTGGAGCTCCCTTTTTTATTGCCCTTGTGTTTCTGGCTGACTTCTTGAGCCGTCCTGGGGTAGAACTACACTTAAAAGTTTCTCATTAGATTTCTTGATTCATTATGGTACAAAGTTCAAGATTTTTCTATAGTATGATGAAGTTGAGTGGTCTCCCTCCTGTTCATGCAGGTATCTTACCTGGAAGACAGTCCTTATCTTCTTTCAAGATAGGTGCCACCTCTACATAAAGCCTTTTCTAATTCCCCTGGTTTTAGAGTTCTCTCTCTCTTTAGTTATCTGTATATATATTGTATATTCTAGTACCATATAAGGTTTCTTGAGGGCAGGAACCATCTCATCTTTGTTTTCCAAGTGTCAAGTACATACTAGTTGCACATACTAGTTGCTTAATAAATGTTAACTGAATTTAATTTGAACATTTTTCCAAGTAGCATAAAGTATATCCACATATAAAATCTCAAAGCAAAAAATGTACTTACAGATTTTTCCCCTTAAATTTATCACTACCACCACTGGCTACAGAACTGTATGAAGATTTTGGTCTCACTCTGTGGTTGGAACTATCTGTATCACCTCCAATACGCTGTAAATTGCTCAAGCCCCTTTTCTTTGTCTCCGATCTTAGTTGAGTATTTCTGGCTCCCTGGAGGCCTGGGTTTATTGGCTTGAGCCAGCATTCAGGGGTTAGGTCTCTTGTTAGCTTTCTGTCTGTCAACCTTTATCTTTGTTAAAAGTCTCTTCACCTCTGCCTCCAGATGGTTCACTTGGTGGCATCCAAAATAATGTTTTACTAGGTGTGGTGTGCCCAGAAGCTGCCTTGACCACAAGAGGGGTAATGTTGCTCGGAAGCCAACTTTATCTGTCTTCTTGAGTTGCCATATTTTCCAGAAACAGTAGACCCAGCGTATGTAGGAGGCCCAGAACAAGTAAAGGATGAAGCCCCACCTGAACTGACATACTTTGCTATTTCCATCTCTAGCTGAATACTTAGTGTGTCCTTGAGAGTTAAATCAGCTACAAGACAGGCACTAGTCAGTATGTACCAGATTGATTAAACTGTTTGTGCAACTGGGACCCTTTCAGATAAGCAGAACATACTTCCTCCATGGTCCCATGTCCCCAAGCCCTCCTACTCCATCTCACTCCCCCTCCCCTACTGCTCCCTTCCTTCTCCCATGCCATTCCCATTTGGGAGGGGATTGCTTTCCAGTCCTTCCATGAGACCTCCTCTTTTTGTTGTTACCCCATAAATATCCAAGGCATTGTCTGTATTGTGGGCTCCTTCGTGTGCCTTTCTCTTACAACAAATCAAATTACTACCCATATCTTATGGAGTTGTGACTTTTGGTGAAGACATCCTATAATATAAAATAAGATTTCAATAAGGTCCTTACATAATCAATAGGCTTGAGAGATTTGACGCTAGCTGGAGAGCAGCCACAGGAAGTAAGGTCGGCATAGAGGCCTTCTTCTAATACACACTGGTTACATGTGACATCCTCTTGGAAATGCATGAGCCAGCTGAAAGATCAAAGTATTGAAAATTTAGTCAGTTAACAATTATTTATATTTACTCTGTGCTCAGTGTTATGTTATGGGCTAGAAAAATATGAGCAGGAAAAAAACACTATTAGATAGAAAGATAAGATTCATATACCTAAGATAACTACAGAATAAAGCAATGAAAATCCTGTAGAAATTCAAAAAGATTATAGGTATAAAATGGCTAAGGAGAAGGGTCCTGAATAACTACTTAATGGAAGAATATGGATTAATAGTAAAATTTAGTGAGGAAAGGAATAGCAAAAATAAAGGAATAAAAATAATAAATTGTACTGGGAGGTGGGGCACAAAGAAATGGATGATATTCCATTACATTCATATGCCACAATCTGTTTGGCCTTTCCCCAGTTACCTAAGAAACAATAGTACCTTAGTTTCTAGATCTTAACTGTCCTTTATTATTTTTCCCTCTTTAACCTTGCCTTCAGGATCAGTAAACTTATTTTGTTTGTGACTGTCTTCTCCCAGGTATTATTCCCCCCCCCCCTTTTTTTTTTGCTTAGGTGATCAGGGTTAAGTGACTTGCCCAGGGTCACACAGCTAGTAAGTGTTAAGTGTCTGAGGCTGGATTTGAACTCCCGTCCTCCTGATTCCAAGGCCAGAGCTCTATTCACTGCGCCACCTAGCTGCCCCTATTATTATCCCTCTTAACAGAAACAGACAGGGAAAAGGAGTACTATGTTGAGTTTTATGTGTTTCTTTACCAAACTGTTTCTCTGTGTGTGTTCAATCCTTCTTTGTCCATTTCAGATAAGAGTGAAGTGCATCTGATGCCCTTACTTCTTTCTCTGTATCTATATACTCTTCCTTTTGCACACCCCAGTTTTGAGAAACAGCAAGTTTTCTCTACTTTCTTCCTCCTTCCCTCTTCAGACAGAACCAATCCACCTCAAAGATCTTTATTTTTCTTTCCCTTACCCTTTCAAAACAGTAATATTCTGAAGGGACACTTGTTTCTTCTCATTCTATTAGAATGGTAACACTGCATCATCTTAAGAGTTCTTTCTAAATCCTCAAATCTATCTTTCTAGGTTGGTCTTGATTCTTGTGTTTGTTATCTTTCAAAGTTCCTCTGGTCTTTGCATCAGAAATGCTTGGAAATCCTCTATTCCATTAAAGATTCATTATGCATCCCACCCCTCCCCCTGGAAGATATCTGGAAGATATAACTTTTGAGGGTAATTTGTTATTGTTTGTAAGTCACTCTCTTTTGTTTTTGGAATTCTACATTCTAGTTTTCAGGGAGTACAATACTTGGGTAAGGTTTACCACTTTTCCTTCTTAAGCTATTTATTCTAATTCCAATGCTTTCCTCCATAGATTTTATGTATTTTAAAAAAATTCTTGCTTCATTTCTTCTTGACATTCTTGTAGTTCTTGTGGAAAATCCATTTATTTTCCCCCCTTTTTAAAAGGCATTGCTTGCAGTTGTGTTATTTACTCAATCACCAGATAGTCAATAATTTTTATTTTAGTTATTTTTAAAATATTTACTCATTTCTCTAGCTTTAATTCCTGAACTGGGGAATTTATGCTACATTGTAGCTTTCTCTGCCATCACTGCACTTTTGGATGAAATGAGTTGCCCTGTTTGCTTTTGTCCAGGATCTCCTGTGTTCCTGTGCTGACCTTTTTGAGCTCCCAGAGTTTTTCTCAGTGCATTCTCTGTTCTTGCTCATTTTGGATCCTTGCACACTGAAATTATCTTTGGCAGCTACCTTTTTTATTGTCCATGGGCTTCCAGATCACTTTTTCTGTTATGAGAGAAGTCACTTAATGTAGTTTCTCACTGAATTTCTTGAACAATTTTCAAATATGTGCAAATTTCAGGATTTTGCTGCGTAGGTATATGAGAAATGGGCATCCTGCTTCCAATTCAGGCAGCCATCTTGTCAGGTAGTCTGTATCTGATTTTTAAAGGAATGATCTTCCTTGAGATATGCAAATCAGTATTTCCCACACACTACTGAAATCACAGGTTCAGACTACAGTCCTCAACTCCAACAGACAAAATAAAGGGAAAAAAATGTATTATGTACACAAGGAAAAGTTCAATAAACTTTTGAGCATTAAGCATATTTCACTGTTAAATAAACAGGAATATTTACTTAAAAATACTTACCATCCTCGAAGAACCTTAAATGAATGTGGTATGAAGTCTGTCATATCAGAAATATGGTCTGTGAAATCTACACAATTTCCTTGGAAATTTGGTTGATCATATGCTTTCAGCTGTAAGAAAGTAAAACCACAACTAAAAACTAGGGGAAAAAAAGGATCTACCATATATAAAAAGCAAAACAGAGTCCATCTTCTTTATGCACACAAAATCACAGAAATCAGTGACTATTTCAATGCATATCTTTCAACAAAAACAGGCAGCTGAATCATTCATCATACAGTTCATTTCCAGATAACAGTATTGGAGTGTGTCCCTTCACAGATTCACTCTGAATAAAATTTTATCATCTCAGTGGACCTGGAATTAGGAAGACCTGAGTTCAAAATCAGCTTCAGATACTTATCAACTATGTGACCCTGGGCAAGTCACGGGATTTCTGCCTGCCTCAGCTTCCTCATCTGTAAAACAAGGGTAATAATAGCACCTATCTCTCACGGTTGTTGTGAGATAATATTTGTAAAGTGCTTTGCAAAACTTAAGAGAGCTATATGAATGCTAGCTATTATATTTATTACTAATATTTTCATTTCCCATGCTTCTAAAAATAAATTTCATTTATCACTTTATTCACCTTCCCATACTTAGTTCTAGCTACAGAGAGATAAACCTGGAAACAAATCCATCCTCTGAAATAAATTAGAATTTCTCCTTCATGAAAACACTACTTGTCAATTCTACTAGTTCAGCTTCATTTCCTATGGTAGTACCACATGTATCTAAAGGAAAAGAGGAAATTCTTTGTTGACCGTACATTTTGAAGAGGAAAGAATAAATTAGTACTGTGTTTCTCTCTACTTGACGTCATAAGCCAGTTAACAAAGAGAAAATAGGGGGATACAGTAGAATAGAATCAATCCATTAATCCATAAGTGTCTATCACATTCTAGGTTCTGAGGATACAAAGACAAAAAAATGAAACAAAAATAATCTTCCCCTACTTTAGTGTCATTTCGAGCTTACATTTTATCAGGTAGAGTCAACAGGTATATATAAAAGTATATAAAACAAATACAAGATAATTTTGAAGAGGAAGACAGTAGCAAGTGGGGAATCAGTCAAGAAGAGCTATGTTTTAAAGGGACTACGAAATGCTACAAGGTAGAGATGAGGCAGAAGTACATCACAAGCACAGAGGATGGCCATTAAGTACAAAGATTTTGAGATGTGAGAAGGAATGTTGTGTGAGAAGTAGCAAAAAGGCCATTTTGACTGGACTAAGGAGTGTATAAAGGGAAGTAATGTATGAAAAGTAAAGTTTGGAAAAGCATGTTTATGTTATGTTATGAAGGGGTTTAAATGACAAAGAGAGGAGTTTGTATTTGATCCTGGAAGATAATAGGGCACCATTGGAATTTATTAAGTAGGGGAGTGATATGATAAGACCCATGCTTCAAAAAAATCACATTGACTGTCATGTGGAGGATGGAAAGTAAAGGAGAGAAAGAAACTTGAGGCAAGGAGACTAATTAATTATAAGGTTATTACAATCATCCAGGTAAGAGATCATGAGAGCTTAAAATAGGGTAGTAGAGTGGAGAGAAAGTTATTTATGTAAGTGAAGCATGTTATGGGGTTAGAATTAACTTATGAGATACAGAATAAGAGAGAACAAGGCATTGAGGATAATGCTGAAGTTTTGAACCAGGGTGACTAGAAGAATAAAGATGTCTTTGAGAGAAATAGGAACTCTGTAAGAGTTTAAGTATAATATTTCTGTTGAAGATTTTACTGAAGAAATTTTAATATTCAATATAATATCCCTTAGAATTGAAGGTGACTTTAGACTTAAATAACATTTAAAGTGCTTAAAACCTTACAAAACACTATTATTGTGGTTATTTAACATATATGGCATATATAGAATAAGCAGCTGGCACAGTGGACAAAGCACTAGATGTAGGGTCAAATCCTATCTCAGACACTAGCTGTGTGGTTCTAGACAAGTCACTAACTAGTCTGCCTTTAATTTCCTCTTCTGTAAAATGAGGATAATAACAGTAACTACCTAATAGGGCTGTTTTGAGAATTAAATGAGATAATATTTGTAAAGTCTATGCAAATGTTGAAGCACTACATAAATATTATTATTACTGTTAAGAAACTAAGGCTCTGAAAAGTAACTTGTCCATGGTGACACATTGAGGAACCTAGGATCACAGATTCATAGCTAAAAGGGACCTTAGAGTTTATCTAGTAAAATCTTTTTGTTGTGTAGAACAAATTGAGATCCAGAAAGGTTGGATTGAAAAGAACAGAGCCAGACTCTGGACCGTGGTGGTCCTCTGACTTCAAATTCTACGCTCTTTCCATTATACCGTTCTATCTCCAATACTGTGAAAACTGAATTAACAGGGCTTGGCAACTGACATCAAAAAAGAGAGAAGGATTCATAAAAGCCTCCAAAGTTTCATTTATTAGGTAAATATTAAGATGCTAGTGCTATAAATTAAAGTAGAGAAATTAGTAAAGAGTACAGAATTTGGAGGAAAAAAAGAAGAATTCAAATTTTAGGCATGAAGAATTTGAAGTTTCATTCTTTAAGGGGGTAGGAAGCATGCTTCATCCTAGGATCCCCTTGAAATGAGATTAGTCATTACACTGATTGCCTTTCAATTTTGCTTATCTTTACAATGTTGTTAATATAAGCTTAATATAATCTTAAGTTTCTCGTTCATCTCCTTCATCATGTTTTAACAGCACAGTTGTTATTGAGGGCAGCAAGGGGCACAATAAAGTGCCAGACCTGAAGTCTTTCTGACTTATCCTCCCGTGTTCAAATATGGCCTCAGACCTTACTAGCTCTATGACCCTGTGCAAGTCACTTAACCTTGGTTGCCTCAGTTTCTTCATATGTAAAATGAGTTGAAGAAGCAAATGGCAAGTCACTTCAATATCTTTGCCAAGAAAACCCCAAATGGGGTCATAAAGTATTGGATACGTATGAAAAATAACTGAACAATGACAACTGAAGTTTCTCTGAAATCATCCCCTTTGTTTTAAACAGCACAATAATATTCTATTACATTCACATACTATAATTTGCTCAGCCATTCCCCAATTGATGGGTAACTCCTTATAGTTTCCAGTTCTTTGCCACAAAAGACATATGTGTCCTTTTCCTCTTCTTTAGTTCTTTTTGGGGATATAGGCCTGGTATTGCTATTGTTGGGTCAAAGGGCATGCCCAATTTAATAACTTCTGGGTCATTTTTCCAGATTGCTTAGCAGAATGGCTGGACCAATTTGCAGCTCCACTAACAGTGCATTAATATGCTTTTTTCCACTCAGCCCCTCCAACATTTTGGCATTTTCTTTTTTTGACAACTTTTCCAAGCTGATGGGTTGCTTTAATTGCACTTCTCTGATTATTAGCAATTTGGAGCATTTTAAAATAGGTACTGCTATCATATATTTCTTTCTTATACACCTGCCTGCTGCTATCTTTTAACCATTTATCATTTAACAGACTTAACTGTTAATGCAGTCTTCCATATATATAGTATTATACATAATATAAAATAGAAACATTTATTTCTATAACATAAATAGTATATTGTATTATATGTACTAATATATCACATATAAATTGTGTGTATGTATATGTATATATGTGTGTGTGTAAACACATACATATGAATGGTCATTATACTACAGAGGCGATTAGATTTATTGACTCCAGAAAGTAGGACTAGTATTAGAAGTCTCAGAGAGTTTTATATATACACATCATATCATACATGTTAAGTGTATACATATGTATGTATGTGTATATATGCATAATATGTACACATACATACATACATATATATATACATACATATAAACACATATAGCTCCAAAATCTAACTTTCTGAAACTTTTATTTGCTAGTACTAGTTCTACTTTCTGGGGTTCAATGGAATAAAACTAATCCCTCATAATGATAACCCTTCAAATATCTGAAGATGATGATGACTGTGTCCCCCTAAGGTCTTTCTTGTTTAGGCTAAACATTCCTAATTCCTTTGGTTGATCCTAACATGCAATCAGAAGGTGCTGTGCTATGGGAAAGAGAGCACTAGATGTGGACTTAGAGGACCTGTTTTCATATCCCAGTCCCGCCGCCAAGAACTGTGTGACCTTAGTAAAGTCACTTAAAGTCTTTAGTTTATCATCTGTAAAATGAGGAGGGCATGTACTCTGTGGTTCCCTTCTAGCTTAAGATATATGATCTTATGATGTAATTTAGCATAGTGCCTGGCAAATATGTGCTTAATAAATGTTTACTGATTGATTTACTGATTAATTTACTTGCCACTCAGTGTACTTCCTAACCTGTGGTGTGAAAGCCTCTTTGAGCCCAGACTGTTTTCAAATGTGCTGCTTTGTGTCATTTTAAAATTTATTATTTATACCATTTATATCTTTATCCAAGTCATTGATAAAAAAATCAAATAGCACATATCCAAGTAGAGATGCCCGGAACATCCCAATGGAGATCTTGACCAAGGTAAAATTGAACCATTAACACCTATTCCTGAAATTCAACCATTTGACCAGTTATAAATGTAATTAGTCTTAGAGTTTATTACTATTATTAATACACATCAATAGGTACATATCTGTAGACAGATGTCCCTTAAAAATCATCATCATAACCAGCAGGCAACCCCATCCCTCATCAAGCCTAAGAGCTGTCGATTACTATCAAGTCCCACCTCTCTAATAACTGGATCAACAGAGTGTTTATTCACAAATATTCCATAACTCTTTAACAAACAATAATACTTGAAAATGACTGTATGACATGTTTATACCTTAAACTAATTTTCCTGGCTTGCTAATAGAACTTGCATAGGGAAACCCAAAAATTCTGCTGAATAAATCATATTCTGTACTTGAAGGACAAAGACAAAATATTCTTCAGTCATATACTGCAGTGCTAAGTTCAGGTGGACTTGCCATAGTACTGTGGGAAAATCAGTCTTGCTTTGTTAAATTGGAAATGTATTTTAAAAATTCATAATGCAGGGGAAAGAGTTTGGCTTAAGATTTAGAGCAGAAGTTGTAAAACTGATGAAATACTTTTTAAATAAATTCATACAGGCCAATACAAATGACATAG
The DNA here is from genome assembly GCF_900497805.2 of Vombatus ursinus. Taxonomy (NCBI): domain Eukaryota; kingdom Metazoa; phylum Chordata; class Mammalia; order Diprotodontia; family Vombatidae; genus Vombatus; species Vombatus ursinus. The sequence continues at coordinate 15,937,054 of NW_020954592.1, forward strand.
TCTTCATAAAAAAGTCATGAAAGAACAGTTATCATAAGGAAAGAGGATACTATGCTGTAAAAGCAACTTCTATCACTCAATTAATCATAACCATAACGAAAGGCAAGAATCAGTCTCAGCCAAATAAAGGAAAGAGTGAAACAGTATGGTCTTTTCTATTCTGACAACTCAAGGGACATTTTGAAAGTCCAACCATGAAACAGAAAGTATGTGCAGATTTGTTGAGTAGATCAACTGAACAGCAAAAATAAACAAGTAAAAAAAACTTCACACACAGAAAATTTTAAAAAAAACACACACACACACCCCATAAAGTATTTCTAATGCCAAATATTCACTTGTAGCCAAAACCAGGCTCACATCTCTGGGATTAACACCATGTAGCCTCAATGACTTCCAACTGCAAAAATGGATTAAATTCACTCAATTTAAGACATAGTAATCCTTGCAGGAAATATATCTAAGCACAAAGTAAATAAAGTAGTGGTCAATTACAGTAAGACAATCATATTTGTGCTTAAGTATTTTATTTTTTCAATGTCATTTTATCCTAATGTGCCATTGGAACAAAAGCTGAGGCAAGACTCTATCGAGCTAGAAAGGATGTGAACACAGACCCAGGGCTGGACTGCCTATCTTTTGCTCAAAGACAAGCTTAAGTATGTATATGCTCATTACATCAAGCTGGATGCTGGTTGCTTTTTGTTTTTTTCCACTTTAACTTTAAAGACTAAGAGGGGTTATTAGCTGCATTGATAGGAGTGCCCACATTTATAAAATTACAGATTTATTAAGTATCAAAGAAATGTAGGAACAAAACCAATTTGTATCTGATCAATATTTATACTATTGTAATATAATTATTTTTTATTTTAAAAAATGTAATTGGACAGATGATGTACATTTTTTTCTAAGATCAGTTGCCGACAACTAGTATAAGTTTACCTAATGGGCATGTATTGCCATAGTTCATCTTACTTTTCACCTAGTGTCATGGATGGTGGATGGTAGTGAGTCCTCTGTCATCATGGAGGTCTTCAAGTGAAAATTAGAAGGCTACTTGTGAGTGATAACTGCAGTAGGGATTCATGCTTCACTTGAAAATTGCCTTACGTGACTTCTGAGATTTCTTCCAAGTACTACATTTTGATTCTGTTACTATTCTACCCAAATTCCAGATGTACAGCTTAGTAGAAGTAAGTAAGCATCCTTACAGATAAAACTTTATTTCAGGGATGGTGAATCACAAATTCTTTTTATCAGAAAGAATAGTTAAGCAGGATTATTTATATTTCTCTAGCTATCATTAATCCTTGTTATCCGTTTTCTCTTGGGCATAATAAAAACAACCCTAAAAATTACAGGAACTTAAAAAAAAACTTTCTCCCTTTGACTAGAATATTCTATATTAGTGCTTATTACTTATTCTCTCACTGAAAAGATATTTTAAAAAGGATATACCAGTGAAAATATCTGTATTATATCAGGGTCAAAGCTTCCTGTGGTTTTCAGCTGCTGAGAACCTTAGGAAACTTTGATGACCATAATGTAATACAGATATTTTGTTATCTGTAATACAGATACCTGGTTATACAAGAATGACTGAAAAAAGAATTTGTGCTTGGTAAAAGTGTAGGTAAGAAAGAAAAAATTATAAAGTTGGCCAACTAAAAACAGCTGCCTTTATGCTAAACAGTCTAAAGCTGCTTAGTTTTACACATGTTCCCAGAGTCCTCCCAAATATCTCTGAGCTATCAGAGACACTTCATTTGCTGGCCACTTAGTCATGTGCCAAGAATAAAGAGTACAGTTATCAACAGGCATTTTCTGCCACTTCCTGGATAAAGTTGTGCTCAGAACCAGAAAGCAATATTAGAAAGAAAAACCCTTCCTAACTAGCTGTGTGACCCTGGGCAAGTCACTTAACCCCAACTGCCTAAAAAAAAAAAAAAGAAAAACACTTCCCAGAGAAAGGGAAGACAGAGATGAACATTGCTCAATAGAATTCCAATCACTCCTTTAGGGTACAGACTGTTTCATTTTTGTCTTTGTTTTTCATAAAACTTAGCACAATGCCTTGTGCACAGTAGGTCTATAATGACTTTTTAAAATTGATTTTATTTTTCTCTTTTCTGTTTTCTCCCAGGAAATCTTTAGAACTGGATCATTCTAAATTCTATTTGGCTTTCAGTTCATTCACACTGCTTCAGGACAAAACATTTAAAAAGCTATAGTCTGGGCTACAAAAAGATAAAATAAAGAAGTATGGAAGGAGATAAGTATTTAATAGAATAACAATTATGTTTAGAAGGGAAATGTTTCAATCAAGCCTGAGTTAATTTTTTTTTAAAAATTAGGACAAAAAAAGCTGTTGGAATGGAAATATAAAACTGAACAGAATTGAGAAATATAAATAACATTGTAAATGTGTATAGTATATTATAAAAAACATACTTTTCCATGTAAAATTAAATCCAGAAGAGAAATTTATATTCAATTATTTGAAAGTAACCTGGGTAGTTTAAAAAGTTCTGTTGACCTTTTGATCCAGCTATCCTATTACCTGAACACGTACCCTTAAAGACAAAAAGATTCCAGGATATTTATTGTAGCACTTTCTTGTAATAGCAAAGAAGTGAAAAGAAAGTCAGTTCCTAATAATTATAGAATGACTGAAAATTGTGCTCAACAAATAAAACAGAATGTTATTGTTATTGTGCTAAAATAAAATAATGAGGAATGCAGAGAAATAACGGAAGACTTCTAAAGATGCAAGATAATTATATGCAACAATAATAAGATGCATTTTAAAAATACTAAAAATCCAAACTCATATTAATTGTAATGGTGCTGAATGTTTTGCACACTAACACGTGACCAATGTCAGTGGATTTTTCTTACTTTTATTCCTTTATAACAAGGTAGGGTCTCATCAGGATTGCCTGTGGTCTAAGAAACAAAAAGCATTTATAAACTTTGGTTAAAAGAGTTCTATTGAAGAAAATGCTAGGTTTGACATGGATTTATCCTGATTTTTTTTTTTTATTCTTAAAAAGTGGTAAAGCAAGGGCAGCTAGGTGGCACAGTGTACTCTGGCCTTGGAGTCAGGAGGACTTGAGTTCAAATCTAGCCTCAGATACTTGATACTTACTACCTGTGTGACCCTAGACAAGTCACTTAACCCCAATTGCCTCACCAAAAAAAAAAAAAATAATAATGATAATAATTTAGTAAAAAAAAAGTGGTAAAGCAAGGAAATGTACCCGTGTGGCTTTTCTCACTCCCCCGCACTATCTTACTATACATATCTGTCTTATACTCTCTTCTTTGCTTTAGTAAGAAATGTTTTTTAGAAAGAACAACTCAACAATGACAGCTACAATTAATCAAGATACATATTGGTTTTCCACAATGAAATGGAAAGTTATCTCCAAGCACACCAACAGAACTTACAAGTAAAAAACTAATTATCTCCTTGACCAGTTCCATAAAGTTGTTTTACTTTTAAAACACTTCCAACAACATATTCTTTACAGAATACTCTACAGGAAACTAAGAATGAGATGGACATTAAAGTAACATAGAAGGCTATAAACAGAAAACAGTTTATAAAAGTAGAATCCTTTTTTTTATATAAATACAGTTACGAAAAACATGTGCCATTTTTTTTAAGTATGCTAAAGACCATAAATAGTGGGAAATTTTATACTGTAACCACACTATATAATACCATTCATCATTGAGAAGAATTTGGTATGAGATGGAACAATACTGGACAAATGCAAGGATGTTTAGTTACTGAAATACCAAATGAACCTTAGTATAATGTAATTCCTTGGCATGAACTCTCAGGACAGAAGTATAATGAGATTTCATTTTTATATGGTGCTTGACAGGCCATATCATATCTTGACCTAAAAATTTCAATGTAATGTTTTTGAATAATAATATCATTCTGATTTTTTTTGACAGGGACTAGGAAGTAAGAGAGATAGAAATTACAGTATTATTGCTTCCTTTAAGAAGAAATGTGGTTACAGAAACATATTTTTACATTTAACAGGTTAAACAACAAGATTTCAATAATAAGTTTATTCACCAAAAAATAGTGTGAATAAGAATGTGACCCAAAGGAGAGGGTGTGAATGGGGAAAAAATAGTGGCAAGGACCCAAAATTATTCCAAAGTGGTATGAGTTACTGACATTGTTAGAGAAAGACAAAGGGAACTGTGACTAATCCAGTCACAATAACCACTGACAAATGTTTATACTACAAGATACCAAACATATTATAAACCATTTTGCCTCTAGGTAGGAGATATCAGAGCAGAGGATCTTATAGGAAAGGCAAAAAGAGTTACAACAAAGCACTTAAAAAAAGTTATAAAATAAAAATGTTGTTTCTTTTAACATACCAGATATAGAGGCTCATTTATCCCAAGAGGTTCCTGCAAAAAAGAAAAAATTTATATATATATATATATATTTAAAAATTATCTCAAAAACTGTGCATACATTCTTCATTATCTTTCTGAAATAAAAATACTTAAAAAACAATAAAATGTTCACACTAATTTTGTGGTTCATTTTATGAACCACTGGGACCAAAATACAAAAAACTCAAAGGGCAAGGGAAAAATGCATGAGTGGAAATGGAGAAGAATTCAGGAAGATATCCACAGACTTATCTATGCCTATAGTGTTGATAAAGATTCTGCTGTTTTATTTTAGTCACCTGGGAACACTGTTCGCACTAATTTTCTGAATTACACTGTAGGCCCATTTTACACTAGAGGTTCTTAACCAATGAATCATGAACATAAAAAAAAAATATATTTTGCAAGCTATTTCAATATAATTCCTTTTCAATCCTATATTTTTAATTTGATTTTATGCTTTAAAAACATATTCTGAGGAGTCCTTAGGCTTCACTACTCTGCCAAAGGAGCCCATGACACACAGAAGAGTCAGGAATCTCTGCTTTGCCCTGAAGGGCCCATGATTCTTGTGGCTAGTGACTGCAATGGCGATGTTCTCAGGGAGATACAGTCCTTTCAGAAACAGGATCTTCATCTAAAGCAGGGGTTCCTAACCTTTGTTTTGTCACAGACTCCTTTGGCAATTTGGTGAAGTCAATGGACTCCTCAGAACAATGTTTTAAATGTATAAAACAAAATACACATGATTATAAAATAAACCAATAGAGTTGAAGTACATAATCAAAATATTTGAAAAACGAGTTCATGAACATCAGGTTAAGAATCCTAAAGAATCCTCTTCTCTCCCTATGTTCCTAAATAAGCTATGGCCAACAATGGTTAATTCTTTGAAGCCTGACCAAAGACGATGAGCTCTGGTATTCACATACAGGTGACATTTAACAAGTTATCTGTGCTGCCTTTCAGAGATGTTTTATAGTTACATTATATGATCTCACTGTGGTCAACTCAAAAGGCATACAAGGAAACAAAACTAATCAGTGACCTAAATAATTTTTTACTAATATTTATAATTTAACTAATGGACTTGTATGTATTCAATTGGTAATATTAAAAAATTAACTCACCAGTCTAACAGGTCTTATTGACAGGATTTGGTTGTTGGATCCTCCCCAGTCAAAAAAACTCTTGTACTTCCCTTTCTCTAGTATATACTGTTCTCCACAGAAGAACTGCTGTTGGTAGCCAACCCAACTAACAGAGAAAGACAGAAACCAAAGTTAGGAAATTCAGCAATACCACAGGTACATTATGCTGTCTAATTCTGATAATAAAAATACTTTGCATATCTCTGCGAAAAACTTACACTCCACTTTTAACATGAATAGATCTTGTTTCATTACCAAACCCGACTTCTTCCAAATCAGGAATATCTCGATTAATAATATTAATAAACTTTGAGTTTTCTACATCAGACTCAAATAGTGTGATTGAAGATTCTATGAAATTCTAAAAAGAGAAAAGTTAGAGGAAACACAAGTAAGTCATTTTTATAGACAACTGTATTTCAGTTTAATTTTTTATAAGTTAGAGAATGTATGTTTCCTTACTTGTATTTCATGTAGAGCACGCCCTCTACCTCAAAACAATTTTATTTTGGTTTATTCCTATTACGAGGTGGGCCCGTTGAATAATTAATACAAATCATCTCCAATGTGAAATATTCAAGAAAATAACAATATAACCAATTAATGATGTCATTTTCTATTTCTATTTTAATTATGCTATTTTAGTAAGGAAAAAATTTTCTTACAAATAGAGCTATCCTAAAGTTGAACAGGTTCCTTTGGAATGCTTCTCTGGAATTCATCAGGGCAAGATTGGATGAAAGGATTCTTGTATAGGTATGGTTTGAACTACATGTATGTATGTGTGTGTATATGTGTATGCATGCTCCAGATGAGGAGTGTGGGAAATGGTGGGGCAAGGTTTTCTATTTTAATTACAGTATTTTACATTAAAAATTTTAGCAATATTTTGGACAAATGTAACATAGGATGCAATTTAGCCTCTGAAGAGAGAGACTCAAGAATTACTTCTTGTTTACCAAAAAAGTAGAAATGAAAATATAAAACCAAATGCTTCATTTCATCCCTATCTCATTAACTATGAACACTTTTTTTTTGGCTCAATTATCAGGTCTCCAGAAAATCTGCTATGGTTCTACAAGTATCTATCAATATCAGTTACTTATCCTTTACTTTTTTCGTGCACTCTAGACATAGGGGTAGGTATCTGAAGACTCCAAATTAGGATTTTCCTTTTTAAACAATTGTATTTTTAAATACAAAGGAAATATATCAAAATTAATCAGTATACTGAGAAAGCAATAATGGCAACAAGTTTTGTTTAAAAGCAAATCATTCTCCACCACTCCTCAGCTACAGCATTCATATTCTCTCTCTCTTTCTCCTCCCACCCCCAACAGCTTTTCTCTGATTCATGATGTTGAGAAGGATGTCAGTGATACTTGAAGGATCATAGACAGCAGCAAAGGTAGGTTAGGAATGAAAAAATTTATGTGTCCCAATTTAAAAAAAGAGAGAGGGAATATAATTAGCAAACTATAAGCCAGTGAGCTTGATTTTGATTCGTAGGGAAAATCTAGAACTTACTGTTAGAAAGTTAGTAAACATTAGAGAAGAAAGAGTGATCACCAAGAACCAGCATTAGCACAGCTTTATGTGAAGAACACATCAGGCTGGACTAACATTATTTCCCATTTTACAGAGTTATTAAAGTGGTGCATCAAGAAAATAGAGAATTCTATTTGTACAATCACACATACATATTCTAAAATTTAGATAAGCTATATGTAGATTTTTGTGAAAGCACTTGATGGATATTATGCTATTTTTTGTGAGAAAAAAATTGAAAGATGTGGACTTAAAGAATAATCATTATTATTCTCCAACAACTGAGAAGGAAGTCTCCAGGGACCTCTCTCAGGCATCTGTTTGGCCTTTTCCTGTTTAAAAATCTTATTCATGGGGGCAGCTAGGTGGCGCAGTGGATACAGCACCAGCCCTGGATTCAAGAAGACCCAAGTTGAAATCTGGCCTCAGACACATAACACTTACTAGCTGTGTGACCCTGGGCAAGTCACTTAACCCCCACTGCCCAACCAAAAACAAAAACAAACAAAAAACAACAACAACAACAACAACAACAAAATCTTATTAATGACTTGGACAAAGGCATAAAAGCACGCTTATCAGATTTACAAATGATACAAATACTTTTGTATTGTATATACAAAATGATTTTGCATCGTAATGAATGAAGTTTCAAAGGAACCTTGGAAGACTTGTATTATGTGATGGAGAGTGAAATGAGCAGAAGCAGGATAATGTGCACAAAAATAGTAAAGAGAAAAACAAATTTGAGAGAGTTAAGAACTGAAAATCTTTCCTTTTCTGCCATTCAGTTTTGGAAAGGAAGATGGAAGAGGTATGGATAGGGGGAAATTGGGGGGGGGGGGGGGAAAGAAGGGAGGGAGGAAAGAAGGAAGAAAGGGGGGGGGGGGGGGGGGGGGGGAAAGAGGGAAGGAAGGAAAGAAGGAAGAAAGAGAGGGAGGGAGGGAGGTGGGGAAAGAGAAGAGGAAGGAGAAAGAAAGGAAGGATCAATGAAGCATAAAAAAAAATGCACAGAACAGAAAGCAGGCCAGAAAGTAATACTGACAAGCAGGACAGTTTTTAAAGTTACATGTTCAATTTATTACACACTTAAAAAGAAAAGTAAGCTTGCCCTGGGTCATTCAGTCAAGATTCAAACCCATGACTTTCTGACTCCTGAATACAATGCTCTATTCACAACAATTTTTAAAGGTACAGAATTATTTTTGGAATGTACCATATTTGTTAAGTATATCATATCCTCTATTTAACTTAAATAGCTTTAGTTTCAGATACCTGTTACTCAGCTCTATTTATATTAAATTATATATGTATAATTATATTTATATTAAAAGAGAAAAAATTAATTCACTCAAAACTGGGTGTAGGATATTCTGAATAATGAGTTAAAGTTTCCTTAATTAATCCATGTAAGCATAACAGACTAATAAATGTATCATCCTGTCTATTATGTTTTGCACTTTTTAAAAAATATACTTTAACATTCATTTAAAAAAAATTTTAGGAGGGGTGGAGCCAAGATGGCAGTGAGCTCTCCCCCCAAACCCCTCCAAATACCTGCAAAAAATGGCTCTAAATAAATTCTAAAGCAGCAGAACCCACAAAAAGACCATTGGCCAAATGGAAAAGGAAGTCCAAAAGCTCACTGAAGAAAATACTTTCTTAAAAATTAGAATGGAGCAGTTGGAAGCTAGTGACTTTATGAGAAATCAAGACATTGTAAAACAAAACCAAAAGAATGAAAAAATAGAAAACAATGTGAAATATCTCAATGGAAAAACAACTGACCTGGAAAATAAGTCCAGGAAAGATAATTTAAAAATTATTGGACTATCTAAAAGCCATGATCAAAAAAAAAAAAAAAAAAACGCCTAGACATCATCTTTCCAGAAATTATCAAGGAAAACTGCCCTGATATTTTAGAACCAGAGGGCAAAATAGAAATGGAAAGAATCCACTGATTGCCAGAAAGAAACAATTCAAGTATATTGTGGAAACACAATCAGGATAACACAAGATTTAGCAGCTTCTACATTAAGGAACCAGAGGGCTTAGAATATAATATTCCAGAGGTCAAAGGAGATAGGATTGCAACCAAAAATCACCTATCCAGCAAAACTGAGTATAAGCCTTCAGGGGGGAAAATGGACATTCAGTGAAATAGAGGACTTTCAAGCATTCTTGATGAAAAGACCAGAGCTGAATAGAAAATCTGACTTTCAAATACAAGAAACATGAAGAGGTAAACAGGAAAGAGAAATCATAAGGGACTTATTAAGGTTGAACTGTTTACATTCCTGCATGGAAAGATGATATTTGTGACTCATGAAACCTTTGTCAGTATTAGGATAGCTGGAGGGAAAAAATTATATGTATGTATGTATATATTGATAGATAGATAGAGGGCACAGGGTGAGTTGAAGATGAAGGGGTGATATCTGGAGAATAAAATTAAGAGATGAGAGAGGATTATACTGAGAGAAGCAGAAAGGGAGAGGTAGAATAGGGTAAATTATCTCATAAAACAGACAAGAAAAGGCTTTTACAGTGGAAGGGAATTGGGGGAGGTGAGAGGGAATGAGTCAATCTTATTGTCATCGGATTTGTCTTAAGGAGAGAATAACATACACTCAATTGGGTATGGAAAGCTATCTTACCCTACAGGAAAATAAGGGGGAAAGGGGACAAGAGAGCAGGGAGATGATAGAAGGGAGGGGAGATACAGGGAGGGGGTAATCAGAAGCATACACTTCTAAGGAAGGACAGGGTCAAAAGAGAGAATAGAATAAATGGGGGGCAGGATAGGATGAAGGGAAATATACTTAGTTTTTCACAACATGACTACCACGGAAGTGTTTTGCATGACTACACATATATAGCCTGTATCGAGTTGCTGTCTACTCAATGAGGGTGGGTGGGGAGGGAGGAAGGGAGAAAATTTGGAACCCAAAGTTCTAAAAACAAATGTTAAAAAATTGTTTTCACATGCAATTGGGAAATAAGATATACAGGCAATGGGGTATAGAAATCTATCCTGCCCTACAGGAAAATTGAAGGGGAAGGGGATAAGTGTGGGGGGAGACAGAATAGAGGGCAGATTAGGGAAAGGGGTAATCACAATGCATGCCATCTTGGGGTGGGGGAGAGGGACGAGATGGGGAGAAAATTTAGAACTCAAAATCTTGTGGAAGTGAATGTTGAAAACTAAAAATAAATTAATAAAAAAAAGAGAAAAGAAAAAAAAAATTTTGAGTTCCAAATTCTCTCCATCCTTCTAGTCCCTCCTCCATAAGGCAAGCAATATGATACCCATTACACATGTGAGGTTGTGCAAAATATATTTCCATATTAGCCCTGTTGCAAAAAAATCCCAAAAAACAAACACTATGCTTCAATCTGCTCTCAGAGTTGATCAATTATCCTTCTGGAGGTATATAGCATTTTTCATCCTGAGTCCTTTGGAATTGTCTTGGATCCCTGTCTTACCCAAGTCTTTCAGAGCTGATCATCCTTACCATATTGCTATTATTGTGTAAAATGTTCTGGTTCTGTTCACTTCACTTTGCATCAGTTCATATAAGTCTTCCCAGGTTTTTCTGAAACCATTCTGCTCATCATTTCTTATAGCACAATAGAATTCCATCACAATCATATACCACAACTTATACAGGCATTTTTCAATTGATGGGTATCACCTTAATTTCTAATTCTTTGCCACCAGAAAAAGAGATGCTATAAATAGTTCTGTACATATAGGCCCTTTTCCCTTTTCTTTGATCCTATGGGATTAAAATCTAGTAACAGTACTGCTGGATCAAAGGGTATGCACAGTTTAAAGCCCTTTGGGCAAAGTTCCAAATTGTTCTCCAGAATGGTTGGACCACTTCACAACTACACCAATAGTACATTGGTGTCCTTATTTTTCCACTTCCACTCTAGTATGAGATATTTTTCTTTTCTGTCATGTTAGCCAGTCTGATAGGTTTAAGATGGTACCTCAGTTGTTTTAATATGCATTTCTCTGTAAGACTTTTTCTTTATAAGACTTTTTCATATGACTATTGATAGCTTTGATTTCTTCTTCTGAAAACTGCCTGGTTGTATCCTTTGACTATTTATCAATTGGATAATAGCTATTCTTTTTATAAATCTGACTCAGTTCCCTATACATTTGAGAAATAAGGTTTTTCTCAGGGAAATGTGCTGTAAAATTTTTTCCCCAGGTACCTGTTTTTCTTCTAATTTTAGCTGCATTGGTTTTGTTTGTGGAAAAAGAAAACTTAATTCACATAATCCAAATTATCCATTTTACTTCTCATGATCTGCTCTGTCTATTATTTGGTCACCAACTTGTGCCGTATACATAGATCTTACAAGTGAATTTTTTCATGCTCCCCTAATTTGCTTATGATATCACTCTTTACATCTAACTCATACACCTATTTAACCTCATCTTGGGGTATGGTGTGAGATGTTTGTTTATGCCTAGTTTTTGCCAAACTGCTTTCCACTTTTCCCAGCAACTTTTATCAAATACTGACTTTTTGTCCTCCAAATTTAGATCTTTTGGTTTATCAAACATTAGATTACTACGGTTATTTTCTATTACATATTGTGTACCTAATCTATTTGACAGATCTACTATTGTATTTCTTAGTCAGGACCAAAATGTTTTATAATTACTGCTTTGTAATATAGTTTGAAATCTCAAACTGCTAGGCTCCCATCCTTCACATTTTTTTTCAATGATTTCAATTATTTCTGGACCTTTTGTTCTTCCAGATGAATTTGATGATTTTTCTTTTAGCTCTATAATTCTTTGGTAGACTGATTGGTATGGCACTAAATAAGCAAATTAAATAGTGACATTTTTATTACACTGATTTGACCTACCTATGAGCAATTAATAGTTCTCCAATTGTTTAGATTTGTCTTTATTTGTGTCAAGAGTATTTCATAATTGTGTTCATACAGTCCCTGGGATTTTTTTTTTTTTGGCAGGAAGACTCCCAAATATTTTATACTGTTTACAATTACTTTAAATGTTATTTCTCTGTCTCTTTCTGTTGTTGTTGTTTTTTTCTGAGGCAATTGGGGTTAAGTGATTTGCCCAGCGTCACACAGCTAGTGTTATGTGTCTGAGGCTGGTTTTGAACTGAGGTCTTCCTGACTCCAGGGCTGGTGCTCTAACCACTGCACCACCTAGCTGCCCCTATCTCTTCTTGTTTTGATAGTAATATATAGAAAAGGTGATGATTTATGTGGGTTTATTTTATGTACTAGAACTCTGTTAAAGTTGTTAACTTTTTCAATTAGTTTTTTAGTTGATTCTCCAGGGTTGTCTAAGTTATATTATTTGCAAAAAAGTGATATTGTTTCTTTACTGCCTTTTCTTATTCCTTCAATTTCTTTTTTTTTTGTCTTATAGGTCTAGTTAGTATTTCTTGTACATTAATGAATAATAGTGATAATAATGGACATCCTGTCTCACATCTAATCTTAGTGGGAAAGCTTCTAGTTAATCCTCATTACAAATAATTCTTATTCTTGGTTTTAGATAGTTACTACTTATCATTTTAATAAAGTCTCCATTTATTCCTATGCTTTCTAGTGTTTTTAATAGGAATAGGTATTGTATTTTGTTAAAAGCTTCTTCTGCATCTGTTGATATAATAATATGATTTTTGTTATTGATATAGTCAATTATGCTTATAGTTTTCCTAATACTGAACCAGTCCTGCAATCCTGCTCTGAATTCCATCTGGTATCAGGTCATAGTGTATGATCTTTGGGATATTTTGTTATAATTACCTTGCTAGTATTTTATTTACAATTTTTGCATAAATATTCATTATGGAAATTAGTCTATAGTTTTCTTTCTCTGTTATTGCTCTCCCTGGTTTGGGTATCAAAACTATATTTGTGTTACAGAAGGAATTTGGCAGGACTTCCTCTTTACCTGTTTTTTTTAAAATATTGTTCTGGAATTGTTCTTTAAATGTTTGGAAGAATTCACTTGTAAATCCATCTGGTCCTGGAGAACTTTGCTTGATTTTTAACAGAAAAGCTGAATGATATCAGTGAAGTTGTGAAATGTGTCAGTAAACCTGAAGAACAGTTAGAAATTGTCCTAAAAAAGTGACCAATAGTTCTATATTCTTTGACCCAGATATATGACTGCATTGATTTCCCAAGGAAGTCAAAGAGAAAAAGGTCAAATATATAACAAAACATTAACCGTGGAACTTTTGTGATAGCAAAAAACTGGAAATAAAGTATATGTCTATCAGGTGGGAAACAGTTGAATAAATTGTGGTACGTGAATGAAATGAAATATTACTCTTCCGTAAGAGGTGACAAAAGAATTCAAAGAAACATGAGAAGATATATATGAACTGACACAAAATGAGAGTAACAAAGTAAATGTAAAATAAAATACAAAATTGAATGCTGTGTAATTACAATGAGCAAGCCTGGACCAGAGGAGTTGATAAAATATACCTCCTTTTTTTATTGGGGAGATGGAATAAGGCATGGGAGTGAAGAGCAGCAGTGTAGAAAATGCCTTATATACTTTCCAATACAAAATATATGTGGGTTGGTTTTGCTGAACTACCCTTTTTTTTAAACTTTCTTTCTTAATCTTTGCTCAAAAAGAGGTCTAGTGTCCTTTAGGAGTAATAATATATTGGAAAGGAGATGTGATATAAAAGCAAAAGGCATCAATTAAAAAAAAATAACAAAATCAAGTTTGGCATTAACAGTGAAAATCTATAGAACATCTATTGAAAACTTCAAAGCCTGTCCTCAATTAAAGATGAAGAACTACTGCCAAGAAAAACAGATGCATTTTCTAAACTGTATTTATCAGTATATTTCTTTCAGATGCAAGTAATTTCTAGCTTACCTTATACTGATATGTGTAAGCATAAATATGGATTTCCTTATTTGTCTGCATTTCTACATAGCCTGGATAGGAATTCACCAAATCTAGAGAGAGATGACTAAGAAAGAGATAAAACTTTGAAGGGTAGCTGGTAGAAATGGGCTCTTTAGCTACCTTAAAGCCTGCTTTAATTAAATGTCCCCAAATATATGTTTAGGAATTTATAAAGCAAAAGTTATGATGTATTTTTAAGAGAAACCCGAGTGGATAAGATTTGTCTCTCTGAGCATCCTGAGACATCACTGGAAAGATAAGCACAATTTGTCAAGAAGTAATATATATTTCATAATGTATCATGACAATACGGCAAATAATATACTGAACCAGGCACTTCAACCTCATGATACTCAGGTGTCAGTAACATTTTATAATTTTCTAATCTGCACAGAATTATGATTGATTTTCAATTACTTATAAGATAAAGTGAGTGGGAAAACAAAGACAGAAAAACAATGAAAACTTACTGCTTGTAAGTACCGGAAAGACAATAAAGTGCTATTTAATGTCTCCCAGGTACTGATGTCTTCATATTCTCCCTCTTCAAGCAGATACTGTTGGCCTTTAAAATGTTCTTTTTCATAGGCAACCCACCTAGATATGCACATAACACAAATTCAGCAGTTAAATAAGTTGTAGTCAGTGAGTATAATAAAGAAACGATACAAATGATTTAATTGATTATTACAAATCTAATTCTATAAACCAACATTAGTTTTCTTTTAGCTTAAAAACAATAATTCTTAGAGCCATGAGACTTTTCCCAAACAAGGGACTAATTGTAGGGATACAACAGAGCCATCTCTTTTTGAATGTTTGCAATGTGATCTTATACCATATGTTTCAAAACAAATGGAGTCCTGTTAGAAAAAAATACAAATAAAAAAGAGGAGAAAAGACAACTACTACCAAACTGAATCATGTAAGGTTATTCCTGTTTTTAATCACTTATGCCCATGGGTTCAATCTTTAGGGTTTCTATGATAAATCATTTATCCAAGGCTCAAATCAGAGGATAATGCCACTAGACGTCAAGATAATTGCTATTTGGTAGGGAACAGGTAAAAAGCAACTAGGGATGTCTGAGTTGCTTTGCAGGAAGGGGTGTTGGTTGCAGTCTTAAAGCTCTACATTTATTTAAAGACATATATAGATGTTTCCTGGCAAAAAAATTTTGATAGTACCATTGGAGATGACAAGAAACTGGAAGGAAACAAAATTATTACCTGCCTCCAAAATAAATTGAATGGCCAATAAAAATAAAAACAGGAAGTTACATAGAAATTAGGTAAGTAAAATCATCTCTTGATCTTAATATAGGGTTTCATGAATATACTAATTATTATTAAATGCCTTTTTATTGTCTTCAAATGATATATGAATAACAACTCTATCTGGAATAATATTTTCATGGGAATTTTTAAAAAATCAGCTGCAAAAAATTCAGTGAAAACAAATTTTGCACAGGCATTACAATTTGACAGGAAATTTCATTTTAAAAAAGTAAACCACAATCAACCAAGCAACAAGCACTGGTTGTGGACCTACTATGTGCTAAGCACATATCCTGTGCTAAGCACTAGGGATACAAAATAAAACATGAAACAGTCCCTATTCTTAATGAGTTTACATTCTACATAAGGGAAGGTGACATGTGCAACACGTACATGTGTAACATGTACATATATAAAAATATATGCAAAATAAACACAAGGCAATTTATGAGGCAGGTCAAAAATATCTGGAGATCACGAAAGAACTAATATTGAAAATTCACAACTCACACTCCACCAATGACACGAATTGATGCAATTCCAAAGAAATTCTCATCATTTCTGAAAAGCTCTGGGACAGAGTCTACGTGTTCATTAAATTCCTTGGCCTTCCCAAAGAAATGTGTTTTATCATATATAATCACCTACAAGATGAATGAGAGATATTTAATGTATAGAATAGCATATATTTACTAAATTTAAACAGACATTAAGATTAAATCAGAGGAAACAAGATAAAGAAAACAAGATAAAACAAACATCACAACATAAAGAACTTTAAAAGCCAAAATTCATCATCATCATAAAGGCACATCTATATCAAACAGCTAACATTTATATACATTCATATATTGTAGTGCTCCAACAATGCACTGCGGGAGAGGGGTCACCCCCCTAGAACTACTTTTTAAGTGAGGAATTTCATGGTTACTATGAGCTTTCAGTACAAGTACAACTCTATAAACAATAAATACAAATACTGTACATAAAGATGCTTCCTGCAACACTCAATCCTTCCACATCCTTCAGTGAATACTGAAGAATAGAAGACATGCCAATATTTGAATTGAAATGGACAATTACCAAAAAATATAAGACAAAACTAAAAGAGTAATAGTTTATATTTTTGTGGTTCTTTAAGGTTTGCAAAACACGTTACATAAATGATTCCATCTGATCCACACAACAACACTATGAAGTAGGGACTACAGGTATTATTAACCTCATTTTTGAAAAGAGAAAACTGAGGCTCATTGAAAACAGTTTGTTTCATTTTTGAATACTTTCTCCCTAATGATGCCTTGCACATATTAAGTGTTTAATAAATGCTCCTTGAAGTAATGAATAAAAAAATAAGGCTCAGAGAAGTCAGGTGACTTGCTAGTAGTTGTTCCACAATAATGAAGTTATCAAAAGCAGGATATGAATTCTGGTTTCTTGCAATTACAAAGCCAGTGTTCTTTCTACTATACCACATTGTTTTAGAGGATGATAACTATATGGAATTCTTTCTCTATTTGTATCATGTAAAAAAAAAACCCACACAAAAATAAAAGGGAAAAAGGACAAATTATTAACAAATTTCTAGCATATAATCTATATATCTTGTCCTTTCTTCTCTCTTAATCAATCCCAATTCATCCACTACATGTTAAATATCTCTACCTGAATGTACTAACCATCTTTGCGACTCAACTTACGCAAAACTGAATCCTTTATTTTTTACCTGTCCTATGAACTTCCCTATATTTGTGGATACCATCATCTTTCCAATCACCCAGGTTCAGAGACATCTTTGACTTTTCCCACTTCTTCCAACCTCTTCCTCCTCCATACCATCAATCAGTTGCCAAATCTTCCAGATTCTATCAGAGGATCTGCCACATCAGCATCCTCTCATAATGCTACTATTTATCTAGACTGTTTTAATAGCATCTCAATTGCTCTCTCAGCTTCTAGTTTCTCTCTTCTACAATCTATCACCATGTAGCTGCCTCAAAAAGTCTTCAGAACAGTCTAATCATAACATTCCCCTACTCAAACATCTTCAAATGGCTCCCTATTGTCTAAAAAAAGAAGTGCATTTCTTTTCATGGCACTTCAAACTTTAAACAGTCTGTCAACAGTGTACCTATCCACCTTACTTCATATTATTCTCCTCTTATTTTCTGTACTCCATCCAAACTAGATTAACAGCATGTCAGTCATCTCATGCCTCATGCTTTAGCACCACCCCCTATTCCCAGGCTAAAAGAAACTCTAGAAAAAATTTTGCCTTTCAAATTCCTTATCTTCCTTTGAGATTCAGCTCAAGTGCCACCTTCTCTCAGAAGCCTTCCTGGATACTCCCTGCTATTACTGGTCTTTCACTCACCGAAACTTGCTAGAACACTTAGTTAGTTTGCTCCTTGGTCCCTCCACTCCCTACTTTGTATATAGTGCAGTGCCGAGCACATAGCAGACATTTAATAAATGTCTGTTGACCTGACTTGTGTGATATTGATCTGTGCACATCCTATCTTTACCAGGAAGATGCGGCCTCCCTCCCTAAGTGGCTTCATGGCCTCAGGTTCCCCACCTCTGGCCTGGGTCATTTTTATCTTGATACTGCTAGCAACTAGCAGAGAGCCTTGCTTATTGTAGGCACTAAATAAATATCTGTTGAATTCAATTCAGGCATTTATATTATAGCTGAACATCAGAACAAAATGAATAGAATAGACTCTGGTCAGTCTCAGAAAATAGTTTCCGGTATTTCACACATCCCTTATCCTTCAGGACTACAAATGATGGGACCGTAACTTCTTGACAATGGCAGCCAGTTTCCCCAGATTTATAGTGGTGAGTGGTGTGAAAAGCTCTTAGCCGAGACAATTTTCTACGTTATAGGCAGAAGAAAAAGATAGATTTGTCCCTAACTCCCAAGATAATTTGGGGAAAAATTATATCTACAGTCAGAGCAACAGGGCCAATAAAACAGTCCTTGGAAACAGAATAAGTAAGTGCCTCCTGAACACTGTTAGTCACTTCTTCAGCAATTATGAATCTAGACTATAGAAGCTCTTACAGAACTCTTAGGAAAAGAGTTGACAATCCAAAAGGAGAGCTAACATGTACACAAATAACTGTAATATAAGGCAGAATGTGATTACGGAATTCAAGGAAAGAAGAAGTAATTTTTGGCAAGGAGGAAACAGGAAAAGCTCCATGATGGAAGTAGCATTAGAACCGGGGCTTGAAGAACAGGTAGAATATTAATAAGTAGAAACCTAGGGAGTGAGAAGGACAAGCCAAATAGACAGAAATGAAGGTAGGCACTGGCTAGTAGTACAATATGGCTAAAGTTTAAGGTATGCATAGGAAATAAATAGGAAAGATGAGACTAGGAACATAGCTTGGGGTCAGATGATAGAGGGCTTTAAAGTTAAGGCTAAGTAAGTAACTTGGACTTTATTTTATGGACAATGGTGAGTCAGTCATTTGAGGTTTTTGACTGGGGTGGGGTGGGAGGATGATGTGATCATGCCTCTGTCACAATCAAAGGTATGTTAAAACTAGCAAGACTAATCTAGTAAAGCTCAGGTTAGAAAGGAGTTGGGGAATAGTCTAGATGGGGAGAAAGCAGTCAGGAGACTATTGTAATAGTCTAGACATATAAGATGATAAGTGCCAATACTATGGTGATAGTTGCTAGATGTACAGGAAGGAAATTGATAAAATAAATATTTAGAAGGCAGAATGGGCAGGATTTGATAACTGAATAGAGTGGACTAGGGGGAAGGAAAGGTGGTACAAGGAAGAAAAATCAGTCAAAAACGACTCCAGGTTTAAAAGCTAAGTGTCTAGGCAGGGGTGCTTAACCTTTTATGAGATATGGACCTACATGGCAGTCTGGTGAAACCTAACGATACTTTCTCAGAGGATTACAATGAAAACTATTATAATGAAATATATTTGTAATATTAGAAGCAAAATCTTTCTTCTCCCTTATTTACTTTGAAATTACTTTTATTTGTAATTAATTCATCTTACACTGATTTTTATTTTTGGAAAAACACAAAAGGTATAACTAAAACAAAACCATGTTCCAAATTTTCAATAACTTGCTTCTTTTTTTATCTTAGAAAAACAGTAAGTATATTCCTCCTTACAAGAGGTATAGTCTACATTTTACACCATTATATTTAGGTCTTATTTTTCTTTCAAATTCTTTAGTTACTCCTCTCATTCCAGTTTCTCATTACATCTTAGAAAGATGATCTGTCATTAGCCCTCTGATCTTCATTTTCCATGCTAGCTTCCTTAGAGATCTAATCTACTTCTCATGGATAGGACTATAATTTCTGCAAGGACGACTCCTTGACTATTCTCAAACTCCAGAACCATATCTCTAATTAGTTGCTGGGCATTTCATATTAGCTGTCCAGTTATCATATCAATCTTAGTATGTCAATATGAGTCAATAGTGTGATGTAATAATAACAACAATATTACTAACATTTACATAGTGCTTTGAGATTTGCAAAATGCTTTACAAACAATGTCTTGACAACCCTGTGAGGTAGGTGCTAATGTCTCCATTTTACAGCTAAGGAAACTAAACAGACAGGTTAAGTGACTTGCACAGAGTCACACAGCTACGTATCTGAGGCTGAATTGATGCCCAGGTCTTCCCCACTTCAGGTCCAGCACTCTATCTGTGTAACTTAGCTGTCTGCATACCAGCCTAGAATAATGCCATTTGGCAGTAAATTAAGAGTACCATAGTATCGAACAATAAGGAGGTGATAGCCCCATTGCTCTCTGTTCTGGTCAAACATAATATCTGTTCATTTCTGGATACTACATTTTAACAAGGACATTGATTGTATTTACTAAGCACTGTGGATACAAATAGAAAAAGAAAAAAGTAGTCCCTGACCTCAAGGAACATGTTCTAATGAGGGAGACAACATATGCCTAAATCTGCACATAACAAGATTTATGCAGAATAGATGAAAGGTTGCCTTAAAAGGGAAGGGACTTTAGAAACTAGGGAGACAGAGAAAGGCTCTCTACAAGACATGGGGTAGACTAGAAATTAAACACTTACCCTTAAATTCATAGGCATTTCTACCTTCAATCCACCCTAAGGATAAAAAGAAAATTTAAAATTAAATATATACATACATGTATATAAACATTAAATTTATTTGAAGGAACTATCTGTAATTCATAAATGGTATGAGAATCTGAAATTAATAAAGACTGCTTGTGGTACTTTTAGTTATAAATTGAGTAAAAAGTTGTTAACATCCCTGAAGCATTTATATTGAATTATACCTGCAAGTCAAAGGCTCATATAAGTCTTGGTGGCTCTCACTATCAAAGAGAGAAGGGCTTAGAATACCACATTTCAAAAGACAAAAGATAAAGTTTTACAATCAAGAATAACCTATCAGGGAAAATTGAATATAAATCTACATAGAAAAAAATGGACATCATAATGAAATAAAACACTTTAAAGGAATCTTGATGGAAAGACTAGACAGAGCTGAATAGAAACTCTGAAATTCAAAGAGAAAAGTCAAAAGAAACACTAAAAGGTAAATAGATTTTATCAATTGAAGGAGAATATACCACAAAAAGGACACCTAAGCAGCACAGTGGATAGAGAGCATCGGGTCTGCAGTTAGGAAGACTCACCTTCCTAAGTTTAAATCTGGCCTCAGACATTCACTAGCTGATCTTGTTAGGAGCGCTTGCCTTCTATGAGTTCTCTATAAAATTGTTTCTTAGGCAAATGTATATAATAAAGGCCTCAATTCTCAAATATACAGAGAACAGTCAAATTTATAAACATAAGAGCCATTCTTCAATTGATAAAAGGTCAAAAGATATGAATGGGCAGTTTTCAGACAAAGTAATCTGTCTATACTCATGTGGAAAAAAAATGCTCTACTTCACCACTGATTAGAGAAATGCAAATTAAAACAACCTGTGAGTTACCACCCTATACCTATCAGATTGGCTAATATGACAGAAAAGGAAAATGACAAATGTGGGAGGACATGTGAGACAATTGAGAAATTAATGCTCTGTTGGTGGAGTGGTATACTGATTCCACCATTCGATAGAGTAATTTCAATCTGTGCTCAAAGGGCTATAAAACTGTGCTACCCTCTGACCTAGAAATACCACTATTAGGTCTGTTGTTGAAGTATGGTAGGTCACTGTGTTGAACAGTTACTGTCTTTTACAGATGATCATCATTATAATATAGCTGTTACTGTGTACAATGTTCACCTGGTTCTGCTTCATTTTGCTTCTGTTTGGTTTGCTTCCTAGGTTTTTCTGAAACTATCCCCTTCAACATTTCTTAGAGTATCCTATCACATTCATGTACCATAACTTGTTTAGCCATTCCCCATTTAATGGGCATCCCTTTATTTTCCAATTCTTTACCACCACAAAAAGGCCTATTATAGTATTTTTATACATATGGGTCCTTTTCCTTTTTCAATCAATCAATTAATCAATAAACAACTATTAAGCACCTACTATATGCCAGGCACTGTGCTAAGCACTTTTTCTTTTATCTCTTTGGTGTATATATCTAGTAATGGTATTGCTGGGTTAAGGCATAGGCACAGTTGTATAGCTTTTTGGGCACAGTTCCAAATTTTTTCCCAAAATGTTGGAACTAGTTCACAGCTCTACCAACTTTAGAGCACCTATTTTCCCACATACCCTCTAGCATTTGTCATTTTTTGTCATCTTAGCCAATCCGATAGGTATGAGGTGGTGCCTCAGAGTTGTTTTAATTTGCATTTCTTTAATTATTAGAGAATTTTTATATGACTATTGATAGCTTTGATTTCTTCCTCTGAAAACTACCTATTAATATCCTTTGACTATTTACCAAGTGGGAATGGATTTTATTCTTATAAATTTGGCTCAGTTCTACAGTCTAGAAATGAGAACTTTATTAGAGAAATTTGCTGCAAAGATTATTTTTCTGCTTTTGGTCTAATTTTAGCTGCATTGGCTTATTTTATGCAAAATTTTTTTTTAATTTTACGCAATAAAAACAATTCATTTTGTTTCTTGTGAACCTCTCTATCTTTTGTTTGGCATTGCCTGAACCTTATTCTCATCAGCACTGGCTCAAAGAAGGAATAATATACACAATCAGATGAATATAGAAATCGATCTTATCTGACAGGGAAGTAGGAGGGGAAGAGATGAAATAAAAGTGGGGTGGGGACTGACAGAGGAGAGGGCAGATCAGGGGAAGTGGTAGACAGAAGCAAAACATTGGTGATATGAGAAAGGGTGAAAGGAAAGAGAGGACAAACAGAAGGAAGAATAGGATGGAGGGAAATATACAGATTGTAATCATAATGGTAAATGTGAATGGGATAAACTCTCCCATAAAATGGAAGTGGATAGCAGAGTGGATCAAAAACCCAGTATCCTATAATATGTTGCTTACAAGAAACACACTTGAACCAGAGAGACACACACAGAGTAAAGGAAAACCTGGAAAGACTTTTACAAACTGATGCAAAATGAAATGAGCAGAACCAGGAAAACACTGTACACAGTATTAGCAACATCACGTGATGATCAAATATGAATGATTCAGCTTCTCTCAGCAACACACTGATCCAAGACAAGTACAAAGGACTCAAGAAGGAAAATGCTATCCACATCCAGAAAAAGAACTGATGGACTTATGCATATCTTTTTCACTTACTTTATTCTCTCATGTTTTTTGTTTTTTACTTTTGATCTTTTTCTTCTTCCACAACTGTGATGAATATGGATATATGTTTTACATAATGGCATATGTATAAACTAAATCAAACTGTCTACTGTTTTCAGAAAAAGGTAGGGGAAGGAGGGAGGGAGAAAAATTTGGAACTCAAAATCTTATAAAAATGAATGCTAAAAATTTTTTTGATTTGTAATTGTGGGAAAAAATAAAATACTATTTAAAGCAAAAAAAAGATTTGCTGTGTGAAAGGTACTACATAAGTATCTTACGCTATCATATAATATGCATATTAGGTGGGTACTTAAACATGCAAACATTAATATTAATATTTTAGTCATTTGTATATTGTGCATATTTAGTTTTGAAACTATAGAAGAATCAAGGAAGAATATAAGCTATTGACTTCTATTTGAACTGGGAAAAGGAAAAGGGATGTTGGAGCCATTTTCTCTTTGAGAAAATAAAGCATTATTTAAATCTGCTCACCATTTGAAGTGGATGCAGTGATTTCATTTCAGATGATGAAATCTCAAATAGTCCATGGCCTTCTTCCAGAACTGTCACTTGTCCCTTAAAATTAACATCTGGGAAGGCAAGCCAACTAAAAGAGAAGGCAAAATGGTTAGTTCTGGTACTGCTAGACCCCCTTCCTTCATATTTTTTTTTTCACTGACTGTTGATATTCTAATGACCTTTTATTTCTACAGATGAATTTTGTTATTGTTTTTTTTCCTAGCTCTATAAAGTAGTTCTCTGGCAGTCTAATTGGTATGGCACTGAATAAGTGAATTAATTTAGGGGTGTGCTGGGACCCAGCTTGAACTGCCTCTCAAGAATCAACTGTTAAATTTCCAGTGTAAGCATTTATACCTCGGAAGTTTTTAATCCTAGTCCTGTAAGAGTTATCAATTAATTAATAAAAAGTATTTATTAAGAACCTATAACATAGGGGCAAAAGGAATATAACTAAACAATATAATTTACACTAAATAAATCAACGTTGACATAACTATCTAACATCCTCACTGGATTTGTTATCCACTTGCCAGCTATTATACATAATTTCCTGGTGTATCTTTGCATTAGCCTGATCAGTGCTGAGGTTTGAATTACAGTGCTAGGAATGACTACATTAGAGAACTTATCACATCATACACAAGATGAATTGAAAATTAGACAGTCCAGTCATATTAGCTCTAGAGTGATAGCCTCTATTCAGCATAGCCATCCCTAAAGCCTCAGTTTTTTATACTGAGGCATACTGCAGGCCCCACTGATATCAAATGTGCCTGGTTACAAGCCCATCGTTCTCACAGTCTCACTGAATACATACATGTTCATGTTAGAAATACCAGCTAGTTCTGATCATTTCTTGCAGTGCTGACTGTTTAGTTTCCACAAGATTACTTGAACCCAGGTTAACTCTCTAAAAGGCCCGTGTCTGATATATATAAAGAACTCTAGAATAATGGTGACAGATAGGTTCCTTGCTCCTTTACTTCTGATGAGTACGTATATAAAAAAGAATTGCTATTAACATTAATAGATTCATCACTCTAAAAAAGAGAATCAATACACATCATCAGAAATGGGAGTTAGCTAAAGACAGATACCAATAAAACTGCTCCCAATCTAAGTACACAGTAGCAGCCAACATTTCTAAATCACATTAACTTTTCTATATCATCTCCTGCATAATAAAATCTTTGAGTGGAGCCAGGGTTTAGGACATATAGTCCCTTGGTTTTCCTTTGAGAAGAATGGGGCAGAAATTAGAAGCAGCTGCATCCTGAAAAGCAAGAATTTAAGCAAGAAAGTAATTTTAAGATGAGCATATTACTATTACACAGGAAATCAACAGTTAATAATGGTTGTGTTTCACTTATGTTTACTAAAACAATCATTTTTAATTTGATTTTTCATATTGTTGACAATTTTCATGTCACCTTTATTCAAAGATGCCATGAATATTAAAAATAACTATATATTTATACCCAAATCAGGTGAGCATATGCTATTCTGATGTCCACGCTGAGAAGTGCCAAAGATCTGATGCATATGTCATCTAAACTCTGGGAATTTTATAATCTGAGCTAAACTCTGCACCAGTTCTAGAAACAGTTTAAGGAACTATTGTTCCTATTTCATTTTTAAATTAAATTTTATTTTATTTTCAAAGATTAGTCTTTTCCTCCCTCCCAATTTCCTTCCCCTGCCCTCAATGAGAAAGCAAGAAAAACAAAACCCCTGGATTTTGGCTATGATGTTCCTAAAGTTTTCATTTTGGGGTTTCTTTCAGGAGGAGATTCTTTCTATTTCCACTTTGACATCTGGTTCTAAGACATCTGGGCAATTTTAAAATTTCTTGAAATGGGATGTTTAGGCTCTTTTTTGGTCACTGGGTTCAGACAGCAGTCCTATGATTCTTACACCATCTTACACTTTCTTCTATATTTTCAGTCTTTGACTCTGTTTTAATATTTCTTGTTGACTCAAGAAATCATCAGCTTATTTGGTCCATTCTAATTCTCAGAGGATTTGTTGCTGGGACAACGTTTTGTACCTCTTATGCCAAGTTATTAATCCCCTTTCTAATTTTTTCTTCCATTACTCCAATTTCTTCTCTTGCTCCATTTCTTCCAGGAATTCTAGTTGAGTTTGTGCCCAAGCTGTGTTTCTCTGAGGCTTTGCTTACAGTTTTGGGGTCATTCTCTTTCTCTGTGTTTGTGTCTTAAGTAGCCCTGCCACCACAATAGCTCCTACAAAGTGGGTTTCTTTTTCTTTTTTTTTCTTTTTTTGGTAGCTTGTTCCTCCAGTTTACTTCCTGACTTTAGATAGGTATAGGATCTGCCACACTTCTAAA
The DNA here is from genome assembly GCF_900497805.2 of Vombatus ursinus. Taxonomy (NCBI): domain Eukaryota; kingdom Metazoa; phylum Chordata; class Mammalia; order Diprotodontia; family Vombatidae; genus Vombatus; species Vombatus ursinus. Next base: position 15,963,029 of record NW_020954592.1, read on the forward strand.
GGGAAGTGGGCTGGTGCTGTTGCTGCTTTCTTGGCGTATTGAATGTTGTGTTATTCCAGCATCTCAGGCTGGAGACCTGCAAGCATCAGTGCTCCCAAAGTTGTCTGATCTATGACAAAGTCATATGGCCACCGTGATCTGAGAATGTTACTGACCTGGGTTTAGGTCTGTGCAAGAGTATAGCGTTGCTAGACTCAACTCCTCTCAGTCAGCTGGAAAATTCTGTAGGTTCAAAGTGACTAAATCGTAGGCTCCCTTTTGGTCTGGGTTTTCTGCCTTAGTTGTTCCTCTACAAGATGGGATACATGCTGTAAGCCCCTCTCTGAGGTCTTCTTGGGGTCTGAGCCAAAATGGTGCTACTCCCTTATGAACTTCTTCCTCTGTACACCGCCCAGGGCACCCCTACCCAGAATGCCATTCTCCTGAATAGATATGCTTCTGAATCCACTCGAAATCTCTTACTTGGGACTGGATAGTGGACAACAAAGCTTCTAATTGACACCTGTTCTCATCAGCGTGACTCGGTATGGGTCTGGGGTTACCCCAACATGAATTCTTTCTCCCTAGTGCTCACCCTCTTCCTGGGTGCTGGAGTTCTCTGCCTAAGAGGCATGCTTCTGGCCCAACCCTGTCTTCCATTTCCAACAACCTCAATGACTGTCTCCCTATACCAAGCTAGGCTGAACAAAGAACTCACTATGACTTTTTCCCTGGATTTCCCATCAGGATTCAGCTTGATATATATTTTTAGCTCTGAACAAGCTTGTGTGGAAAACCCAATACGCTGCTTCCTAGAACTCCGCCATCTTGGCTCTCTGCCTCAAGAACAATATTTGAAATAGTATCAACCCCAAATTCTGTTCCAGTTCTATTAAAACCCAGTAATGTAGAGGAATCTGGTAGATTGGACCACTTTTTTAGCTTCCCTAAGAGTTTTGAGCTCTATGTGATGAAGCCCTAGTTTGAACCAGAAACTCCTCATTTCTAACTGGAAAAGTTAAGTCCATAGGAAGAGATCTTGAGTCAACCTGAAGTCCAGAAATCCTCACAACTATTCCAAGTTGTGAACTACAACCTTGAGCAGCTTTAGGAGACCTAGAACTGGTATAGGGTCTAAAGGTATGGGATGATGACACTTTTACTGCCACAAGTCATGAACTCAATGGATTTGACTCAATTAAATTCAAATATTCTTTAACTGAATAAAATATATAAAACACTGGCACCAAGGAAGATAAAAAGACAGGACATGCCTCTGACTGTAAGGATCTTAAAATATAGTAGGGAAGAGGGCAGCTAGGTGGCATAGTGGAAAGAGCACCAGCCCTGGAATCAGGAGGACCTGAGTTCAAATCCAGCCTCAGACACTTGACACTTACTAGCTGAGTGACCCTGGGCAAGTAAAAAAAAAATTATTTATATATATATGGGAAGATATCTAAACATACATATATATATATATATATATCTATTGCATAAAATTAAAATAAAATTTAAAAGAAAATGAACATATCAAAATCATAGGCTCTAAGAGTTGTAACAGACCACAGAAGTTATCTAGTCTCTTTCATGAAAAATTATTTCCTCTACAAGATTGTCTATATGGAATTATGAAGCCTTTGTTTAAAGATCTCCAGTAAACAACCACTACTTCCGATTTTTGGATCACTCTGATTGTTGATAAGTTTTTCTTTACATTAACACTGTACACTCTGGAACCAAGGAGAGCAAGTCTTATATTGCGCTTTCTTATACAGCCCATCAAATATTTGAAAACAGATACTTGTTTCCCTCCTCCCTCTCTCTCCACCCCTTTTCTGGGCTTCCATATCTCACTTTTAAATCATTCTGGGCCTAAAGTCCATTAAAATCCCAATATCTTTCCAAATGAATTAGGGTTCTTGCCTGTCTACACCTTCATCACTTTGTACTTTTGAAAGTGATTTTTTAAAAATGCAGGCTTAACTTTATATTTATCCTTCTTAAATTTCAGCTGTTCAGATTCAGCCTAATTTTCTGAACTGCACTGTATTAGCTATCCTTTCCTGCTTTGTATCTTATGTAATCTATGAATTTGACAAATGCCTTTATCTGAATCATTAATAAACAGCAGTAGATAAAGGAAAAATCCCTAAAGGCATCTCCCTGGAGACTTCCTTCCAAGATGACAAACTATTACTGAATGTCACTGAAACTATTTTCAGGTCAATTTTCACTAGCTTCCAATACACTTAAATTTAACGTCTAGGAAAACTATACATCCTTCCCTGATCTGTTGTCTTGTTAATTTGTTAACATTTCTATTTCAAATAGCAGTGAGGAAAGAGTGCATTCATTGCTTTACTCCTGTACTTATTGGGAAAACTTCTAGTATATAGCTATGTGGCTACAAACAAACATTTCATCTCTTCAAGCCTCAATTTCCTTATTAGTAAAAGGAAGATTTTTTTAAAAAATTGTATTGTGAAGAATATACTTTGCGAATTGTAAAATGCTATATAAAAATGCTATATAAAGGTAAGTAGTTTACTACTACTACTACTACTACTACTGCTATTACCACCACTTCTCTTTAATAGACTATGTCCTACTCCAAAAGAGTCATGATGGAAAATGCTATTCACATCCAGAAAAAGAACTATGGAGCCTGAATGCAGATCAAAGCATATTACTTGCTCTTTCTCTCTCTCTCTTTTTTTTTTGTTTCTTCTTTCTCATGGTTCCTCCCATTGGTTCTAATTCTTCTTTACAACATGACTAATGTGAAAATAAGTTCAATATGTAAGCATATGTAGAGCTTATATCAAATTGCACACTGTCTTGGGATGTGTGGGGGGGAGGGATGGGTAGAAAATCTGGAATGTAAAATCTTATGGAAGTATATGTTGAAAACTAAAAATAAATAAATACATTTAAAAAAAGACTATGTCCTATAAGTTGTATTTCTATAATTATGGGTGATAAACACCAAGACAGTGAACAAAGTCACCAAAAGGCTAAGTTTACCTGTTGAAATAGACTCACCCAACTAGCCAGGTAAGTGGATAGAAAAAATTGGCTATATCGCAGACAAGTCTGTGTAACTTCTTGCTGACTTAAAGTTGGATTTTTATCTCTCTCTTATTCCCAAAGTTACCATTATGAAGGCACATGAATACTTACACTCCTGCCTTCACAGCAAATGACACTGATCTTGGGAAATTAAGTTCTTCTAAGTTGGCAACTGATCTTTGTAAATAGACAGGACAACATGCTGCATCTGACTGTGGGCAAAGTTCTATTTCTGGAACACTGCAGTCCTGAAAAAAAGATAATTGATTTATGAAAGTTATCTAGAGTTACTCAGTATACCACCAAACCATAGAAGCATAGTAACTATATATGTGTATATATATATACATATATACATATCTTTTCCATATCATTAGCCATCTTGTATCACATATTCAGAATAGCTATGTTACAAATTGGAGCTTATTCAATATAAATTTTGGTGAAATTCAGGAATATTCAGTCACTGAATTATTGGAATGCCAACTAACTTTAGGTGGGCTGGTTTTCCTAAGCAGTAGTAGTATAAGACAAACAGTAATTAAAACTAACCTCATGGAGGCAATTCTATGTTAGAATATTTATATTCAGAATGCTCCAAAATGTATTAATTATGGGTGAGAGAAAAGCAAATTTGTTTCAATATATATTACTTTATTTGGTAGGGACTATGGATTTGGGGCAGTACCTTGATTTAGCTGAATTATTTTTTCATTCTTAAATAATAAATGGAAGACTTTTTTAGAAAGTGTTATTTTGTCCTCTATTCAAAATTCATATGATTTTGTTCCCCAAAAATGATCACATTTTTATTCCCCAGTTATTTTACTCTCTTTTATATGCTCTAGCATTCAGTATTTTTTTTTTGTTTCTGTCTTCAAAACACTTCTGCTCTCTTTCCACCCATACTATCACTATTGTCAGTATCTCATGCTTAGCTTCCTGGAGAAGCTTATGCCCTTGGCTTTTTCCCACTCAAATGCATCTTACATACCACTACAAATTTAAACTTCATAGGATAGTTTCCATATTGGCACTTCTCTGCTCAAAAAGTCCTGCTAACAGCTTCTTACTATCTATCATGTTGAAATATAAATTCCTTTGCTAAGCTACCAAGGCCCTCCGTGCAATTTGGTTTCAAGCTAACCATCCAGACTTACTTTCCAATTTTCCTCCAATTTGTTGGGCTCCTTTTGGTTCCCTCAACATACCATATTCCAAGGGTCTCAAAGTATGGTCTGAGAACCTTTCAAGAGGTCCATGAGATCAAACCCACCTTCATAATAATACTAAGATGTTTTCATTTCTAATACAGTAAATGTCAATAAGATAAAACCCACACAAACAAAAGCTCTTATGGAGGCTTCTCAAAAATTTTTTATGGAGTAGAAAGGGAGCCTAAAACCAAAAAATTATTCATTTCTACCTCCAAACATTTGTTCATTTTACACACACATACACACACCCACATATATATGCATATATGTACATAACACCCCTCCAAGACTTTCCCAGCCCTCAGTGATCTTTCTCATTTCTTTGATCGTTTATAGCACTTTTATTTTGTCCCATACCATATAGCATTTCATTACATATTATTTTGTTTTATTTCCTTTGCGTTAGTCTTGTCCAACCAATTAGAATATAATATACTTGAGGCTACACTGACTATGTCAAACTTTTTGGTATTACATAAAATGACTAGCATAGAACTAGAAATGGAGAATTTATTTAATAAATATAGTCTAAATGATTATATTACTAATCATTCAGCAGCATAATTCTGACCTATGAAGTTTCAAAAACAGCTGACAACAGTAAGTTTTATAAGGACATTTAAGGAGAAGTAAGTAATAAGTTTTTATGGGGTTACCTCAACAAAAAGTTTTGAGTTTCGCTTCAGAGACTACAGTTCCCTGAACTTTCTCATGTTTCTCCCAAATGTTTTATTTTTTTTTTAAATCATAATCTCTAGAAGATAGTTTCTCAATGGTCTCTAATGCCCCTTCCAGCTAAAAATCTACGATCCTATGATCCTGTGTAGAGAGTCAATTAATTTCCTCCTTATCTCTAAATGAAGATCTGGAGATTTTTGTTCTTATCAAAGTTAAATTTCCATTTTTCCCTCCTAAAAGCTGTTGTTAAATTACAATATATTAACAATACTCAACCTACAAAGGTATTGTGTAAATTATAAAGAGTTGAGTATTTCCTTCCCTTGGTGGAAGGCTCTAATCTAATTCAATTCATACAAGAAACAAAAATATCCTATATCTCTACCTATTGCTACATAAGTTTCTTTTGTTAGTTATTCATATCACAATAGAGAGCTAGTAATATTATTGAAAACACAGCTACTTTAATATCTCCCCAGAGGTCTGTGGTATGGTAACTAAGATTCCTTTGTATTACACTATTCAAATAGTGTTTGTTCATTTTCTTTTTGGAGGGGGAGCTCATCTGAACTGCATAAAGCAAAACAGCATAATGCAAAAACAGTGAGGGGTTGTCAGGATTAAAATGAATAGAACCCATAAAAATAGTTAATCGTTCACATCAAATTTGTCCTTAGCCACTTTTTCTAAAAGCTTAATTTATTGATCTTTTATCTCACTTTACTGCTAAATGAGAAAAGGCTTACTTTGCTTTATAATCATTATGTGGTTCTATTTATAGAGAGTGGGTAATGGAGAGGAAGCTTTCCTCCCCCCTTTTTAAGGTTTCTACTAATACTATTAGGGGAAGGGAATGAGTATTTACATAGTGCCTACTACATTCCAGGCACTATGTTAAGTGATTTTACAAATATTATCTCATTTGATCCTCACAACAACTGCGAAAGGTGGTGCTAAGTCTAATGACATTAATCCACCATGGATAGGACCTTTGTATTTTTTCAGCAGTGGTGGTGAACTTATGCTGATGCATCCTTACACTCTCCTTCTACAATTGCCTTGTGACCAATAGAACTTTTTTTCTTTTTTTACTATAACAATGTAGATAGTGCTAATTCAACATAAAAATAAAAGCAGCCTGAGGACTGAATCCTGTGAAACAAGACCACTTTGGTACTAAATCAAAAGATTTCAGGGTCTTTGAATCTTTACAGGTCAACCCAAAACTGACCTAGAGGTATCTCTACAACACTGTCCACAAGTGGTCAGATAGTCTACTAGAAGGCTAATGAGGAGGAATCCCACATTCCCTTACAAATGTAGGCCACATTCTGATAGTCCTAATTGTTCGTAAGTTTTCCTTACATCAAACCTCAATCTTTTGCTTTGCAACTTCTATTAACTGTATTGGCCTCTGGGGACAAGTAGAACAAGTCTAATTCTGCCTCCCACATAAAAGTCCTTCAAATAAACACCTGAAGACAATTATCATGTCCTCCAAGTCTTCTTTTATTTACCTAACATGCCCAGTTCTTTCAAATTATCCTCATATGTCATGATCTCCAGTTCTCTTCTTAAACTGTTTGTCTGTCCCCTTCCGGCTATAATCCAAATCATTAATTTAGTTACTAAAGTGTGGTACCCAAAATTTAACACAATATCCCAAATGAAGTTTGATTAACACAGAATGCAAGTTCTGTCTTCTGGAGGCTATCACCTCCTTCATTTGGGATGCAGGATGGTAGATGGAGTACTGGATTTGGGGCCAGAAAGACAAGTAGTGTGACCCTGGGAAAGTCAATTAATTTCCTCCTTATCTGTAAATGAAGAAGTGGAAGTCAATCTCTTTCAACTCTAAATCTATGTTCCCATGGTGTTATACCACTAAATAAAGTCTAGAATAGAATTTGCTATTTTTGGTTAACTGATATTGAATTTACTGATAACCGATAATGAATTTACAGGTCATTAAAATCTCCAGGGGCAGCTAGGTGGCACAGTGGATAGAGCACCAGCCCTGAAGTCAGGAGGACCTGAATTCAAATACAGCCTCAGATCAAACACATAACACTTACTAGCTGTGTGACCCTGGGCAAGTCACTGAACCCTAATTGCCTTTAAAAAAAAATCTCCAGATCTTTTTCAAACTGTTATCTAGCCATGCCACTTCTTATCCTGTACTTGATTTTTTTTTTTTTTACACAAATGTAGAATTTTACAGGGTAGCGGGGTGGCTCAGTGGATAGAGTGCTGGTCTGGGAGTCAAGAAGATTCAGTCTTCCTGAGTTAAAATCTGGCCTCAGACACATACTAGCTATACAACCCTGGGCAAGTCACTTAACCCTTGCCTCAGTTTCCTTGTCTGTAAAATGAACTCGAGAAGGAAATGGCAAACCACTCGAGTATCTTTGCCAAGAAAACCCCAAACGGAGTCACAAAGAGTCAGACACAACTGAAACAACTAAACAACAACAAAGAACTTTTACCTTTATCTCTAATACAGTTCATCTTATTTAGATCTGGTCCATTGTTTTAGTTAATAAACTTTGGATCCTGACTCAAATGACATACTAGATATTACTCCCATATCTATGTCATATGCAATTCTGACCAGCATGCCTTTTATGCCTTTAATCCAAGATGTTGATAAAATTATGCATAGGAGCTATCTTGAAATTACTCTCTACAATCATTTTTTTTTTTTTTTTTACAAAACCAGAATTGGAGACACTGCTAAATAGTGCCAGGATAATGCATTTTGTCACTCTTATACTTCTCCTGTAGATTCAATTATCATCTCTATGCTGATGATTCTCAAATCTACTTATCTATTCCTAACCTCTCTGCTCCAACTTCCTACTAGAAATTTCAAAGTAGATATCCAATAGACATCATAAATCCAACATGTCCATAACTGATCTCATTATTTCCCCCCTCTTTCTAATTTCCCTATTACTGCTGAAGGTACCACCATTCTCCCATCCACCTCACAAACTAGAAGTCATTCTTGATTCCTCACTCTGTCATCCCACATATGCAATAAATTGTCAAGTCCTGTCTTTTCCATCTTTGTAACACTTCCTATACACTTCCTCCCCCCACCCTTCTCTCCTCTGACACAAATGTCATCACTTTGGTGTTGACCTTCATCACCTCAAACTTGGACTATTACAACAGCCTGCTGTTGTCCTAGCCACAAGTCTCTCACCACTCCACCCCATGCTCTATTTAGTTATCAGTGATATTTTAAAAGGACAGGTTTGACCATCTCACCTTTTCCCTAAATAATTCTAGGGGTTCCCTACCAGCAGAGGTATCAAAACACACAGTCAACAACACTCCCCAGTTAAGCCCAAATCTGATTAAATGTAACTGGTAAATATTTAACAAATAATAAAAATATAACAAACAGATAATATTTCAAAACTGAGTCAACATACAGCTTGCAGAAATCCTTACATACAAATTAATGAACCATTTGTCTATTTAAGTTTGACCCCACTGACCTCCAGGATCAAATATGAAATCCTTGGCACTCAAATTCCTTCATACTGGCCCACTTCCAGTCTTCTTAAACCTTACTTCTCTCAAATACTCTGTGATTGGTTGACAACTGGCTCCTTAATGTTCCTTGCGCAGTGACACTCCATCTTCTCACTCCAGGTATTTTCAATGGCTGTCTTTCATGTCTGGAAATTTCTTCCTCATTATCGTCTCCTGTGTTCCTGGGTTCTTTCAATTCCCACCTAAAATCCCACTTCCAGTACATCCCCACTTAATTCTACTGCCTTCCCTTTGATTATCTCCACTTTATCCCATATATAGCTTGTTTGTAAACAATTGTTTGCATGTTGCCCACCATTAGCCTATGAACTCCTTGATGAGGAGCTGTCTTTTTTTTTCTTTGTATCTCAAGTGCTCAGCAAAATGCTTTGCCTTTAGTACTGACTGACTTTTTTGGGAAACAAAGCCTAACCTACAAAGTGAAAGTTCAATTTTGAAGGTATTAAGTATTAAGAAGAAAAGACTATGACTAGAAGGAAAAAAAATAAGTGAAATGCAGATAGTCAGAGAGAAAAAAAAGGGAAAAAAACATGCAAGATGAAAAAACTAGAGTAAGAATGGGTATCATGGGAATGCCAGTCAAGAAATATTGAACTCATTGTAACTGCTTCAAAGGATATATCTGTCTACCTCAAAAGTAATATGACGTGGCTGTGAGGTTTTGGGACATTCCTATATCTTCTCCCTAAATAACTGATAACAGTATTTTTGGACCATTCTAACAGTATTTTTGGACCATTCTACGATAATGAGGTGGGACAAAAAAATGTATGTGATAAATCTGAAGGTTTGTATGTATACATAAACACATGTATGTATATGTGCGTACGTATATACATATACATACACACATATACATATATATATGGGATATAATTTTTCATCTTTTGCATTTTGTTTTCCCTTTTTTCCTATCTGATTAACTGCATTTCAGTTATCATATGTTGTTTTTTTTCTTCTAGTCATGCCATTTAGACATGTTTATTTTTTTTGTTTATTTTTTTTAAAGAAAAGCTCAGATTTGTCTCAATGTCCCTAAATATCACTTTCCTTTCATATAAAAGACAAAGAAAATCAAATCATGAAAAACCCCTACAAATAATTCTATTGCAGAGACATGATAATGCTCACCCACTGAAGCATACTACTGGTAATTTTTAGTGTTTTCCAAATAGATAACAAAAAGAAATTCTTATTTTTTCTTTTCTCTGAATAATTTACAATACATTTAAAAATGCAACATCAAAAGCCACATCCTTCAAGCACAAATGACTAAAGGAAAAAAACTAAGCTAACAATTAGATTAGCACCATTAGCATCAGGTATTAACATTTTTTAAAAATGCAACTATGCTATAACTAGACCCCCTCCAAAAAATACTGAAGATAAAAAAAACAAAAGTACTTTTGATACCTTTAATACTCTCCTGATAGAGCCAATCACAAAGTTTCTTGTTTGGTGCTTTTTACTCCAAAAAATCCAGTCTCGATTGAGCACTTTTTCTCCTTCTTCTAAAACACATTTATGACCTTGGAAATGTGGTTTTTCATATAAAATCCAGCTAAAGTAATAGCAACAAAAATCAGATAAATTATTTTAAGATATTTAAAATTTGTTTTAAGATATTTAAGATATTAGATAGACACATAAGGATATTATTATAAGTCATAGCACGTCTGATTTCTTTAAATGTTTATAGGGTTTACCTTTATCTGCGACAAGTATAAAACCCTGCTTCTAACAAGGCTATATTTTAAAATCTTTACCCAATGAGACTGTTCTAAGAACAAAAACACAGGGAATTTGGAAAGGAAAATATTTTCTTCCAAAGTCTGTGACATAAACATGTATCCGAGCATATGTATATTTACACACACAAACATATACATACACACACAAACATATACATACACACATATTCATTTTGAGGGCACACAAAACCACAACCCAACTTTAACAGCTGATATGTATTACACAAGATAAAGCCAATGATAAATTGTAAATTTTTTTTTCAGTGACAAGGCAGGTACATCATTAAAGTGCAACATTATCAATACTAATAGGACAGACTAAACATTTTCCATGACATTCCAGGTTTCTACTAAATTTGGTAAATTCGTGTGAAAATATTCATTCCACAGTAATAACTGACCAAAAAAAAAGAAAAAAAATGAGGTTTTCTATTACCTTTCTATTTCACAAAGCTTAATCATCAAGGGACATTTGAGCTACACAAACTAAATTAAGCAATTTTTTCACCATTTGGCCTCCCCATTTCTGAACATCTCATTACTTTTGCAGGCATTTTCAAGTGTGTGTTGAAATGGCCAAGGTGATTTGTTAGAATTTTACTTGGTTAATGAAATAATACCATGAAAACATAACTAGAAGAATTGGTTATGATACTCTACTGACTGACACATTGGATTGGCATATGAATGTGACTGAAGAGTCAAGAAGACCTGGATTCCAACATCACCTAGCAGTGCAAGCATGGATAGGTCACCTCACTTCTATAAATAACAAGTTCGTAATCTGTAAAATGGGAGAAATAACAGCACCATCTCACAAGTTGTTCTCAGGATCAAATGAGATAATGCATGTAAAGGAATGTGTAAACCTTAAAGAACAACTACATGCATGTAAGTTCTTATATATACATGGCAGTATGGCTTTATCAAGGTAGCTGAATTAGCTTACCTTTTGTGCCAAAAAGAAAGGAAAAGAATATTCACCACACCATAAAAGCCTAATTAAAATGTTTTCTTTTATCAAAGAAACTACGAGAAAGGCGATATGCCTGTACAGATAGAAAACAGATGTAAGGAAAAATGTACACAACTTCAGAAAATACGCTTTAAAAAATTCAGATGAGGATTGCTTACCATCCTCTTACAACTCTGATGAATGCTCCATTTGGAAAGGTCCAGGATGTAGCATCAAGAATGTTATTGTAAATCTCTTGTTTATATTTGCTTCCATGAAGGTCATAGATGACCATCTGAAAACATATAATGACTAATTTAAAGAATGCATTTGAATTTCAGAAAAAAAATAAAATATGTGCTAAAAATTGTTTCTAAATACACAAAAAACAATTAACTAGTGTTGATACAAACCTATGGCAAAATAAAAACTTTCTATTCTAAGTCATTTAAAATACAATTTAAAAGTGCTTTTTTCCTCTCCCCAAAGAATACCTCTCCTTCCTCTCTCCATTCATGTGGACCTACAGAAAACAATTATCTTTACCTTTCCAGGTCTAGGGTTACTTCTCAGGCTTTGCTTATCAATGGGATTCTGAAATTATAAAAATAGAAGAAATCAGTATCCAAGGAAAAGTTAATTGGATAACATAATTTTCAAATTCTGAACTTAAAAAACTGTTTTACATTACATTTCTTGGCTGATTTTTAGAGCATTATTCTTCACAATGTCTGACCAACACAGGAAAACAGAAATAAAGACTGTGGCAAGCCTAATAAAAGTTGCATCATCTCAAATACTAGTAAAAACAAAAGAAAACAAAAGCCCTACATTGAACAGTTTAGCCAAAGAAGCAATGAGTTTATTTAAATGAAGGAGAAAAGCAACTAATTCATAAAATATTTTTCTAACTGAAAAGTAGGAGTTCCAAACCCACTTTCAGTTATATTTCTCTTAACTGTCCTAAGATTCCTTCTACCCTACTTTGTATAACATAAACTTTCCATGTGAATAAGTGGGTGTAAAAAGGTAGGCAGTTATTTATGAGTAAAAAATTTCTCCCCAGTCACCTATTTCTTGTCTGAATTATCAGAACTGTCTAAATGTTTTATGCATTATCTGCATGCATGCGCAGTCATGTATTTTATTGTGTTTAAACTCCAGAAAAAAAAACTGGTAGGAAAAAAAAAAGCTACTGATAAAAGAAGCTAACAAGAAACTAATTTATGTTTTACTCTTCATTCTTAATTTGAATATGTATTTTTGTAGGAGTTAAAAATAGAACAGAATAAAAACACTTCATTCTTTTATGACCTAGGAGATGTTTGGAGTTTGAGGGCCTCATAAGCAAACATTTTAAAATACTATTGAATACATATATGTTTTCAGGACACAAACATAAATAAGTATAGATATATGCAACAAAAAGTAGCAACTTTCCAGATATTGTAACTTGAAAACTTCAAAATATTCTCAATTAAAATGGTTTAAAATTAATCAGCAAAGAACTGTACAAATACACTGCTTCTTAGCATTTCAGCATCAGTATTAATTAACTGGGGGATTCTCTTTGTTTAATGTAATAATAATGCAACCAAAATTCCACTAAGATAAATAAATGTACACTTTAAGACATCACTATCTCTAAGGCTACTTTTTAAAAAAATGCACACCTATATTACTGCTGAGAAATCTAAGGAAACTCTCTCTTTCAATGCAGAACAGCAAATTATAATTTTAGAGAGTTCCTAAGGCTCAGAGAAGTTAGATGACTTGTACAGTCACACAGCAAGTATGTGTCAAAAGAAGAAATTGAACACAGGTCTTTCTAATACCCAGGGTTAGTCTATTCACTATATTATGCTGCCTCTCGTAATGTTACTTTAAAATAACAAAAAAATCCATTTAACACACCTCATCAGAATGCTTATCAAATATCTGAATATGGCCCCTTAGATTGTATCACTATAAAAAACTACCACTTATCATATATATTTTTAAATTAAATATTCAAATAAAATAACTTACCTCTGGACAAGTACTTAATTTGGGTACTGGTTCCTGAAGATTACCTCCAAACTTGGGTCCTTTCTCAGGCAATAAGGTTTTAGTAGTTTGCAAATACTGATTATAGACACTCTTGAAAGATGAATGTAATTTAGAACTGAGGTCAGATTTTTGAAGAAAAGGACCTGGTGCATGGTAAAGTAAGGACCTATCTTGCCACAGGACGGTTTGCTGATTAGAGGCAGTGGGTTCATTTGAAAGAAAAAGTGGCATTTTGGAAGATCTAGTTCCTTCCTGGTCCTCTCCTTGATAAATAATTGAACAATCTGGAAGTTGAAAAGTAACGTGTTCTCTCTTTCCAGTTTTCAGAATAATCTCCTTATGTCGTGGTCCCTCTTCATCCTCATCTACTACTTCTTCCTCTGCCACAAGCTTTTCTCTATCATCAAAATTCATCCTTAAACGCTCTGACACTGATTGAAGAAGGGACAACACAGAGGAGGGCTGACTAGCACCATCTCTTGATTTTGCACTAGATCCACGGTGACCTGGTGAGACTTCACTAGATAGGATATCTTCCTGAGAGCTGTCATCTTCATAAATAGGAGATAAGGCTAAGGGATAGACTTTATACCTTTTTGCCTCTACTGATAAGAACATTTCAGAACTGTCACTATCAAACATCTCACTGGATTTATTCTCCTTTTCAAAGTGATGAACAAGGTCAGTTCTACTTTCAGACCTTTCACATACCAGAACATGTGGAAGCCCATTGGTGGACTCGTTGGGAAACACCAGGGAATTTGCTCCTTCTTTGGCAGATAAATACTGACCCTCATCTTGAAGGGGTTCTTCATACAAAATGGTGAAAGAAGAGTTACCTTGCTCATCTTGTGGCATAAAAGCTAGATGTGAATGTTCATTTGCAAAGTCATAATCTAGATCTCTTTCTTTCCCACATACTGCAGTCACACACAGATTCTTTTCTGTCCTTAGTTTGGAATCTTCAGCTAAAAAATCTGGTGTCATAAAGCCAATGTTTCCTTCACAATCTTTACTCAATGTAGGTAATTCATATCCCTCAAACTGTGACTTAGCTTTGCTGTCATAGAGCACCACACTTTTCTTTGTTTCTATAGGTCTCATTTCAGTTTCTCCAAAATTCTCTTCAGTATCCATTTGGTACACTTTTTCCACTTCGATCAAGGCAGGTATCTCTTTACTTTCCCCAATATTCCCTTCAATTGTCTTTTGGTTCATGTTTGCTACTTCTAAGATAGTGGGTTTTGCTGAATCATCTTGTGTAATATTCAATTGAATATCATCTCTGTGTGTTTTTTCCATTTTTAACTCGGTAGATATCATTGTTGTTTTTCCAACATCCCCTTCAATATTCTTTTCAAATGCCTTTTCCATTTCTATAGTGACAGGTGTCATTTCACTAGTGTTCCTTTTAAATGGTTTTCCCATTTTGAAACTGTCAAGTGTACCTTCTAGTTTTGTAATATTTAATTCACTTCTTCCATATGCTTTCCCCATTTCTAAAACTGAGGGCATCAGCTCATTTTCTCCGGCATTTAATTTAGCATCCATTTTGTATGTTTTCACCATTTCTAACATCGAGGGCATCAGCTCATTTTCCCCTACATTTAATTCAGTACTTTTCTTGCATACTTTTCCCATTTCTAACATGGGTGGTGCCATCTCAATTTTGCCTATATTAAATTCGGCATCTTTTCTGTATACTTTTCCTATCTCTAACATAGTAATAGGCAGTGATTTATTACTATGTCCTGGTAGGCATTTTTCATTAATACATACAAGACTATCAGAAAAGCTGTTCTTGGATGTGCTAGGTAAATGAGTATATACTTCATCATTCATGAAAGGGGGCCACTTGAAATTTATGACAACTGTTCCAGTATCTTCTGTCTGAGTTTTGCGGTTACCCCCACTCCCTATACGGGATGGTGCCTTTTGTGCTTCACTTTCTTCTGTGTTACCGGTTAATGGCATACCTTTATAATCTAAATCTTTATGAGATATGTTCTCTGATAGTAAAACATCTGATTTTGGCAACTCTACACTATCAGATTGTTCAAATCCATTTCCAGCATATAAGTTTTTTTGGTAAGGCACTATTTCTCTTCCTTTAGTTGAATCTGTGTCATTATTTAAATTACTTTTAGCCAAAAGACTTTTTGATTCTTTATTTTCACTAAGTTTAGTTATGCTTTGGGATTCTGGCTGCTCTGAAGGCAAGAATCCTTTAGCTATATAATGTGGCTTAATGATATCATTGTTCAGAATCTTTGTGGCATTGGCCTTTTCAGTACTTCTGGTATGGTTCCTGGGCTTAGTTTTTCTGTAATGACCATCTATCAGTTTTTGTTGGGCACCATGAATAACCTCATTGACCAATTCCCTTGCTTTGATTATTAATAAATTAGACATATCCATTTTATCAGTATCAATAAGGAGATTCCCCTCACCAACAGTAGTTAAAACACAGGCCTTTTCTTCTCTTTTGTCTTCTGACATATCTTTAACACTGCACTCATGGTCTGGTAGCTGAATCAACGTCTTTTCTTTTTCTTCTGATGTTTTTTTCCCAGTGGCCTCTTCTTTCAGGGTAACTGCATTACAATCCTGGTAGTTAATTCTTATATGCGTGGACTTTATTTTTTGCCTGACAGAGTCCAAAATTATACCAACCAACCTCTCAGCTGTTTTAGCCAAATCACCGTTGGAGTTCAGAGGTCTGTCATATGCTCTTTTCCTTGTTCCTGTGTCCTCAGCTGATGCTTCAGAACACTGTTGGCTTGAGCTGTTAACTGACACTGTAACACTAGCAACTGTTTGAGCATCAGCTTCCATAGCATTTTTCAGCACAGCAGCAGTTAGATAATTAGGACCTCCCTTTTCCATATGAATCTTAGGTACATCTTTATCATGTCGATGACACGAGGTCATTTCTGCCCCTGTTTGGTTAGCTTTTTCAAATTCCCAATGGCTGCTATTGGTGGACATCATCATAACTAAGGAAGTATCTTCATGTGAAAGTTCCGTAGTAACTTTCAAAATTTCAAAATTATCTTTGGGTTTAGATGAATTAGTTAACATGTTAGCTTCTTCAGGTTTACTGGTGGAACTGTCACCTAATAAATTATTTTTTTCGTAATGTCTCTTAAATGAGGTTGTTCCCTCTGCTTTCAGCATAGAAGAAACCTCAAGAGAACTTTTGGCTTTTAATTTAGAAGTGATTTTTGCCACACTGATATCAGAACCCAGAAACTTTAACGTGCCATCATCTTCTTGGGATTTAGATAATACATCAGAAGAGCTGAGCCCTATTCCAGATTTATCAGAAATTATTTTCGTGCCATCAATGTCTCTAGGTTCGTAAGGACCAAGAGAAATTTTGTTCTCATCATATGTCGCTGATCCTATGACTTTACTGTCATAGCCATGAAGTAAATCCTCTGCTACACTACTCTCAAGAACAAGCAGGGCTTCACTTTGGGATCTATGATTACTTTGTGATGTTGCCTGCAGGTGTTTGTCTTTAAACTCAGAGTCAGATGCAGAAATCTCAGCTTGGCAAATCTCTTCTGAATCAAAATCAGGAAGCACTAGATCAATCTCCTTGAGTGTTGTGGAATGAACAATTTTGTCTTGTTCGTGCTCTATAGGAAGACTCACATTCTTTAAAATTGGAGTTTCACACTTTCTAAAGATGCCACCTTTGAAGTCAAAGGTAGGAGCTGAATCATAAAAATCAGGCTTTTCACTTTCAAGAAGTGGAGATGTTGTTTCATTGTTAACATCTGAAGACCCAGGTAAGACTTTGGCCAGTTCAAGATTCTCAGATTCAAAGGGAGAGACTGAAATGTGGTTTCTATTTACTTCAAATTTCAATCCAGGTGTTATGCTATTTTGTACACAATCTACCTTTTCTGCCTCATTAACAAATTCTATAGAGGGATGGTCATTTTGAATTATTATAGTGCCTTGAGATACTTTATCTGACGGCGCAGAATCGAAGTTTTTTGTTGTAAGACTATAATCAGTGTCTTTCAGTAAAGATCCAACCACTTCATTTCTTGCATGTAATATGTTAGCTGAGGATAAGAGTCCAGTAGGTGAGGAGATTTCTTTTTCCTTTGTGTTTTCTTTAACTTGCATATTTATTTGTGAGTCTTGAATAACTGTCCTGTTTTCTTCATTCATATGTTCTGTATCTGCTTCAGCTTGATGATGAAGAACAATGCTGCCAAAATGATAAGATACTGAACACTTACTCTCTGGCAGTCCCAATTTACCATATAAAGTTGTTTTACTTGCACTTGACAAATCTTCACATTCATGTTTGACTATCTCAGATTCTCTGCTACTTAACCCTACATTCAGGTCAGAAAGAACTATGCTTGGGGGTTGAAAACATTCTCCTCTTTGCTCTGATGCTCTATCATTCTTCAAAAAGCTGTTTTCAAAAGTAGTTTTTGGATTCACTATCCTCTGAAAAGCAGGATTTCTAGGGTCTTTGGTATCATTCCCGAATAACATTGATCCTATCATATCATTGTCTATTTTGTAAACTGGTACATAATTTAAAGGATGATTATAACCAGACTCAACTATAGAACTAGAGAGAGTTTCAGTAGATGATGACGGTCTATTTAATAATGATGGTCTATTTAATATAGATTCCTTATAATTACTGTTATTTAAAATGGCATCTTTTAAAGGGCCTTTGGGCAGATCTGTGTTCTTGACTGGTGAATCTGGAGAGATGACAGCCTCAGACTCACTTCCAGTTCCAGTTTGAGTATCTGCACTAGAATCAGAAGTTTCATCTGTTCTTTGTACAGAAGTCAAAGTCTCCAATTTGGTCTGATTCTTCAAAATTTTCAAAATCTGTCTGGGACCCCGGTAAGTTGAATATGTAATTGCAGACACCTCAGGTTCACATTCTACTTTTCTATAATGAGAAGTTTCAGAGTATCAGGAAAGGTAATTAACACACTATATTAACATCAGAAGTTGCAATGAAAGTCTCATCTTTAACTCAAAACTTAACAACAAAGTAGACATCTCTACGACAACTCAATTCAATAAGCATCTGTTAAACATCTATTATTGTTCTAGGTTCTGAAGGTACAAAAATCAAAATCAAAACCCCTGCCCTCAAGGAGCTTATGTACGTTATCTCATTTAATCTTCACAAGATATTTGTAAAGTAGGTAAATCAAATAATAATAATAGCTAACATTTATATTCTACCTACTATGTGCCAGGAACTGGGCTAAGTATTTTATAAATATTATCTCATTTAATCCTGGAAAAGCACTGGAAAATATGTGCTATTATTATCCCTATTTGCAGATGAGAATATTGAGACAAACAGCTGTGTGCTCAGGGTCACACAGCTAGTAAGTGTCTGTGAACTGGATTTGAACTCATGTCCTCCTGGCTCTAGGCCAGGTGTTTTATCCACTGTATTACCTGACTGCTTGGTTTTATTCTTTCTACTTTACAGATAGTATATGCACGGATCAGAAAATGTTTCAATTATTTATATCACATCACATAAACAGTAAGATCCAAAGACTGGAATTTTAATTCAGCTGACGCCAAATGCAGTGCTCTTTACACAGCTGTTTCCCTATCTATGCCAATTTGAAAACTAACTTATTGAAAAGCTAACTTTAAGCAATAGCACTGAAATTAACCCTGGGTGGGGCTATCATTTCTCTGTACTACTTATTTTTAAAGAAAGTGATAGTGCATTTTAAAATATCTTTTACATATAAATGCTTATGGCACGCATTACAAACTACACAGAACTAGAATTCAAAAGACAAGCCCAGTATACATATATGAAAAAGCACTGGACTTGAGGCCAGAAAGAACATGGATTCCAACCGCCCTTCTGACACTTACTAACACTGTGACACTAAATAAGTTAACTTCTCTGAATTTCAGTTTTGAAGTTTATAAAACAGGGATAACAATACTGATATTCTCTGCATTACAGAGTAGCTATTAGAAACAAATAAGATCATGGATGACTGGTTTCCAAACCTTTAAAGCACTAGAGGAACATTAGCAGTTATTGTCATTAGTTGGTCTAGTTCTACCATTATCTATGAGACAGACCCTGGTTGAAAAAATTCATTCATCTTTCTGGGACTCAGTTTCCTCATTTGAAAAATAAAAGGGTTGTCAAGATTAGAAGGAAAGCAGAAAACTGGGGGACAGTTCTTATAGCCAGTGTTTCTGATAAAGACCTCATTTCTCAAATATATAGAGAACTGAGTCAAATTTATAAGAATACAAGTCATTCCCCAATTGAAAAATGGTTAAATGGTATGAATAGCCAGTTTTCAGATGAAGAAATCAAAACAATTTATAGTCATGTAAAAATGCTCTAAATCACAATTGATTAGAGAAATGTGAATTAAAACAACTCTGAGGTACCACATCACACCTATCAGATTGGAAAATGATTAATACTGGAGAAGATACGGGGGAAAACATTAATGCACTGTTAGCAGAGTTGTGAACTGATTCCAATCATTCTGGCAAGCAATCTGGAACTATGCCCAAAGAGGAGGACCCAGCAATTACCCCTACTAGGTCTGTGTCCCAAACAGATCATAAAAAAGGGGAAAGGACCTACATGTACAAAAATATTTATAGCAGTTCTTTTTGTGGTGGCAAAGAATTAGAAATGGAAGGAATGCCCATCAATTTGGGAATGGCTGAACAAGTTGTGGTACACGAATGTAACAGAATACTATTGTGTTATAAGAAATGATGAGCAGGTGGATTTCAGAAAAACCTGGGAAGACTTACATGAACTGAGGCTGAGTGAAACGAGCAGAACCAGGAGAACATTGTACATAGCAACAGCAACACTGTGTGATGATCAACTGTGATAGACTTAGCTCTTCTCAACAACACAACAATCCAAGACAATTCCAAAAGATTCATGATGGAAAATGCTATCCACATCCACAGAAAGAACTATGGAGTTTGAATGCAGAGTGAAGCATACTATTTTAACTTTTTTTTGGGGGGGGGGTTGAGTGGTTTTCCCCTTTTGTTCTGTTTCTTCTTTCACAATATGACTAATATGGAAATATGTTTGACATGATTGCACATGTATAACCTATATCAAACTGCTTGCCGTCTTGGGGAAGGTATAGGGGGAGGAAGGAAGGAAGGAGAAAAATTTGGAACTCAAATCTTATAAAAAATGAACGCTGAAAACTATCTTTACATGTAATTGGGGGGGGGGAAGGATTGTACAAGTGGCTCTCTCAGGCTCCTCTTTCCACAATGCCACCCACTATTGCTACTATTTGTAACTGAATGATTTAATCACCTGGTATTCTTTTTCCAAAATTTTTTAAAACATTTTTTTTAAGGTTTTTAGGTCCCAATTCTATCCTTCCCTCCTTCTCTCCCACCTCTCCTCCCTCTCCAAGATTGGTAAGCAATCATTTATAGGTTATACATGTGCAAGTATGTAAGACATTTCCACATTAGTCATTTTATACAAGAAGACTCAAATAAAAGGAAAAAAAGTGAAAGTGAAAAATAGCATGCTTCAGTCTGTATCAGTATCAGTTCTTTGTCTAGAGGCAGATAGTATACTTCATCATTAGTCCTTTGGGATTGTTTTGGATCACTGTACTGCTGAGAATAGCTAAGTCATTCATAGAACAACATTGCCATTAATGTGTACAACATTCTCCTGGTTCTGCTCACTTCACTATGCATCAGTTCATGTAAGTCCAGATTTTTCTGAAATCATCCTGGTAATTATTTCTTATAGCAAAATAATATTCCATTACATATATACCATGGGTGATTCTTGGTTGTAATTCTAACTCCTTTGCTTTCCGGTATAACATATTCCAACCCCTCCAGTTCTTTAATGTGGAAGCTGCCAAATCCTGCGTAATCCTGACTGTAGCTCCACAATATCTAAACTGATTGTTTTTGGCTGCTTGCAATACTTTCTCCTTGATCTGCGAGTTTTGGAATTTGGCTATGATGTTCCTGGGAATTTTCATTTGGGGATCTCTTTCAGGCAGTGATCAGTAGATTCTTTCAATTTCTACTTTGTCCTCTGGTTCTAACATATCAGGACAGTTTTTTTGATAATTTCTTGAAAGAAGTTGTCTAGGCTTTTTTCTTATCGTAGTTTTCAGTTGGTCCAATAATTCTTATATCATCTCTCCTTGATCTATTTTCTAGGTCAGTTGTTTTTCCAATGAGAAATTTCACCTTTTCTTCTATTTTTTTAAACTTTTTAGAGTCTGTTTTATTGTACTTGATGTTTCACAGAATCATTAATTTCCACTTGTTCAGTTCTAATTTTTAAGGAATCATTTTCTTCAATGAGCTTTTGTACTTCCTTTTCTATTTGGGCAATTCTATTTTTTAGGAAGTTATTTTCCTTGGTAAATTTTTGTATATCTTTTCCCATGATACTGACTTTTTTTTTCCATGATTCTCTTCCATTACTCTCATTTCTTTTCCCAATTTTTCTTCTACTTCTCTAATTTGCTTTTTAATATCCTTTTTAAGCTCTTCCATGAATTCTTTTTCGGCCTGTAACCAAACTAGATTTTTCCTTGAAGCGTCACATGCAGCACTTTGACCCTTCTCTCCTCTTCTAAATTTATGCCTTGATCCTCCCTAACATCATAGTTAACTTGTTATAGTCAAGCTTTTTTTTGCTCATTTTATTCTGCCTTTTTTTTATGACTTGGTGTTTTTATGTGAGAACTGGGCTCTAGTTCTACAAAGTCCCAAGCTTTTTGTGCTAGGGCTCTGGGTCTTACTGCTGGCTTTCACTGGAATTCAGGGATTAGCTACTTGCTTTCTCTAGAGGATAGGCTTTCCGTCCAGCTTATAATGGGGGGGGTGAGGTCTCCCAGCCTGTTCCAGGGGTGGAAGCCTGTTGCTGGGTTGCTGTGGAAACAGGGTCTCTCTATTGGTAGGCCCCAGGGGCAGGGTTTTGTTGTTGGCCAGCCTGGCGATGTGGATTCACTACTGGTCAGCAATGGCGTCAAGGCTTCATTGGTGGCTTGTGCTGGGGGTGAGTTGCTGGGGGTGGAGCCTTGCTGCACTACACAGACTGCTCACTTGCATAGGGGGCTGCTGGCTTGCAGGAGGGCAGGACCTCGATGGTGGATTGCCCTAGGCTAGGCACTTTGCTACAAGCCTCCTGTTGTGAGGCTAGTTGCTGCTGCCAGTGTTGGACCTTGCTCCTTTCCCACCCCAGTGAGACAGACCTTTCTTTCTAAGCTGGTAAGCTGTTTCCGTCTCCTAGACCAATTCTGAGGAGGTTTTCTAGTTGTTTTGAGGGGAATTTGGGAGGGCTTCAATGGGTTCCTTTTTCACTCTGTCATCTTGGCACCAGAAGTCCCCTGGTATTTTTAAGGGTGAAATTTTGAGCAATTAACACATGAATTATATTTAAATTTCTTCATAGCCACTCCTAAGATTCTCCAAATCTGCAAGGATGTTATTTCTAGAAGTGCTCTAGGGAAAAATGTACTTCTATATTGCTATAAATCTCCCATTTTTATCTTTGGGCTGTTTTACTTTTTCTTTATCTGTTTGTGTGCACAGACCCACATGTGTTTTAAATAAACAGAAATAATTCTTATTAAGGGTTGCTAAGATATCAAGAGTGACTTACCCCAGTCATATACCAATCCCAAAGAAAAAGAAACACTAAGAACAATCAACAGCACTCAGCCTGAGGGCCACAAAGATATCAGCTTATCAGTTTCAATATTAATAAAAGTATAGAACCCCAACTGAGGAAAGTAATAGATTCCACTACACACTAAACTGCTCCTATCACATCTGGAATCATATGGGCAGTGTAGGACACTTTATTCTAAGAGCTAAATTGGCAAAGTGAAAAGTCAAGAAGAGGGTTAACTAGGGTCTTGAAAGCACATCCTAAAACAAATACTTTAAAAACAGTTGAAGGAATGGAGTTGGGAGGGAAAGGGTGTGTGTTAAACTTGAAATAAAGATTAGAGGAGAGAAAAAAACTGGCCTGAAATATATGAAGTTCTCCCATATCAGAGACAGTCTTATTTTTTGTTACTTCAGGACCCAGAATTATAAACAATGAGTGGAAGTTAAAGAGGAAGACTTCAGATCAATATGAAGAAAAACATTTCAACAATAGAATTATAGATTGCCATGGTAAAGCAGAAGGAGCTCTTGATTTAGAATCAAAAGACCTGTATTCAAATCCTGTCTGTGCTTCCAGGGAATCTTGGGTAAAATAACTTGACCCGCATGGGCTTTAGTTCTCTCAATTGAAGAAGTTAGAGTAAATGATTCCTTTCAGCTGCAAATCTTATGATCCAAAAAGGAATTGGCTCATTGAGTACTGAGCTCACCCCTGGTAGTTAATGAGAGGGTGGATACGCAACTTTCAGAAATCTGAAAAAGTTTTCTGCATTAGGCAAGAAAAGGAAGTAGATTAATTCTAAGGTCCCATTCTCTAAAGTTCCATGATTCTGACATTTCAGCTTTAACTACTTATGGGATAAATCCTTAGATGAGATAAAACATGCTAAAGAAGAAATTACATTTTAAGTTCAAAAAATGTGAAAAATTAATCTTTAGTCTACTAAACATTTAATTCTATATTGGAATCACGCTAGCTATAATTCAATAAATGTCAACTTACAGAGCTTCTTCATTCTGCTGCAAAGACTTTTTCACTTATTTGTGTTTTCCTTATTTTGCTTTATTACTGTTTCTTTGACTTTTCTAAACAAACAAACAAAAAAGATCTAATTTCTCTCCTGCAAGAACACAATCATTTGTGCTCATTTTACTTCTCCATGCTTTTATCTTTCCTTTCACCTACTATATGTGGATGATGTTTGGTAAATTCTGCAACCTCTCAGAACTTCAGATTCTGCCTTCTAACCATTAATATCCTGAAGGGTTCTATTTTGGGCCCTCTTCTCCTTCTCTAACACTTGGTAATCTCAGCAGCTCCCATGGATTTAGTTACAATTTCTATGGTGACGATGATTCTCAAATCCACCTATCTGCCTCAGTCTTTCTGTTTACCTCCAATCTCACTTTCAGACTCCAACTGCCTTTCAGACATCTCTAAATGGATATCTAGTAAGCATCTTTAATTATGTCTAGTACAAAACTCACATTATCTTTCTCCCTAAATCTTCTCCCTTTCCTACTTTCCTTATTAATGTAGAGGCAACACTGTCCTCCTAATCCCTCAGGCTCACAACCCATAAAGTCATCCTGGATTCCTCACGATCTCTCACCTCCCAATATTCAAACAACATCTATCAAATATGCCCCTTTCTCTCCTCTGATTCTGCCCTCATCACCTCATGCCTGAAGCACTACAATAGCCTGCTGGTGGATTTGCCTGCCTCAAGCCTCTTCCCACTCCAACCCATCCTCCATTCAACCCCCAAAATGATTTTCTTAAAGCTCAGGTCCCTTACTTCATAAATTCCAGTGACCTCCTATCACCTCTAAGAACAAATACAAAATGCTGTTTGGTATTCAAAGCCCTTCACAACCTAGTCACCTCCTAAATTTCCAGTCTTCTTATACCCTAATCCCCAACACATACTCTTCGAACCAATGACACTGGCCTCATCAATACTCTGCCAACAAGACAATTTCTCGGCTCCAGGCATTTTCTCTGGCTGCCATCATATCTGGGAATACTCTCCCCTCCTCTGCTCCAACTACTGATCTCTCTTGGCTTCCTTTAGATCAGAACTAAAACCCCATCTTCCACAAGGTATTCCCCCCTCTTAATTCTAATACTTTCTCCCTTATAATTATTTCCTATTTATATTGTATATAGTTTGCTTCATACAGATTTGTTAGCATATTGTCTCCCCAATTAGACTGTAAGCTCCTTGAGGGAAAGGTCTGTCTTTTGCCTCTTTCTGTACCTTTTTGTAGCATAATACCTGGCACATACCAGGTGCTTAATAAATGTTTATTGATTGATTGAATGATAGGGTTGGATGAGACAACTTCTGAGGTCCCTTCTAGCACTCAATTTATGACATAATAGAAGGGAAGAAAGTGAGACAACAGAGAAGCAGAACAGAGTGAAGTACCTGTCTCCTTTAAAGCACCAATTAAAGGGTTGCACATTTAACTAGAGAGCACAAGAGGAAGTGAATCATCTTAGTCTTCATCTATTAAAAAAAAAATACAAATCACCAGCAGCAAGCTGCTTACATGTGCCTGGAATTGGAACACCTACCTACTAAAGGGAAAGTCAGTCTCCCACAGTTAAAGCCAACATGAAAATCTGATTTAAAAAGAGAGGGCACTTGAAAAAGTATCTTTTCCCCTAAAATCAGCAAAATTGAAAAGTGGCAAACTTTGGAAAAGGTTCTTTTATTTAGTTATCTGTATAAAGAACTGGTTCCTTATATTAAAAAAAAATCTTGAAAAGTTTATTATTTTAAAGGGGTCTCTGGATAAGAGAGATTATGCCATATCTAAAATTAATAAAAAGAGAAAAGAGTAGAGGTGGGGGAAGGAGCTAGTCTAAAAGTCCACAAAACATTTTATTATCTAAATTAAAACATGGAAAAAATTCATGATCCAACTGATTCACGTACTCTTCTGTACATTCTTCTCCCTGAAGTACCTTCTCTCCCATTTCAATTCTGCCCTTACTACATAGCCCAGCTCAAGTTCCAAATCCATGAATTGTCAGTCCTCAATCATCAGTGTTCACAATACCATGTCTAATCCTACAAGCACTTATTGTGTATATTAATCATTTAATACAATATAGTACCTTCTCCTAAAACCCACGTAACCCCCAGTCACTCTACTCCAATTTGCTTTCTCAGGTCATCAACCCTACTCTGACCTTACTTTGCAGTCTTGACTATACAATGAACTCAACTTTATAATGTCCTCTACCCTTAAATGTCTTGCACTGAGTATGATTCTTTGGGAGAGGAAAAAAAAAAGACATTTAATGAAGTGGAGTACTTTCAAGCATTCCTGATGAAAAGATGAGAGCTGAATAGAAAAGAAAATCTGACTTTCAAATACAAGACTCAAGAGAAACATAAAAAGGTAAACAGGAAAGAGAAGTCGTAAGTGATTCAATAAGGTTAAATTGTTTACTTTCTTACATGGGAAGATGATACTTGTGACTCCTAAGAAGTTTATCATTATTAGGGCAGTTAGAAGGAGTATATATAAGAAGGCACAGGTGTAAGTTGACTATGACGGGAAGTTTTCTAAAAACTAAGATGAAGAGGTGAAAAAGAGGGATGTACTGGGAGAAGGGGGAAGAGAGAGGTAGAATGGGGTAAATTGATTAACATAAAAGAGGTGTGAAAGGGGAAGATGGAGGGTGGTGGCAGCAAATAACACTTGAACCTTCTTCTCATTAGAATTGGCTCAGAGAGGAATAAAATAGAAATCTATCTTACCCTACAACGAAGTAGGAGGGGAATAGGATAAGAGAAAGGGGAGAGGCTGATAGAAGGAAGGCAAAAGTGAGAAGTAAAACACTTATGAGAATGGACAAGGTGAAAGGAGAAAGAGTAGGATAAACAGGGGTTAGTAGGATAGAGGGAAATACAGTTAGGAATCATAATTGTGGAAAAAAATTTACAGCAAAATTCTATGATAAAGACCTCATTACTCAAATATATAGAGAACTGAGTCAAATTTATAAGAATACAAGTCATTCCCCAATTGATAAATGGTCAAATGATAAGAACAGGCAGTTCTTAGATGAAATCAAAGCTATTTATAGTCATATGAAAAAAAAATGCTCTAAATCACTATTGATTAGAGAAATGTGAATTAAAACAACTCTGAGGTACCACCTTACACCTACCAGATTGGCTAGTATGATAGAAAGAGAAAATAACAAATGTTGGAGGAGATATGGGAAATTTGGGGCACTATAACACTGTTGCCATCAACTCCATAGTTGTGAACTGATTTAAGTATTCCGGAGAGCAATTTGGAACTATGTCCAAAGGCCTATAAAACCCTTGACCTAGCAATACCATTAATAAATCTGTATCCCAAAGAGTTTTGTTTTTTAAAGGAAAAAGGACCTATATGTACAAAAATATTTATAGCAGCTCTTTTTGTGATGGCAAAGAATTGGAAATTGAGGGGATGCTCATCAACTGGAGAATGGCTGAACAAGTCGTGGTACATGATTGTGATGGAATACTACTATGCTATACGAAATGACAAGCAGGATGCTTTCAGAAAAACCTGGAAAGACTTACATGAACTGATGCAAAGTGAAGTGAGCAGAACCAGAAGAATGGTATAAAGTAACAATATTGCAGAATGATCAACTGCGAAATGACTTAGCTATTTTCAGCAATACAATGATCTAAGAATTCCAAAGGCCTTATGATGAAAAATGCCACGTTCAGAGAAAGAACTGATGAAGTCTGAATGCAAATTGAAGTCAACTTTATTTTTACTTTCTTTATTTCTCTTGTTTTTTTTTGGGGGGGGGGGGTCTGTGTTTTCTTTCACAACATGACCAATATGGAAATATATTTTGCATGACTGCACTTGTATAACCTATATCAAATTGTCTGCCTTCTCACCAAGGGGGGAGCAGAAGGAAGGAGAGTATTTGGAACTCAAATTTTTTAAAATGAATGTTAAAAATTGTTTCTATCTGTAATTGGGGAAAAAATAAAATATTTTTTAAAAAAAGAGAATCATCATCACAGAAACAGTAATTAAGGATATGGAAGCTGATGAGATCATCAAGTGAAGTAGTATAGAGGAAGAAGAAAAGAGAGCCCAAGACAGAATCGTGAGGGACACCTCCTCTGAAAAAACCAGGGGGGAGTGATATTCCTATAAGGCATTCTTAATAAATCCTGTTAAAATGAATTTTATTTGAGAAAATCTCAGTCCTGGACCTCAGCTTCTTTACTTGTAAAATGAAAATGTAGTACCAGAAAGTCTTTCAGTTTTAAGTCACATATTATTTTTTTTTGTATAAATATATACCTCATCTCCTCAGGTGTAAGTTTCTTGAAAATAATAACAACTTGTTTACATTTGTTTTCAGCACCATTCCATGCCTTAAGGGTAAACAAAATATCTGTGATAATAACATACATTGAACCTCATAAAGCATTTTGTTGTCTGTTTTTCAAATATGCAACACCCAAATTTCAACGCTGATTTATCTTCCTTAAGTTATACTGCTTTCAACCTCTCAAATACTAGTTTTCAATTCACAAGAGTTTTTACATACATTCTTAAAGTATCCAATTCTACATTTCTTTTTCTTTTTTTCTTTTAATTAAGTATTCCGTCTTTTCCAGACTGGTTAGTGGAAGACATGAAATAACATTTTTATATTTAACCTTCCCAGAACTGGAGAAGGGCAAGGAGAACAACAAATGAGGGTAGCACCACACCTTGGATCCAGAGCTGTCTCTCAGCACTGTGCTTCTTGATGACAAAATGAAGAACTTGTTTGGGAACACATTTATCATAGCAGTTTTTCTTCTCCTATACTAGGATGCAAGTTTGTGGAAGGCAGGAACTGTTTTATTTTTGCTTCTGTAACCCCACCTAGCAACACACCTTATACATAACAAGTATGATATAAATGTTTGCGGAATTGAACATAACCAATACCTTCCTTTGGTATGAGATGTGGATTGGAACAGTAATACTACAAAATAAAAAAGTTACGGTAAGGAGAGAGGGTTACTTAAAACTGTCATGTAAACTAAACTTAGACGTTAAATTTTATAGATAAACCTACAGAACACAATTTGTTTGTTTTTCCAGAAAATGTACTGGCACAAATTCCATGCCACTGTTCCAAATTTGTATCAGAGTTTACTTCTAGGAATTCTATTCAAATCCATTAATAGGCAGCTTTGGCATTAAGACAAACAGTAATAGGCAACAGTTAATTTTGACAAAGTGAGGATGGAAGTGTTCTGGTCTGGGTTTAACTAAGTAAGGCCAGTCCTCTGGTAGTTTAAGTTCAATACCAGAACAAAACGGGACACTTGCAGATCATTCAATAGTTAACAAAAGATTTATTTAGCTATCGTAGAAGGATATTGAAGAAGAGGCATTGAGGATACTTCTAATTAATTCACCCAAGCAAAATTGTCTTGCCCAAGTTCCACACTGTTTTCCACCAGCCAAGTACCAGAGTGCTTAAAGAAGTTTGTGGCATTTTTGTAGAAATCAGTGGTATGTATCTTTAAGGCCCCTTGAGCCAACCAAGTTTTGAAATGGTCTTAATACCTTTCAAGGAAAAATAAGCCTAACTTACATTGGAGCAAGAAGTTAGGATATTGCTCCTACCACAAGGGACTGGAGGAGATTATGGTGAAAAAATTTCAATTCTTCAATCCCTTAATCCAACAAAAATTTCACTGCTGATTAAATTTAGTTAAATAAGCCTTGGTGAAATTTTAATGATTAGTTATTTCTCAATAAACAAATGTTACCAAGAGCTAAAGAATTTAAATAAAACTTTCTCATTCAAACTTGTAAGCTACTCTTAAAATGCCAATCTAATTACATTTTAAGTTTCCATATGCAAAAACAGGTAGTGAATGAGAAAAGGACCCACATGTACAAAAACATTTATAGCAGCTTTCTCCATGGTGGCAAAGAATAGGAAATTGAGGGGATGCCCATCAACTGGGGAATGGCTGAACAAGTTGTGGTATATGAATGTAATAGAATACTATTGTGCTATAAGAAATGATGAGCAAGCAACCTTCAGAAAAACCTGGAAGATTTGTATGGACTGATACTGAGTGAAGTGATTGAACCAGAGAATGTTGTACACTGTAACAGAGGCTTGTTGTGTGATGACTAACTTTGATAGACTTAGCTCTTCTCAGCAATGCAAGGATCTAAGACATCTCCAAAAGTCTCATGATGGAAAATGCTATCCACATTCAAAGAAAGAACTATGGAGTTTGAATGCAGATCGAAGCTTCTTTTTTTTTCTTCTGTTTTGTTTTGTTTCTTCTTTCTTGTGGCTCCTCCTATTGGTTCTAATTCTTCTTTACAACATGACTAACGTGAAAATATATTTAATAGGATTGTATATGTAGAGCCCATATCAGATTGCACACCATCTTGGGGAGGGAGGGAAAGAAAATTTAAAACTCAAAAGCTTTTAGAAGTAATTACTGAAAACTAAAAATAAATTAATTAATTAAAAAAAACAGGTAGTAGATCAATTTTTAAAATTTTTTTAAAGGTTGTATTTATAGTATGTGATAATCCTCAATTTATTTTATCCAAATAGTTCATATAGTTCCAAAATTTATGCCTAGAGCTAAAATTAAGTGCTAGGTACTTATTAAAAAGTTGACATATAAATGAAAAAGTGAAATCTTTGTTGAAATTTATATGAAATAAATGTTTAAAAGAAGACTTTATTTCTTAGGATTTCAAAATTACAATGCCAAGTTATGATGCATTTTCCACACTACCTGTATTTAAGACTAAACAATTACTTTTATTAATCTACATAACTGCTGGCTACTAAAATCTTAAAACATTGTTATTATCAAATATTTTATTACAACCATATAGTAACAGTTACTGCCCATTATAAAGTTAGTGAAAGGAAGTGTACTGAGATTCAGGAAAGAAAATGAGTTTATCTTGACAAATTTGTAGTAGATGCTTTATGAGTTTCATGTAAGATTAAACAAACAATCCATCTGAATGAACCAACAGAACAGGGAATTAACTATGAAAATACAAAGTAAGCTATTAAAAAGATGCTAACATGTTATTAGTTAAATTTCACATCATAACATTTAACCCATTTGGGAAAGTCAGTATTTGTGCTAAGAATACTCACTAAAGGTCAAATTGTATGGAGGCCTGTTGAGTTTGAGTGCTTGTTTTCTTTACTGAAATTACTGATTTCTAATGCCATGTCTATGGAAAACCGCCACACTTTAAAGAGATTGTGATTTTCTTTTTCAAATGATAAATTAAGAAAAGCTGGGGCAGTTAGGTGGCACAGTGGATAGAGCACTAGTCATGGAGTCAAAAGGACCTGAGTTCAAATCTGGCCTCAGACACGAAACATTCACTAGCTGTGTGACCCTGGGCAAGTCACTTAACCCCACTGCCTAGCAAAAAACAAACAAATAAATGTGGCCTCAGACACATGACACTAGCTGAGTAATCTTGGGCAAGTCACTTAACCTTGATTGTTTTGCCCTCCCCCCCTCAAAAAAAGGTATACAAGGAATAACAGAAATAATTTTACATCCTCTAATTTTTACTCCATAAATACTATCAGTACAGTAAGGGGTTAGTCTTAGTAAATCTCTCCACCTACCCTAACCAAAGGCCTTAAGAGACCCTTAAAGCAGTCATGAAAGAAAGCTGTCTTTGTTAAAGTAACGCAGAGTGAAGCCTAAAAAGGCTTTGTGCCAACTTTGAGAGCCCTTTTGGTCTTCTATAGTACTTTGGAAAGGTAGTGGTTATTTTTTCTTTTAATGTTACGTTAAAGTATTCTACATGCTTTCACCAAAAAAATATTGTTCATTTAAATAAAATGGAAAAAAGTGATAATTTCCATCACATAAATCAATACAGTTAGAAATATTAAATAGATTTAAACAAATTTGTACTAGAGACATTCTGGCACTATTGGCAGAAATATGATGTACATGTAACTTTTAAAATAATTAAATTTTATTATCTATACTTTGTATTCAACAAGCATATTTTTCTTCTTTTTAAAGCACTAATTATAACTTTAAAACTTCAAGCTATTCAGGAACATAAATCCTTTCATGTGTGGTACTCTTAGTTTTTAAAAAATCTGACTTTTCTAAAAGATGATGCCAAGATTTTTCCATTTAACTGCATTTTGCAATTATTTAAACAGTCACCCATTATGACTTGATATGTTACAATTCATTTATATACTTAATAACATTAAGCTGCTCTTCTTCCCCTTCAGGATTTGGTCCTTCCCTTATTAAAATAAAAAAATTTGATGAGTTCCAGTATCAAGAAAAAAATAGTAAAGAACTGAAATATTCGTACCTTCATATTTGCTGCTTGAAAGACTGTTCTGAATAGCATTCTCCATGTAATTTCTCCCTCAAGTATACAATGTCCTCGCTTTCTCATCTCCTCCCCCTACCCAATCTAAGATAATACTACACCAAGAAAGGTTAAGGGATCAGAAAGTGTAGTGACTAGGGTTCTCGCCTGTCCAAAGTTCTACTAATATTAATTTCTTCTGTTAACTTTAAACCACATAATTTAATCTCACAAATTCCATCTTCTCTAGCCCTAAACCCAGAAATAATCCACCTCCCTCCCCCAAAATAAGCCTGAACCACAGCATGATTTAGGGAGGTTTCAGCCATCTGCTTTCCTAATTTTCTGAACAAAAATTTTCAATAAAATAACATTAAAAAGTTTTAGAAAAAATAAAGAGTATTATCTATACCCAAACGCCTGACCAGTCAACTGTAAAGAACCATTCAGGATCTTTATAATGCATCCTGCTAGTCCATTCATTTTATTCTTTCATATATTCATCTTTGCCTGACACTGTTGTCATCTACTAAAATAAAACAGAACTCCATTCCTTCAAAACCTGGATCAGAGTAGTAGTTAACAAAAGCCTTTTTTTTATACATTCCCAATAATTTTTTAAAAAATGTTATCCAAAGCAAAAGAAAATCAGATACAAAATTCCAACAATTAGACCATTTGAGAAGCCCACAACAAGGAAGATCTTTATAGTAACTGACCACTGGAAATTTACATGAGACTAATGCCACAAGCTAGACACAAATATATTGATCTCAATACTATGGAGTCATACCTCATATATGGCTATCCAAGTGTTTCAAATGATAGCAATACTCATATTTACATATCATTTTTAAGGTTTACAAAGTAATTGTCTAATAACAACATTCCTAGGTTAAGATCTAGGTAAAGAATGTATGGCAGAATGTGCGAAGGAAAGCTCTCCAGCTTTATAGTAAGAAGACTGGTGTTCAAAAATTCCAGATCTTCTCTATTCTACACATAACTTTAGGTTCACTTTACCTAAATCCATGATCCTACAACCCTCATTAGAGTAAGTTGTGCTATCTCCAGATTACAAAGGGGAGAACCAAGGTTCAGAAAGATTAAGGGTCTTGCTTGGTGTCAAACCATAAGTAACTGTTCTATGTCAGGTTTTTCCTGATTCTAAGTTAACCTTACAAAGATATTCCTTTCACAGTTGCATTTAATTTCTCTGCTATCCCCTTTCCCTCAACATACCTCATTAATTCTTTGACAGAGAGATCAGATGATAAAAACCTTAGTGTTAGAAGTCACTGTCCACCAGAAAGCAATGATAAATTAAATATAAACAGCTTTAAAATGTTAATTATGTTAACTGGAATCATATACCCAAATCAACACAACAGTTTAGCAACATATTTATTATATATAGAAGTAGATTTTTCAGGTCTCTGAAACTTTTTAGTTACATGAAGCCTTGATGGGTCACAACTTCAGGCAACTTCCTAGAATGTATTCTATTAAGATAAGTTGCAATCTGCTTTCATCCTTGATAAGGAGATTCGTACACAGAGGAAAGCTCTCACTCTCTTCTTAACACCTTCTAAGGTGTTATTCATGTAAGTGTTCATCATTCCACCAAAACTGCTCTCTCCAAAGTTACCAATGAACTCTTAATCACCAAATCCAATGGCCTTTCAAACCTCATTGTCCTCAACCTCTCTGAAGCCTGTGACTCTATTACTCAACCTCTCCTCCTTGATACTCTCTTCTCTCTAAATTTTTGGGACACTTCTTGCTCCTAGTTTTCCTCATACCTAACTGCTCGTTCTCAGTCTCAATCTCCTTTGCTGGGTCCTCCTCCAGATCACACCTTCTAATCACACATGTCCCTCAGGGTTCCAGTCTGGGCTTTCTGCTCTTCTCCCTCTCTACCACTTCACTTGGTGATCTCAGAGCTACTTTTTGGCCTAGTGACACTGGCCTCCTAGTAAACAAAACATTTCATCTTAGTTCCAGGTATTTTCTCTGGCTGTCCCATATCTGGAATCCTTTTCCTTCTTATCTCTTCATATTGCCTTCTTAGTCTTCTTTTTAGTCCCAACTAAAATCCTGTCTTCTAAAGCAGAACTTTTTAAACTTTTTCCACTCACGACCCCTTCTGCTCTTCTTAAACTGTGGGCTGTGACCCCATATGGGGTCATAACAAAGGAAACCTTTCCCAATCCTCCTTAAATCTAGTATAGTCCTTCTTTTAATTATTTCCTATTTATCCTGTATATAGCATGTTCACTAGTTTGCTAGTTGTTTCCCTGATTAGATTGAGAGCTCCTTGAGGACAGGGATTGTTTCACCATTCTTGTATCTCCAGGTCTTAGCACAGTGCCCAATGTAGTAGGTGCTTAACAAAGGTTGATTAACTGAAAAATATGAACTGAAACAAATAAAAAACCAATGGCTTTCAATCCAATTGTTTTCTTCTTTAAAAATAAAGTTAATGTTAAGTGATAATATAATTGCAGAAGAATGGTCTTAGTGTCCAAAAAGAATCACAAGAATAACAGTTAGGAGACCTGTGTTCTAATCTAAGTTTTGCCAAAAACTTATTGGGTAATCCAGGATAAATTACTTAACTTGGCTTCTAAGATTTACACTATCTCCTTCTTTTCATATCTGCATGAAAATACTTTGAAAAATATAAAGTCCTATCAAATAAAAAGCATCAAGTATAATTACCTTATTAATTTGTAACTACCTTATTATTCCACATATTTTGAAACAAGGAAAAAGTGGTTCATCCAATGGCTTAAAAGATCATCTTGTGATTTCAAGCCACATAGGTTAAATTTAAATTTGTGAGATGTATTAATGCATTTGTTAACTAATCAGCTAGGTAACATGGGGATAAGTAACATGGGCATGTAATCAAATCTGGCCTCAGACACTTACTAAGTGGTGTGATTCTATCTAAGTCACTTAATCTTTGTGTGCCTTGGTTATATTTATTGTAAAATAAGGATGATAATAATGGTATCTATCATCTTCCCAAGTTCAAATCCAGTCTCAGACACTTACTAGCTATATAACCCTGAGAAAGTCACTTAACTCTGTTTGCCTCAATTCCTCATCTATAAGATGAACTGGAAAAGGAAATGGCAAACCATTTCACTATCTCTACCAAGAAGACCTCAAAACAGAGTTGGAAATGACTGAAACAACTGAACAACAACAACTTCATAGTTTGTTGTAAGGATCAAATGAGTAATTATAAACAAGCACAAATGAATATCTACCTGTAAAGCACTTATCACAGTTACTGGCACATAACAAGAGCTTAATAAATGATTGTTCTCTTTCCCCTAACTAAAAATGAATTTCTTTATGATCATCCTCTTGAGTCTTCTTACTTTTGCCTATGTTGTACCCCATTCTTGGAATAGAACTTTTCCATTCCATCTCAGTTGATTAAAGCTCCTCCCTTCTTTTTCAGGACAATTCAGATGCCACTTCTTTCATGAAATCTTCTTTGCCTTCTCTTCCCTCTATTCCCCATCCAGGTGAAAGAAGTCATCTTTTTCTCTTTCAATTTCTCACAACATCACTTCCTGCCTCTTCTTTGACTCATTACATTCTATCTTCTATTACATTTGTGTACATGTTTTAACTTCCCCCTCCCTCTCCCTTAAATACTTTAAGGGCAGGGAATATGTAATTTTTCATCATTTTATCTTAGCATCTAGTACACTGCCTTGCATGGAGTATGCACTTAATAAACACTAACTGAATTGAATAAAATGTCTAATCAATAGTCACGTATGTTTTATAGTCACAAAGTAAATTCTTTTACGCTTACATGAGCTACTATTATTTAATTAGCAGCTCCACTAATAATACCCTAGTAGTTAGCCATTATAGAACTTGTTCTGAAAAATTGTTCATACATGTTTCATCCATTATTTAACAGAGTTAAAGTCATAGTGATTACATTATTTTCCAAATAAACACACAAGTTTAAGTTAAGTTAAAACCAACCAATCAGTGGTCAAGTCCACTGACAGATCTTAAAAAGCAAGTGTTGGTAGGCGAGCATGTCGCGCATTGTCAGGAAGTCTAGCATGCATCAGCAGGAATACGTGCATGTAATGATTTGTTTATAATATGATAATATATGGTTACATGATGTAATATTGCATCATCAAAATTTCAATGCAGGCAAACCTGTACAAATTTATAACTATTAAATTTAAGATGTGAAATTAAGCAAATTTCAGGGGAAAAAAACTGTTAAAAGAGTTAATGAAAGTAGATTTCCAGGGGCAGTACTGAGTTAATTTTTTTTAAAGCAGGCAGCAGGCCAAATAAGTTTGGGAAACCCTGGTCTAGTTGATAAAGTTGAGGAATAAAAGTTAGTGTCAAATCTAATAAGAGATTTTAGCCTATTTCAAAAGGACAAAAGATTGGATCCATTAACGATAAATGAAATCTCCTGCAATTCACTGATTATTTTCTTCTACTGAGACCTAATTAATAAAATAATCAAAATTTTGGAACTATTTTGTTTCTGAAAAACATCTATCTAGGATATAATCCCTATTCACCTACAAGAGGATAGACAAAATGGCAAATATTTCCAAAATTAGGAAATCTAAAATTTAGTTATTCTTACTGCAATTATAGCAGCAAATATGTATTAAGACTGTCCCAAGGAATACCCATAAAAGGATTTATCAGGCCTGTCTGTACAGTACATAGAACCATGGAATGTCAGAGCTTGGAGGTATCTTGAGACATCAAGTCCATCCTACCTCATTTTCCACATAATGAAGCTAAAATCCTGACAACCTAAATGCTTTACACCTCTGTTAAAATAACTAAATCAGGGACAAGGCAAGAAGTAGAATTTACCTACTCATCAGCTCTTCTCTCTTTCTCCCTTTCTGTGTATCTTCAATTACACAAATTAATGAAACAATGTAATATTCTTATCTAATGACCCCTTCACATTTGAACAAACTACTCATTTCTGGTTAAATAATGTTTGGAACTTACTTTAGCAATCCACTGCTTTCTTGTTCACTCTCTCCTGTTTTATCTTGTGAAATGGCATCTGACAGACCAACTGAAGTGGGCAGGTCTTTTTCTTCAGTTGCTGGATTTGGCTCTTCCAGAGGACAACTGCTGCACATGTCACTTTCTTTTTTAAACTCTTCTTCATGAAGAACAATGCGATTTTGTGAATCCTTTTCAGTTTTGTCATGTTCACTTTTGAGGGTTGGTTGCTGGGGGGATTTTGCTGAGATATTAAATAAGCTACCAAGGAATTGGAGAAAGCCTTCTTTTGGCTGTTTATCATTGTCTACAGTCTTAGTATCTGAAGGTAAACTGGGAAAGTTGTCTGGCTTTTTTGAGTCTTCTTCTGGTGAAAGATTAGCTGATTTCTCAGAATGGCTCCTACTGTCCTCACTTTGGGAAATCTTTAAAAACAAAATTAAAAGGAGATTAGAAATAAAATTCAATTTAAATACACATATATATGTATGTATATGTATCTAATAATATATTAATATGTGCATATACACATTCATATTTTTATAGAGAGATTATTAACCTTAAGTGTAGGAATATTGAAAGCAATCACAACTAGCAGTTGTCATGAATTAAGCTAGGAGTAAATAGAACAAAAATGAATAAAGAAAATTGATTCAAGATTCATAAATGGGGAGGAGTTAACATAACTACAATAAGTCCCAAAGAAATATATAAAATATTCAAACATCAGTTATAATAATAATAACTTAATTATAATCCCAATCAATGAAGTCATCTTGCTTAGTAATGTGTCACGAACTATTTATGTCTCCACTGCACTCTTTCCTCCCCAAGTCCCAACTAGCAATTGTAATTCTTTAGAAAAAGTTGTATTCCATGACTAGAAAACTTTTTTCAAAAATCACCAGGAAAGTACTATCATCAAAAAAAAAGATCTTATGTTTCAGGGAGCTAAACAATTTCCCAGAAGCAGTTCAGTCTGCTTTCCCACCTCTGTGCAACACTGGGCTTAAGTTACAGTAAAACAAATTACTATTCATATGTATCACTATGGCTTCATAGTAAAGAAAGCTAAGTTAGACACATTAAAGAGTTACATTAATCTTTAAATAAGAGAGGTTAAATTACAACAATCAGAAAAAGGTTCCCAAAATATTGCAAAGGTAGAAGAATTAAATTACCTCAAGGTACTTCTACTTCTAGCTCATACAAACCAAATTTCCTAAGCAAATAATCTTCAAAAAGATTTGCCGATTTTGGTATGAATTAAAAAAATTTCACAGGATGAACTAAAACTCAATGTCAGTCAGTTAACAGGCACTTTTTAAATAACTAATATGTGACAAGAACAGTGATAAGCACTGTTGATACAAGGGGCAAAAGACAATCTCTGCCCTCAAGCAGCTTACAATCTAATGAGGGGGATAATATACATACATATACATACACACATACACATATATATATATGAAGTATATACAAAATAAATAGAAAATAATTAACAGAGGGACTGTACTAGAATTAAAAGGAGATAGAAAAGGCTTCCTCTACAAGATGGGGATTTAGCTGGGACTTAAAGGACAATAGCAAGCAGAGTAAGAGCATTCCAGATATGGATAGTAAGAAAAATGCTTGGAGGTGAGAGATGGAAAGTCTTGCTCTCAAACAGCCAGAAGGCCAGTGTCACTAGATCAAAGAGTACCAGTTGGGGGAGCAAGGTCTAAGAAGACTGGAAAGATATGATAGAGCTGGGGTTCTGAAGGGCTTTGAATGCCAAACAAAGATTCTGTATTTGATCCTGGAGTTGATAGGGAGCCCCTAGAGTGTACAGAGTAGAAGAGCGATGACATAATTAGACCTGTGCTTTAGTAAAATCACTATAGTGGTTGAATTGGATAGACTGGAGTGGAGAGACACACTTGAGACAGGCAGACCCACTAGCTGGCTACTGAAGTAGTCCAGGTATGAGGCAATGAGAGCCATTATTGTGGTGGCAGTGTCAGAGGAGAGAAGGGACAGAATTCAAGAGATGTTGCAAAGATGAAATCAATAGGCATTGGCAACATATTGGATATGGGGAGTGAAAGAAAGTGAGGAGTCTGGGATGACTCTTAGGGTGAAAATCTAAGAGACTAGAAGGATGGAATTGCCCTCTACAGTAATAGAAAAGGTAGGAGTTGGGGGAGTATTTAGGAGGAAAGATAAATAATTCTTTTTTGGACATGTTGAGTTTAAGATGTCTACTGGATATCCATTTTGAGATGTCTGAAAGGCAGCTGGAGATACAAGATTGGAAGTCTGCAGATAGGCTTGGGCAGGACAGGAAGATTCATGGGAGCTAAGATCACC
Source organism: Vombatus ursinus (assembly GCF_900497805.2). NCBI lineage: Eukaryota > Metazoa > Chordata > Mammalia > Diprotodontia > Vombatidae > Vombatus > Vombatus ursinus. The sequence goes on from NW_020954592.1 coordinate 16,002,766, forward strand.
AAATGAAGTATTAGAGAGGGAGAAGAGAAGAAGGTCCAGACTAGAACCCTGAGGGACATGTATGGTTAGTGGAGATGATCTGGAGGAGGATCCAGCAATGGAGATTGAGATTCAGAAGGAGCAGTGAGATAGGTTGAAGGAGAAGTAGGAGTGATGTCCCAAAAATCTAGAAAAAAGAGAATATCAAAGAGGAGAGGTTGAGCAATAGTGTCAAAGGTTACAGAAAGGTCAAGGACAAAGATTGAAAGGCCATTGGATTTAGCAATTAAGAGATCATTGGTAACTGGAGAGAGCAGTTTTGGTGCTATGATGAACACTTACGTGAATAACACCCTAGCAAGGTGTTAAGAAGAGAGTGAGAGGAGAGAAAGTATTGTAAGCGGCCTTTTCAAGAAGTACATGCCATAAAGGGGAGAAGAAAGTGAGGCTGGTGACTTTGCACAGCCCTCCTTCACTTAAATCCAATTCACCTGCATGTTATAGCATCACCTCCTTGATATTACGGTCATCTTCGAGAACAAGTGACAAACAACAACAGCCATAAAGGATAAAAGAGATACTAGAACGATAGTTAATAGGGATGGAATGATCAAGTCAGGGTTTTCAAACAGTAAACCAGTAGGCAGGAAATGACTGAAAATAAGTGAGAGTGGAGATGACAGAGGGGACAGTCTGTTAGAAGAGATGCAATGGAATGAAGTTATCTGAGCAAGTAGAGATATTAGCCTTGTTATCATGCAAGAAAGGGGTGAAGGAGGAACAAGTGGCTGAACGCATATGAGTTATGTGAGATGAAGAAAAGAGAAAAAGAATTCATGGCAAAAGGCTTCATTTTTTTCCCTGTAATATATGAAGCAAGTTTCTCAGCTGAAAGGGTAGAAGGAAGAGAAGCCATACAAGTTTGAGAAGGGTTGAAAAGGTTTAGAAGAGCCACTGTGGAGAGTAGGGTAGTGAGCTGGTGAGGCTGGAATAGTAAGATTGACTAAAAGCAATGAGAGTCCAGTTGAGATTATGTAACATAAATTTGTAGTGGACCCAATCAGAATGATTGTGATTTTCTCCACATTTGTTCAGCAGCATGTGTATAGGAGTGAAGATGGGGGATGGTGGGAGTGATCCAAGGCTGAGGCATAGCAAAATATAATTGGCAATATGATGGGGGAAGGGCTAGAAATTCAAGAGAAGAAGTCAGTTAGAACTCAATTGGTTCACTAAGGGGTCAAGAAGGAAAAAAAAAAACTGGCTAGTGCAGAGGAGATGGCCTGGAAGAGAGGGGTCAAGGGGTTGGAGGTCAGTGTGGGTGAAGAATAGGGTTTTGTAAAATAAGGCAGGGGGAGAGGTGAAAAGCCAATTGATTAAATTTGGAATAAGATACGAGGATTTTGGAATTCTTGAGCACGGGAAAATGGTACGCTTGTGGGTGATGCCAAAATCATGGGGAATGCCATGACCATCTTTGTGTGTGGCTGAGTCAGAGTGAAGGAGTAGGTTATAGGAAATGGGTAGCTTGAGGAACTGAGCTGTTAAGGTGTTTTGAGGGAGAGTCAATATGTATGTTGATGTTTCCTAGTTTGTGGGCAAAGGCTGGGGAGGAAAAAGCCACGTGCAGAACTCACTGAAGAAGGAAAAGGAGTAACCTTGGAGTCTGTAGACAAAAGCTACCAGGATTCTGATTGGATGATAAATATAAATACCAAGAACCTCAAAGAAGAAAAGACTGATGGAGGCAGAGAGAACTTTAAAGTAGCAGTGAAGAGCCAGGAGTAATCCAACTTCCCTGCCTCGGCCAGTGAGCTGAGGAGAATACTGGCCAATACTGGAAATACAGCCAATACTGGAAAGTGTGTCCAAGGAGGATGTGTCATTGGCAGGGGGCCAGATTTCAGATTAACTAGTAGACAGGAAAGGGAATGAAACTAAATTTATAGAATTGCTCAGAATCATTTTTAAAAATCATCTTAATAATCTGAGTTCCATTTAATTTAATTTGTAACTAAATAAACGGGTGAAAGGCTTTCTCTTATAAGGGTTTATACAAGATATATATATACATATATATAAACAATAAATATATATATAAAACCAGCAGCCATTCTATAACAGAAAAGTGGTCAAAGGATATGAACAAAGAGTTCTCAAAAGAAGAACTGCAGCATATTCACAACATATTAAAAAAATGCTCCAAATCACTATTAAGAAAAATAAAAATCAAATGAACTCTGAGGTTTCTCCTCACACCTTGCAAATTGGCAAAGATGTCAAAAAATGGCAAGAGCTAATGTTTGTAAGCAGCAGAGTCTTACCACGAATTCCATGAAGCCACTGTTTGAACCAGGAAGAATTTTTATTAATGGCCTGGCCAGACCTAGCCAGACTGAGTTTACCACGTGTGGACACACAAGTGTAAGGCAGATATACAGCTTTTTATTCCCTATTCCCGAATCGAATTTCCCTCCCCTGTTTCCCCACTGGCTGGGTACTGCAGAGGTTACAGCCTATCCAAAGCACCTAATTTCCCCACATGACTCTCCATTCCTAATTATATTTCTCACTCCCCACAATTCGGGGAACTAGGTCCCATCCACTTTTGCTCTTAGTTGGGAGTGGAAACACCCCTTCTTGCTTAGCATGTGGATATGTTAATCTATACCTAACCTCAGAACCAGTTTTCTGCAGTTATTCCCACCAATAGTGTTTTCTTATTCTAATTTACGGCTTCCTTTGTTCAACTTCCACCTAACCCTTAGATTGCATTTCTTAAGTTTCAGGTGACTTTTGTGGAAATGAAAACTAGATATTTCTCATATTCCCTCCTTTTCCTTCATCCATAATTTTTATTTCCATATCCTCCTCAAATTTGGTTCTTATATTGTACAGGCATCTGTTTGGTAATGGTGGTTTCTACTAACCTCTGCACTAGTCCTCCTACACAGGGTATTATAAAACAATCAACCCCTGTTTAGTAATGACCCTCAGTCATTACTAAAAATAGATACTGCCATTCCTTTCCATTTCCCAAACCATAATTCTAACCATCCCATTAATGAATTATCTATCCCAGAGTTCTCTGCCAATTCCTCTGGTAAAGTGGTTAGACTCCGCAATGCCCTAGTAATGGTTCCATCCGGGGCTATGTTGTTGGGCAACATTTCATCAAGGAGTTTCAGGGATTTATAACAATATGGGAAAACGGAGGGAGAAACTGATCGACGCATTGACAAATCAAAAGGAGGTAGTCCCCTTAGTAAATACAGATACAGAAACCAAAAGGGAAAAAGTAACAATAAATAGTTCATTTAAGGCATCTCATGCAACTGTCTGGTTGGTGAAGTTTTCTAGTGTAAGTGCTGTTCTTGTTTTGTTTTGTTTTTTTGCTAGGCAATGGGGTTAAGTGACTTGCCCAGGGTCACACAGCTGGCAAGTGGCAAGTGTCTGAGGCTGGATTTGAACTCAGGTCCTCCTGACTCTAGGGCCGAGACTCCCAGCGTCACCTCGCTGCCCCCTGTTCAAGCAGTGTCCAGCAGACTATCTTCTTGTAGAGATCCTTTCTTGTGTCCACTCTCCTACAAGATTGATCTTAACACAATTTTAAATTACCTTACCAATAACCAGGTCATATAATAAAAGTTAACTCAACCCTTATGTCTCCATTATTATACATTCTTATTTATATTCCCCCATCAGGAGAATGAGATTCCACTAAGGAATTAATAATAGACTCCAATACATCCATAAACACAATGAGTAATCAATTTAAAAACAGTACATATCAAGTAATAAAATAATCCCAACTTCTGGTCATGTACAAATAAATAACCCTTAATTAAAGTGGATGCTTCTTTTAAGGCATTTGCAAGATAGACCCACAAGCCATTCTTCTAACATTAATTAACTGTAACAAACTGAGACAACTTTGATATTAACTAAGCAACAAAATAATATACTCGTTTCACAAGCTCTTGGCCTAATTATTCCCATACCATTACGAGGAAGTAAAGGACCCTGACGTATATAGGTCAAGGCTGAATAATTAATTCTAAAATTCTAGGCCAAATAGCTCAACTTATACTTGCAGCTTACTACAATAACCTCAGATGTTCCAGCATCAATCTATTATTTAATAGAGTCAATACTGTGCTTACAAAACTTATGATTATAGAAATTTGCCATGAAAGAACAGGGACAAAACTAAAGTAAGGGAACAATGTTTCCCTAACTTCATGTCAATTCCAGTCAGAAGTTACATAATGGCCAACTGCATTGAGCCGGCTTAGTGTGCCAGGTGTCCCAGTTGGGAAATTGAGTTAGGAGAATCCTACCTCAGCCCGTGCAGATAGTTGTGCCACTGACCTTCCCATGAGAACACTCTCTGCAATTCACAGATGCAGCTCATAGACCCCCCACTTCCCCCACAGGGTTGCTAGCATCATGGGTCAGTAGCTCAATCAGTTCCTTGATAACCATACCTGGAGTTAGACTCAGAATAATAGTTCGTTAACAGCCCCTAAGATCTTGGATAGCAAATTCCCATTTCAGATGGTTTCAGATGTGACTATAATCTCACATCAGTTAGGGAAAATTTCTAAAGTGAGCCCTAAGTAGTTTACATGCATTCCTATACATGTTCTATTTCCTGATTAAATAACATGAGTAAAATCAAACTTCCATTAAGATCATAAGTTGCTACTCTAACAGATTTGCATCTGTTTCTTAAGCTTATTTATTCTTCTCTAACCATACTTAATCTGAAAGAATGAGACACTTTCAGGAATTGAATCTTACACACACGAGAAGTTCAAACACTAATCCTAAACCCTTGCTAGGCCATGAAACGAATTCAGATCAAAACAGATCTTCAGATCTTCCCCACTTACAACTCATTACAGTACTTTAGTATTAATACCTCTGATGCTGCTTCCATTAAGCTGCTGACCCTGACTCTGTTTCTCAAAATGCACTCATTAAGGCCAGTCCAAGGACAAAACAAACTTAGGAAATTCAAACCTAGGAAAACAAACTCAAAATTCACAGCAGGTCTGGACATAATTGTCATCAATATCAAATTATTAGTGCAATAAATTAGCTTGCAAATGGAAATTTAGTAGGCCTTTTAAAAATCACACAAAAGATTTTACCAAACATTTCTTCACAAAAGTATTTCTCTTTCTTACAAACAGCTTAAAATGTATCCTGTTACTATAACAAACTAAATTAATTACAAGATTTTACATGATCCTTTCTCTGCACAATTAATTAACAAGTTTCCTTTCAAAAAAATACTTTTAAAAATACTTGATTTAAACAATAACTCCAATAGCTTAGTTAACAATATTAAATTTCATGCATGAGAACCAAATAATTTTAGCTGAAATTTCCCTTTAAATATAGACAAATCTTGGAAGTTCATGTTTCTTAAATTACAGTACTACAAAATGTTATAACACATGGTCAGATAGAATGACCTAACAGCTTCTTAACCTATTCAACTTTCTCTTTTTCTCTGACAGTACAATTCTTAATCTAACATCTAGATTATAAGAGAAATTGCTTTTCTAATATAACAGGTGATACAATTGTTTATCAAATTGCACAATTTAGGAATGTAACAATACCTTACACATTATAATGTATTTAAAACTTGTAACAACCCATTATCAATATAAGATTTTTTAAATAATTCTGTAACAATGCAATTTCTATTTCATTCAAATAAATTCAACCCCAAAGTTGCTGTTGCCCCACAATCACTCAAGTGTTGTAGGGCAGCTAGCAATTGTGTAGAAACAAACAATATTCTTTTATAGTCAATTTTTAAGCATTTCTAGAAGAAAACTGAAAGAAAAACTGTATTTCCTTGCCTCCTGGGAGGCTAGAATTTCTAGCTTTATTTATACCTAATAATCCAAACATTTCTAAAAATGTGGCTTTCATAAAGATTACCTATAGACAATAAGTAAGCATGGACTACAAAGGTATGATTTTTCTAGCTTTAACTTTTCTTCCATAATTCAACTGATGGGGTACAGGCCCAAGTCGAGACCTTTGCCCCTCACCCTCCCAAAAAAAGAATTTGTCTATCAATTGGCCTTTCCTTATCGCCTATGCCCAATCTCCCAGTTCTTTCCTAATAGAGTCTATTACCAGGCCATGATGGTCCCCCCAATTACTTCCCATCCTTGATCTTATCTAGACCCTATTCAACTTCCCAGTCACTCCCACCAAGATTCAACCAGGACCCACCCCCAATCACCCCAGCTTTCCCTATAACTTGATAGGTCTCCCAAAAGTCCTTTTCCCCCCATCCTGAACCCACACCGAAAGAATTGCCCTTGTGTCCCCCATCCTTCAATCTTCAAGCTGTGCCTTCATGCCCCATCCTTTAAATCCTCAAACCATAAAGAATTCCCTTTGTCCCCTTCATCCTATGTCACAAAATCCTCCCTTGACCTGCCTCTAATCTTTAACCCTCATAAAAACTTCTAAAACTACATCATCCTTTTGGAACTTCTATATCAGCATAACTCCCCCAAATATCAAGGTCTCTTAAGTTTTTACAATCTAAGAGAATTTTAGAAATATAATTTAGAAACACAAACAATAAACTACATGGCATTAACTGCATTTTCAGATGATCACATATAGAAATTATTGATCTTATTACTTTTGGTACTTTTAACAATTATATTGAATTAGAGAGATAATAATAATGTCATGTCTAACATATGCTAGACACACTAAGTCATTTTACATTTAAGTCATTTTATTATAGCAGACATACTAAGTCATTTTATAATCATGTGGTCCTTTCAACATCACTGGGAAGTGGGTTCTACCATTATCCCCTGTACAGAACAGTAAAATGAGATAAACAAACTTAAATCAAATCAAATCTTGATTTATAATCACTAACGAGAAACATTTAAAAACATTTTTGTTCTTAAATGTAATACTCTTGACCCTTTAAAAGGAAATATTCTCCACAAATTCATATATTCCCTTAAAAAGACAAGAGGCGACAATTTCTGGCTCTGAACAGCTTACTTCCTTAAGAGAGTTAAACCACCCTAAGCATCTCATCCTCCATCAGGATAAGCTTCAGGCTGATGTAAAACAGATTAAATTCACCTGTAATCACTTAGCTAAGAGTTTGGCCCAGACAACCCCAAGAACCCAAATCAATGCAGACAGGGTGTGGTCAGTTTTCCCTAGGCATTCTCGAATTCCAATAATTAATTGAACAGTACAGGGAAACATTTTAAGATTTTATATAACAGTCTCAAATCACAATAACCAATATCTTTACCATAGCCAAAATTTATGCAAGGTCAGATTTAATAAAGCCTTCCTGCAGGTTTATCCTGAAAGGTAGGTAGTCTTCTAGCCCTTTATAACTTTATTGGTTTTCAAATCAAGCTACAAAATTTTCAATTTCAATTTTTTCTACCCAAAACAAAATCAAACTTCCTCACACCTTCTTAACATGTTTAAACCATCTGAAGCTGGTACAAAGGCACCCAGAACATGGGCCCATGGTAGCCCACCCCACCCCATCTAGTCCCAAACCAATTTTTGTTCCCTACCCATCACATTTTCACTCAAACCTTTATTCCTTTTTTGTAATCTTTTAAACCCATTACTAAGACTACCTCCACCTTTCTTCACATTACAAATTAAAAAGATTATACTCACCCCATTTCTGGTCCTATTTCTCTTCACCCTGTTAGAATCTAGAGGAAGCTGATGCCTAACAATTTACAAATCAAGAGAGCTGTATTTCCCCCGTGCTCTTCACAAACAGCTTTTATAATATTAATGCTTAAAAGAGAGGAAAACCCCCACTTCTGCAGCTCCAAACACACTGCTGTGACATCAGACACATTGGCAGGAGGGATACAAAGACATTTTTCTAAATTTAATTTAAACATAAAGTACAAACTCTGGCTTCGAGAACTGATTAAACCTGAATACAAACCCCTTAGCTTTTCCCTCTCTCAGGTCTTGCTCTAGATCTTTACCAGTAAAAGCTGCTTGCTGCACCTTCCACTACCTTCTGAGAAAGCCTCTTCCTGCTTTTTTTTTTTAAATTTCATTACTCATTATCTAACTTTATTCTGGAATCCCAACTTGGACAGTGTTGGGCCCCCCAAAAATCTTAATCTCCCACTGAAAGCCTAAGGTAGTAGTTCTTTCCCAATGTTATCTCTCTAATTACAGACCTTCATTTTAAATCTTTCACCACAAACATGAAACATTTTACAAACATACACAAAGAGACACAAACAGCTTGACAAGACAAAGTGTGCACGAATTTCATTTTCTTGTTGGCCTTTTAGGCTTAGTTTGTTTTTAAAATAAAGTAATTTTGACCGGTCAAAAGAACCCCATCATAGCCAATATAATTTGGGGCTATCCCTAGTTCACTGACACCAGCGTTGATCTTTTTCTTATCTTTCTCTCTAGTACAGGTTGTATCTTCCCAGTATTTTAACATCCTCCCTAAGGGACTATCTGGAGGAGTGCTCACAGGGGTCTCATTTCCCCCTGGTTTTCTTGGTGCCTTTGAATTTTCATTTCCCATCTTCCTCAATTGTCTGAGACTTCTCGTACTCCAGTGTGCATACACACGCTCAGTCTCCAGAACCCCAGTAAGACACACCTAACCACCAAAGTAATACTTAAATAGTCCTCCTTTCTTACCTTGGGTATGTGCACAGGGTTGCCTATTTTCCCTTTCCCCTTTTTGTTCCTAGTTCAGTAATGGCCTCACCCATTAACTTGGTCCTAAGATCTTGAACAGTGCAGAAGATATACAGACCGTTGAAATCCACAGGACATGTCTTCCCATCCTCTGGTGGTGGTCACCCCTCACTCAGGATGTTTGGGTCCCAGAGGAGCCCCTATTTGTAAGCATCAAATTCTTTCCACAAATTCCACAAAGCCATTGTCTGAACCAGGAAGAACTTTTATTAACAATTTGGGCAGATTGGATGTTCTCAGTGTGGGCACATGGGTATGGCAGATACACAGCTTTTTATTCCCTATTCCTGATTCGAATTTCCCTCCTCTGTTTCCCCACTGGCTGGGTACTACAGAGGTTACAGCCTATCCAAAGTGCCTAATTTCCCCACATGAGTCTCAGCCCCTAATTACATCTCCTACTCTGCACAATTCAGGGAACTAGGCCCACATCCACTTTTGCTCCTTTTTGAGTGTGGAAACACCCCCCTTACTTGGTATATGGATATGTTAATCTATACCTAACCTGAGAACCCGTTTTCAGCTGGTCAGTCTATTCACCCACCAATAGTGTTTTTTTATTCTAATTTATCACTTCCTTTGTTCAACTTCCACCTAACCCTTAGATTGCATTTCTTAGGTTTCAAGTGACTTTCGTGGAAATGAAAACTAGCTATTTCTCACATGTTGAAAAGGTTGTGGAATGATAGACACACTAAAATAGTTAGTGGATTTGTGAAACAGTACCACCATTTTGGAAAGAAATTTGGAAGTATGAAATTAAAGTGATTAAAATGTCCAAATTACTGGGTTGACAAGGAAACCATTAATAAGAAGAAAGTTCCCACATACACCAAAATATTTAGGCAGTACTTTTTATGATAGCAAAGGGCTAGAAACAAAGTAGATGCTCATTGATTGGAGAATGTTTAAGCAAATTATAACACATGGATGTAGTGGAATACTACTGTGCCATAAGAAATGATGTATGTGATGAATACAGAGAAGCTTGGAAAGATCTACATGAACTGATGTAGAGTGAAGTAAGCAAAGCCAAGAAAGCAATACACACAATATCTACAACAGTGCAAATGGAAAGAACAACCACACACTCAAAAAAAATCAAAAGTGAATTAACAAATACAAAGATCAAGCAAGACTCAAATGAAGAGATGAGAGGACATCCCTGATCTACTTCTCTGTGAAGGTAAGACTGTTACAAGTGTTACACATTGCACATATATTCAGACTATTTCAACATACTAATCACTCCTGCTGGAAGTTTTTTTCCCCCTCTTTAAAAATACTATTTGTTTTATAGGATGGTTCTCTGGGAGGGGGAAAGAAAGGGATACTCAGGATAACTGTGATAGTGTAAGAAACAGAAGACAGCAATAAAAACTTATTTTAAAAAGTAAATTTGTTAAGGTCTCTTCTCATCACCACAAAGCATCTTTTAAATATTTCTGCTAGCTTTTTTTTGTTGTTTGTTTTGTTTGTTTTTTTAAGGCATTTGGAGTTAAGTGACTTGCCCAGGGTCACACAGCTATTACGTGTCAAGTGTTTGGTCTGAAGCTGGATTTGAACTCAGCTCCTCCTGACTTCAGGGCCGGTGCTCTATCCACTGCGCCACCTAGCTGCCCCTTACAGCCAATTTTCTTTAAAGATCTTTTTCCTCAATTTTTTTTTCCTTTTAGGTTAGAACCTGAATGTAAGCCTAAGTCTCACTATTAGGAGTACCATTACAAAGAACAACAGACTTGGGAGTCAAATGAGCAGAGACTGAGTTCTTCCACTTATGTGCCAGAAGGTGATTCATTTATCCTCTCTGAGCTTTAATTCTGTCATCTAAAAAATGAGAATATTTGTACTACTCACCTCCTTAGGGGTGTTGTCAAAGTGTATGGCCAATTGTGAAGCACTACATAAATGTAAGCCACTATTAATATTATTAGTTCCTATCTTGTTGTGGTAGTCTCTTCTATGCAACTCTTATTTATCATGGTTGCCTTTGTTAAGTGGATTTTCCTCATGAACCCATTAACCATTAGGAACACTACAATTTCTTTTCAATAAGATCACAGGTAATTACTTTGTAATTTAATACACATTTTTAAACACTGATAGATGGATATATACACAGCTACAATGCATACCTATAAGACCTTCTTCTACCTCCCTATTAAAATCTTGGTTTTAAAGTTTTTCTTGCTTAAATCATAAGTCAAATTCTCCCCAGCCCACCACAACGTATAACAAGATACATGGGAACAAGTAGCTACTTGTCAGGATAGTCAAGATGCTTTAAGGGCACACATATTAAATACCTACAAATCCCCTCAGAATTCTTTACATACTCACAAAATAATCTTGTGAAATGATAGAAAATAACCTGAAAAACTTAGGATAAAAAGAAATTAAGATGATATATACCTTTTGGCAAGATCAATCAACTCTCAAGATAGAATCAAAGTGTTACAATTCATATTCAAATATTAATAAAACACTGCCTCCAAAACATGTTGCTACATTCCTCTTAGAGAAAGAAGGCTGCTAAGTCCTACACTGGCATTTTAAATGTAGCACTTGGAATCAGCCCCCAATTCACGTATGAGAATCCCAGACAAACTAACTCAGATTCAAGATATTCTAAAGGTCTATATGATCTCAAAATCATAGTTATGATCCCCCACTAAAGTGCTAACTTTTCCTAATCACCCAGATGACTCAAATAACTCAAAGCTAAAGCACTGATGAAATAACATAGAAATAAGAGAAATAATAAACAATTCACTATCCTCCATAAACTAAAAAAATAAATAAAAACATTATTCATAGGAAGAGAGGATGCATACAACGAACATGTGTTAAGAAATATTATGTAAGAAAAAACCTATGGCCAGGTTGCACACGTGAAGGGACAACATATGCCTCAAACTCCACAAGGCTACTGATCTCTCAGAGTGATACTATCATGCTGTTCCCACTTGTCATGTGCTGAACAGCATCTGCCAGTTATGTAGTGTTTCCTGGAGAACCTGCTTTCAACTTCTGGCTTCAGCTTGAGTCCTTAGATGAGGTGTCCCATAAAAGAGAAAGGTCTGCTATCTCTTTTTTTTAAAGCCTGTGGACTTTAAAAGGCTAGATCTTATTTTTTTTTTTTTAAAGAAGTGCAATACATTCACAATCCAGTCATTGAAATACTGGGAGACCAGCCTCAGACACTTCACACTTACTAGCTGTGTGACCCTGGGTAAGTCACTCAACCCCAACTGCCTCACCAAAAAGCAACCAAAAAAAAAAAGAAAGAAAGAAATAATGGGAGGAAAAACATAGCAGTTTTCTTACTCCATAATATTAATCTGTTCCCTTAGAGGCCTGGCTATAAGAGGTATTTATTTTTCAAAAAGAGAGGATTCCCTCTAGAAGAATTCCTCTTTGGAATACAGAAATCTCACTATTACTATTCAGTAGTATCCATAATTATTAAATTAAATTTTCTAACTTTCACTTTCTGCTTGCCAAGGGCTGTCTTCTGCCATAATCAGACTTAGGGGTAGAAAGCCCATGTGATTTAGGGGCTTAATGCATGACTGTCAAACCCGACTCATTCAGCACAATAGGCAGCTCTTCAAGTCATCACAGATTCTCTGGGTCTCCCAGTTTTGTCAACTCTAACTTTTTTTTTGTTCATCCATGCAAATGAATAGAAAGGACAAAAAGAATAAAATGCCTTAGGTGCTATTGCTTCAGGCATAGTCCTTCACCTCCACCATCTGAAACATTTTACCCAAATTCCTCCTTTTATTATGTACTGTACGTTAAATCTTTTCAGCCAGTGAACCACTGCATTCTGAACCAAATCAATTACCTACATTACAATTTAAAATAGCAATGTAAAATGTCAAGATTCCCTTTGAGGAAAAGGACCTATGATAATTTTTTTTCAAAGAAGTCAAATAATTCGTGACTTATTTTGATATGGAATTCTGACTAAATAAAAATATTGGCCTTTTACCTTCTAAAGACATTATACTTCAGAAAAAAACAACATTTTTCTTTCTCCTCCTCCCCATAAAAAATTCTTAGTTCCTTTCTGATTCCCTAATCCTAATACTTCTGACATTAATAACATTTTTCTTATTATGTTTCTTGTGCATTTTAAACTATCCAATTTGTTTTCTAAATGTTCATATAAGCATGTAAGTGCCTCCTATGTGTTATTGTGTTAAACTAATTAAAAAATATCTCATTTGATCCTCAGAAAAACTCTGGGATATAGGTACTATTATGATCCCTATTTGACAGTTGAGGAAACTGAGGCAAACAGAGGTTAAATGATTTGTCCAGAGTCACACAGCTAGCAAGTGTCTGAGACTGTATTTGAACTCAGGACTTCCTGACATCGGTCCCAATGCTCTAGCCACTGTACCACCTACCTGTTGCTATATACCTATAATGTACCAATATATCAGCATTATTAAATAACGTCCATGATTAAATAAAAGATGAATTAAGTTTAAATACAAAATGAATAAAAGTAAATGAAAATAGTGCTTTAAAAACAAGAAAAAAATCTGTGCAAATAATTTAAATTTAAATTAGATGTAAAACACAGCTATTCATACCCATGACCAAAAAAGAATTGGCCACATATTCTGCTTAGGTGGGATCTGTGTTAACTGGTCCAAATAACTTTTTCCTTTTGTTAACTAGTAGAATGAACACACTAATAGTCTAAAAACTTTCCATGGAAAAAAATATTTGCTTTCAGCTACCCGAGATGTGTTAGAATTAAATATTCAAAAAAATTAAGGTTGCCTGTGTATGCTTCATTGAGTTTTTTTCTTTTTTCTGTGTTTATTTTTTTTTATTTATTTTTAGTTTTCAACACTCACTTCTACAAGATTGAGTTCCAAATTTTCTCCCAATCTCGCCCCTCCCCCTACCAAGATGGCATGCATTCTTAATATCCCTTCCCCTAATCTGCCCTCCCTTCTATCTCTCCTTCCCTTTTCTTATCCCCTTCCCCTTCTATTTTCCTGTAGGGCAGGACAGATTTCTATATGCCATTTCCTGTATTTGTTACTTCGCAGTTACATGTGAAAACATTTTTTTTTTAACATGTGTTTTTAAAACTTTGGGATCCAAATTTTCTCCCTTCCTTCTTCTCCACCCACCATCACTGAAAAGGCAAGCAACTCAATACAGGTTATACATGTATAGTTACGCAAAACACTTTCATAGTAGTCATGTTGTGAAAAACTAACTATATTTCCCTTAATCCTATCCTGCCCACCCCATTTATTCTATTCTCTCTTTTGACCCTGTCCCTCCTCAGAAGTGTTTGCTTCTGATTACCCCCTTTCCCAATCTGCCCTCCCCTCTATCATCCCCCTGCTCTCTTGTCCCCTAGCCCCTCCCCATTTTCCTGAAGGGTAAGATAGATTTCCATACCCAATTGAGAGTATATGTTATTCCCTCCTTAAGACAATTCCTATGACAATAAGATTCACACATTCCTTCTCACCTTCCTCCATTTCCCCTCCACTGTGAAAGACTTTTCATGTATGTTTTATGCGATAATTTACCCTAGTCTACCTCTCCCTTTCTCCTTCTCCCAGTATAATCCTCTCTCACCCCTTAATTTTATTCTCCAGATATCACCCCTTCATCTTCAACTCACCCTATCTATCTATCTATACATACATACGATTTTTTTCCCTCCAACTACTCTAATACTGACAAAGGATTCATAAGTCACAAATCTCATCTTTCCCTGCAGGAATGTAAACAGTTCAACCTTTATAAGTCTCTTATGATTTCTCTTTCCTGTTTATCTCTTCATGTTTCACTTGAATCTTGTGTTTGAAAGTCAAATTTTCTATTCAGCTCTGGTCTTTTCAGCAAGAATGCTTGAAAGTCTTCTATTTCACTGAATGTCCATTTTTTCCCCTGAAGAATTATACTCATTTTTGCTGGGTAGGTGATTCTTGGTTGTAATCCTATCTCCTTTGCCCTCCAGAATATCATATTCCATGACCTGCAATCCCTTAATGTAGAAGCTGCTAAATCTTGTGTTATCCTGATTGTGTTTCCACAATACTTGAATTGTTTCTTTCTGGCTGCTTGCAATATTTTCTCCTCGACCTAGGAACTCTGGAATTTGGCTACAATATTCCTAAGAGTTTTCCTTTGGGGATCTCTTTCAGGAGGTAATCAGTGGATTCTTTCAATTTCTATTTTGCCCTCTGGTTCTAAAATATCAGGGCAGTTTTTCTTGATAATTTCTTGAAAGATGATATCTAGATTCTTTTTTTGATCATGGCTTTCAGATAGTCCAATAATATTTAAATTATCTCTCCTGGATCTATTTTCCAGGTCAGTTGTTTTTCCAATGAGATATTTCACATTGTTTTTCTATTTTTTCATTCATTTGGATTTGTTTTACAGTGTCTTGATTTCTCATAAAGTCACTAGCATCCAATTGTTCTATTCTAATTTGCAAGGAAATATTTTCTTCAGTAAGCTTTTGGACTTCCTTTTCCATTTGGCCAATTCTGCTTTTTAAGGCATTCTTCTCCTCATTGACTTTTTGGACCTCTTTCGCCATTTGGATTAGGCTATTTTTTTAAGGTGTTATTTTCTTCAGTATATTTTTGGGTCTCCTTTAGCAAGCTGTTGACTTGTTTTTCATGATTTTCTTGCATCACTCTCATTTCTCTTCCCAGTTTTTCCCCTACTTCTCTTACTTGTTTCTCAAAATCCTTTTGGAGCTCTTCCATGGCCTGGGACTGATTCATATTTTTCTTGGAGGCTTTGTTGTCTTCTTCTGGCTGTATGTTTTGATCTTCTTTGTTACCAAAGAAAGATTCTATGGTCTGACTTTTTTTGCACCTTTGTTTGTTCATGATCCCAGTCAATTACTTGAGTTTTAAACTCTCTTAAGGTAGGGGTCTGCTTCCAGTGCGGAGAATGTACTGTCCCAAGCTTTGGGGGTTTTGTGCAGCTGTTTTCAGAGATAATTCTAGGGACCTGTAAATTTTCACTTCTTCCAAGGTGGTATGATAAGGAACAAGGTGTTTACTCCTTTCCTTGCCTGTGTTCTGGTCTATGAGTGACCACAAGCACTCTTTTCTGCCTTGGAACTGTGAGGAGAATTTCCTCTCCACCACCACTACAAGCTCCACCATGCCAGCACTCCTCCTCGCCCCACAACCGCCACCTAGAACTGTGACCCACATCCAAGATCCAAGCTTGGGCAAAGAAAGAGATTTATGCCTCAGCACTGGCAAAGAGATCCATGCAATCCCCTTCTGATTAGCCATCCAATTCCCCCTCAGTCTACAGGCTGAGAGCTCAGGAGGCAGTCACTGCCCCGTGGCCATGCTTGGGGCCTGGATCTGGGACTGAGCTTCTCTCTCTCACTGCAGTTATAGACTTTTCCCACTGACCTTCTAAGTTGTCTTTGGCATTCATGGGTTGAGAAGTCTGGAAACTGCCACAGCTGCCCATGATTCTGTCCTCTGAGACCTGCTTTGCCTGTGCACCCACGCCAAACTGCGCTCCTCTTCCCGCCTGGCAGGATATACCTTTCTGATCAATCATCCAGGCTGTCTTGGACTGGAAATCTGTTTCACTCTGTCTTTTTGTGGGTTCTGCTGCTTTAGAATTTGTTTAGAGCCATTACAGATATTTGGAGAGGTCTGGCAAGAGCTCAAGCAAGTCACTGCTTTTACTCCACCATCTTGCCCCACTCATTCAGTTTAAAAAAAACAAACTGTTATATTAATTTGTTTTACCTCATTTTGTGATGATGATACCATTGGAAAAATAATTAACATTTATCTATTTTTTCTATGGTGACCTTTCACAAAGATTCAGTTAAGAACAAGAGATCTGCTATAGAGATCTTACTTTAATTAGCAGACTTACTAAATTTGAGTTCTAGAACTCCACTTCCATCCAAGGAAGTCTCATAGGGCATTAATAGTACATTTAACACAATGGATCTTATTGGTAGTTTATTATAATGATGATGGGAAGTTGGAAGGGCAAAAGAAAGGAAGCATTCACCATATGGATCTTTTATAAACATGTGACTGAATTCATAAATCTTATTTTTAGTTTATTGCTTTGGCACATAGAATTGCTACTTTAAATTTCCACATGTACACATGCCAGCCTACGCTATGCATCTCTGCTTACAACAGTAGAGAACATCAAATGTAATGCCAGGGAAAAATAACACAAAGCTTATATTTTCAGATTATGCAACTTAACACCTGTAAGATCTAAACTTTCAGTATCCTATAAAACTACTATAGTTTTAACCAACATTTTCTTCAGAAATCTATAATTTGTTCCATCTCACCTCTTCTTCCAAATGGATTCCTTCTTGGAATCTACAGTATAATAGTTAAAATTCAGATAGACTAAGGCATGCAGTTCTGAGCACGATCAATTTATTAGTAAAGTGCGAATTTACCAATAAATAGGATCTCAGCTTCCCCAGCTAAGACCTCAAATGAGGAGGACAACTCTGTATATAGTTTTGGGGAGTAAAGAACAAAGAACAGGACTTCACAGATGGGGAACAAGTTATGATTAGTTAAAAGAACTAGACATCATGAATGGCAAAAAATCAATATGATTGTTTACAAACCTAAAGCATGAGGAATAATATGATTAGTTGGAAATTGGGAATGAGGGTCTTGCAACAACCCCCTCCCTTCCCTCCTGTGACTAAGAAATGTTCTTTGCTTAAGTCCACCTGCAAGGTTAGAGATAGTGGACCAGACTTCTTTGGATAACAAAATAGACATCCTTCAAAGGTAATATATTTGGACAAAAGAATAGAAGTGATTAACAAGAGAATTAGATTTCTAAACTTAACTCATTACAAGACAATCGAATTCCTACATTAAATTGAGATAAAGAATTATGACTTAGGCGGTACAGGACAAAATCTGTAACTCTAAATAGGATCAATAAAAAGGATACAATCAACCTGATTATTTGGTAGATAGGTAATGCAGTGAATAAAGCACTGGATCTTGGAGTCAGATGTTCACTAGCTGTATGACCTTGGGCAAGTTAGTTAACCTCTGTCTGCCTCAGTTTCTTCAACTATAAAATGGAGATAATAATAGCACCTATTTCCCATGGGAGTTGTGAGGATCAAATGAGATGTTCATAAAGTACTCAGGCACAGTATCCAGCACATACTAAGTACTACATAAATTCTAGCTATTATCATTATTATAATTATACAATCCAAACTCTTCATTGCCCTGAAAACATTTCATGTTCATTATCATTTTCACACTTTTGCTCTTTTTATTCCCTTGTACCTATAATGCTCTGCCCTCTCTTAAATATCCAAAATCCATGGTACTGCTGAGGTTTAGAGGTTGAGGGGTGCTGGGACCCTAAAATCATGACATGTGGCTCCTGCCCAAGTGAATTTGACCCAAGCCTTCTTTCAGCCAAAGACAAGGTTTATTAGAACATCCGCCATAGTGGACAAACTCTTAAGGAATCTAAGCACTTGTATCGCTAATGAAAGTGGTCCAAATCTTAAGAATCTGAGCCCTTGGCTAGATTCTTAAAGAATCTCAGCGTTGGCTAGACTTTAAGAATATCAGCCTATTAATGGAGACAAGATGGACCTTATATAGAGAAAGACTGTGGGAGGGATCTAGGAGTGGCCAAGTAGTTTGGGGTGACTGGAGGAGGGGTCTGGGAGAAAGGGTATCTTGATGGGAGTGAACAGTAAGCTAGGGTGACTGGAGGAGGGGTCTAGAGAGGATCTTGATGGAAGTGACTGGGAGGAGAGATTTAAGATGATAGTGGGAATGGATGAAGTGAGGGTTTTTCAAAGATAAATGAGACATGGTTGTGTTTATAGGCAGTAGGGAAGCAGCCAGTAGACAAGGAGATATGAAAGAATGGGGCAATCTGAAGGAGGACAATCTGAAGAAAACAGGATGGAATGGTACCTCTTGTGCATGTGAAGGGGTTTGCCTTGGCAAGGAGAAGGACCACTTCTTCATGTGAGACAAAAGTGAAGGATTTAGATCCGGAAGGGAAGATAGAGATCTTCTAATTCAAAACTCTTGACATCTCTCCAGTTTGGCAGAACATTTTACAGATTATGTTCTACTAGTAGTACTTTCAGAAACCCAGAGTCACCCCCACACCATGATGCAACAATCTGAATAAGATCTTTGTGAAGGGACATCAAAACATTTTTACTATATCACCGTATATTTTAACACTTCCTAAATCCAATGATTGTTGCCAAGGTAAAGACCGTATCTATGGGACTTTATCATTCATCGTTATAATTTAACTTGGAATTTTCACAATTAGCAGTGGCCCCTTTCACTGTCCTTATAGATAGCTGCCTGGTTTTTGTTGCTGTTGTTGTTTTGTTTTGGAACTATCTAGTTTTAATGTGCTGTGACCAGTTTGTGGCTCTGGTTCCACCTTTGGATCTTATCTTTCAATTTTAGCCATGATTTTTTATATGAATTTAGGTATTTCTAGTTGTTATAGGTTTTCTTTTTTCTTTTTGGGAAGAGTGCCTTCTTCATTCAACCTGAAGCAAGGGGATTGAAGTAACATTCGCTTTACCATAGACTATTCCAGGTTGCTGCACAAATTCCTACCATACATTAGAACTAATAGGCATCTTCTTTGAATCCTTCCTTTACCCATTGAATGTGTGACCACTGACATCCAATGTAAGATATGATGGTTATACAATGGTTCATGATTAACCCAGGGAATGTTTCCTTCAACGCAACTTGAAGGAATCATGGATATCTTGCAGGGGGTGAGAACTCGTCTTCATCCATTCTAATTCTGTTTTGCATTATACTGCGTTTTTTTTTAATTCCTCTAGCTTTTTCCCCAGAATCTGACATTTAACCAGTCTGATAATAAACAATCTAAGCCAATCCATCTAGCAAATTCAGGGAAAGGAAACTTATGAATTCTATCACCAAAGGCAGAATGCTCCACAGTCTAATGCTAGTGCAATGCAATTAATCCAATGAAACCAGCAAGGCCTGAGGAATTCCCATTCTATCTACTCTAAGTTTGCCCACAGGAGAATGGTCTGTCCTTTGAGCGCTTGAGTGACAGTCATTGATAGACCCACAATAATGGAATAGGGACATCACTGAAAACAATAAGCCTGCATACCATTCTTTTCCCCAGAAAATCATAAAATTCTCTTGTATCTCACTTTAAGTACCACGAGCCAGAACACAAAGGATATAATGCTTAGAGCCAAGAATAACTTAACCAGCTATATAATACTATAGGGGGAAAAAGGACCTTAAATCAAACAGAATTTTAAGCATTTCTGATGAAAAGAAGGGCACTGAATAGAAACCTTGAAGCTTGAACACTGGAGTGAAAGAAACATTTTTTGGGGGACAGCATGTAGAAGCAGTTAAGAGAAGAATATATTTAATACCTTTTAATGCACACTGATCATTCATATACTTCAGTATCATGAATTTTATAACAGCCAAAGACTAAACTGTGAAAATGAGTCTGTTATATTTACTACATAAATATATCATTAGTTGGATATATTTTTCCTTCAAAATTAATAAATCTTTCCTTTAAAAAAATTTATAGCATAGCATTTAAGGTCTAATTATTTGGCTTTTGGACAGTAGACATGTTTTAAATTCCTTAGCAAGGAATTTGCAAATTTAAAAAAAATATTATTCCCAATTTATCCTGTATGTAGCTTATTTTCATATAGTTTTCTTTAAAAAGTTTTCTCCTTTAGTAGACTGAGCTCTTTGAGAGTAGGGACTAACTTTTGCCTTTCTGTGTATCCCCAGAGCTTAGTACAGTGCCTGGTATACACATAGTAGGCCCTTAATAAATATTTCTTAACTATTATTGAAACAACTAAATTTATTTGCTTTAGCTCACTCTAAAATGTGATTTGCCTAAACTAAGAGTTGATATTAAAGACTAACTTTTGAAAGACAACTTGTAATTAGGGTTCTGGTTCAAATGTACTAGGTTCAAATCTCTGCCTTTGACAGGAACTTCATTGTAAAATCTTTGTGCCCCAGGCAAATCTCTAAACCTATAAGCTGTAGAACAGATATTAGTCTGCCACTGGCAGAGGGAATTAACCTTACTGGGAGTTCCCTACAGAGATGAAATCCTAGAGTTCGCATCAAAACAAAACAAAACAAAAGGACAACAACAACGAAATTCTAACCCCCAAACCAAAAACTTTGAAATTTAAAATATCATTGAACTCAATAATTTACCAAAATATGCATTTGGTGGGAAATGATTATGACAGAATTGTGCTTGGTGATGGTAGGGGAAAGTGAAGAATATTCTGCAATAACAGGGGTTTGGCTCCTTTTAATTTTTTAAGAAATTAATTTCTTAATTGCCATATTTTAAAAATTGTAATGTTGAATTCAAACTCTCAGTTGATCTTTCATTTTTTTTTTGGTCATGAAATTTAGATAATTCAGTGATTCTTAATTTCTTTCTCTCCGATCTATTTTTGAGGTGAGGCTTTTGTTTTTTTCCTTGATGTAAGATATCTTACATTTTCTTCTTTTTTTCCCTTCTTCTTCAGTCTTTTGACCTGACTTTAACATTTCCTGCTGCCTGGAGTCATTTTTAGGAGTTGCTGCCAGGACAAAGCTTCATATATCTTGTGCCAAACTGCTAATTTTTTGTCCTATTCTATCTTCCATAGCTCTTATTTCTTCTATAGCTATAATTTACACAGAATTTTTTTATAAAGCATTCTTATTTCATTTATAAAAAACATTTCTTTACTATTTTAAACCCTTGCTTAATCTCTCCCAAGAATTCTACTTGAGTTTTGCCCAAGCTATGTTCTTCTTTGAAGCTTTGCTTCTTTTTCTGTTCTTCTCTCTTGAGTATCCCTGCCACTGAACAGCTCCTGATGGTGAGTTTCTTTTTTTGTTGGCTTGTTCTTCCAGACTACTTCCTGACTTCAAATTTTGTTAGAGCCAGGTGATGCCAACTTCTTGAGGAAAGGAATGGGTTGGTACTGATGGTACTTTCTTGGGGTACTGAGTGTTATATCAGCTCAAGTTCTCAGGGACAGAATGAGGACCTGCAAACTTTTAGTGCTCCCAAAGTGGTCTCACCCAGGGCAAACGCTACTTATGTCTGACCTTCAAGTCTGCAAGTTCCTGACCCTGTGTTTTGGTCCAAGCAACAGAATACTGCTGCTAGACTCAGACCTTATAAGCAAACTGGAAAGTTTTTTTAGTTCTTCATTTCAGCTGCAGCCAACTCTTCATTACCCCAATCTGGTGTTTTCTTGGCAAAGATACAGGAGTGGTTTACCATTTTCTTCTCCAGACAATTTTACAGAAGAGACAACTGGGGCAAACAGGGTTAAATGACTTGCCCAGGGCCATACAGCTAGTAAGTGTCTGAGGCAGTTTTTGAACTCAGGTCTTCCTCACTCCAGGCCTGGCACTCTATCCACTGAGCTACCTAGCTGCCTTTCTTTTGGTTCAGAGTGACATAATAGGAGGCTCCCCATTGGTCTGGGATCCCTGCTATGATTATTCCTCTGCAGGTTGGGTTAGATGCTGGAACTCAAGAGTCTGCTCTGTTCCCAGGCTCTGAGCCATACCACAGCTGCTTGCTCAACTTCTTCCTTTCTTGGTATACCACTCAGGGCCTTCATACCCAGGAACTCACCCCCGAGCAAAGGCCCCCTACACAGTCCATTCTGGATCTGTGACCAAAAACTGAGTCGCAATGAACAAAGCTGCCATTTGGCAACCTTTCTTTGTCATGGTGCACTGGTATGGGTCTGGAGATACCCAGATAAAAGTCTGGGACCTCCTCTTGCACAACCTCTCCCAGTGCACTATAGTGTTCTGTGAATGCTCCCTTCTTGGCCAGAGCCCAATCCCAGTGTCTTCAGACATCTGTCAGTGTCCCTATGCAAACCTGGGCCAGGCAAATGACCCACTGTGACTTTGTCTAGATTTCTCCATCCATCAGAAATCAGTATGGTACATTTTCTAGTTCTATTTGGAGTTTTGTAGAGGGGAGCTTGGTTGTACTGCCTCCTTTCTACCTCTAAAACTCCACAACACTTAGAGAGAGAAATATAACTTGCAAAAGAAGCTAATGAGGTAGAAAGTAGATCACCAGAGTTCTCGATGTAAAAATGACACAAACAAAATAGTTTAGAGTAGAGAACCTACTCAAAGTCAGTAGAGGCTTTTTAAAAAGAGACATAAATTTATTCAAGAATACACAAGAAAAAAATTTTGTCAAAAAGTAAGAAGATGACAACACAACACAAATTCTATACAATCCAAAATGACTGACCTTAAAAACTGGATATGCATAAAATGTAATAATTTCAGATCTCCCCAAAATGATAACTTTAAAACTCTAAATTTCATCCAAGAAAACTGCATAGAAATTTTGAATACAGTCAACAAAGCCCTGATCAATCTAATTCATATATCATTGCTAGAGTAAAACTTCATATTTAAAACCATTTGTTAAATTTTGGAATTTAAATGCCAAACAAATTTTACAATCGCCTATGAAAAAGGCCTTCAACTATACAGTAATGTTACTTTGAATAGCTCAGGACTGCTCTGCAGAAATCAAAAAAAAATCAAGAGAGACATTGAAATACAGTATTTCAAAAAACAAAGGATGTTCAACATTTGGAAAAAATTGACACAATCATATTAAGAACAAAAACAAAACTTATTAATTCTTTAAAAAAAACTAAAAGAAGTCATTTTTAGTGTGATAAAATGTATGTACTTAAAACCAAAAACTAGCATTACTTGCAAAGGAGAAGCACTAGAAATTTCCCAAAAAAATAGAGAAATAAAGCAAGGATGCTACTTATCTTCCCTACTATTTGACATAGTTCTAGAAATGCTTGCAACATCAACAAGGTAAGAGAAAGTAATTAAAGACAACCACTAGCAAAGAGGAGACAAAATTATCCCTATTAATAGAGGGTTTATTTAGAATACACCATAGAACCAGCAAAAAAATACCTGAGAGTGGCCTCAGTAAGTAGTAGGATAAAAATAAACCCACAAAATCAAAAGCAATTCTATATAGCAATAACAAAAATCAGGAGGAAATGATAGAAAAATAGCATTCAAAAATACATAAAATATCTAAGTCTATCTGCTGACACTAAAAACATATACATAAGAGACTTTCTTACAGAAATAATGGAAGAAAATAAATGGATATTTATTTGTTGCTTGTGGTTGGGCTACATCAATATTGTACAAATAATGAAACTACTTGAATCAATTTATAAACTCAGTGCTACTGACACTATTTCTCTTTGCATCCCCAGACAAGCACAATGTGTGACACTAAACAGATGCTTAATAAGTGCTTGTTATCTCCCAAGGGAAAAATAAATAAATAATAAACAGATAAATTCAGTGGTGGATCAACTGGACTGCAGTTAGGTCCTGATTAGTACAAATAATAAATCCCCTGAAATATTCACATATTCAAATTCATATTATTTGAAGTTATAATTATGTAAAACAAGGTCACTGGTTCCAGACCAATGGAAAGATGCAGTATAAATTTGAATAAAGCAACAAGGGATTTGTTATTTGTACTATCTAGACCCAATTTTAAAGCCTAGGTGTTACTGTATAGAGCTATGCAAAATAGTTAACAAAATTATCCTAGATGAAGAAATGTTTCTCTCTGTTTTTGTCCAATTTCTCTGCTTCTAAAATCCAAAACAAACTCCTCTTTTTGGCAGGAAAGTGTTTCACATGCTGATGTCTATCTACCTTTTCAGGTATATTATACTTTATTTCGCCTTAACTTACTCTACAATCTAGTCAAACTGCTGACTGTGCCTTTGGCATGGGCTATGCTGGGAAAGCACAACCTCCTCACATCTGACTCTTCAAATTCCTAGTTTCCTTCATTGCTCAGTTTGCTTTTATTTTGTGTTTGTGTATATATTACATGTTTTCTCCCTTTATAAACTGTAAACTCCTTAAGGGTCAGTGCCTAACACAGTGTCTGGCACAGAGAAGAAGACTTACATTCTTATAAATTTGACTCAGTTCTCTATATATTTTAGAAATGGGGCCTTTATCAGAGATACTGGCTGTAAAAATTGTTTCCCAACTTTCTGCTTCCTTTGTAATCTTGGTTGCATTGGCTTTCCATGTGCAAAAACTTCTTAATTTAATGTAATCAAAATTATCCATATTGCATTTCATAGTGTTCTCTATCTCCTGATAAATTCTTCCCTTCTCCATAGGTTTGAAAGGTAAACTATTCCTTGCTCTACTAATTTGCTTATGGTATCACTCTTTATGTCTAACCCATGTACCCATTTTGACTTTGGTATACAGTGTAAGATGTTGGTCTATGCCTAGTTTCTGCCATATTAATTTCCAGTTTTCCCAGCAGTTTTTGTTAAATAGTGAGTTCTTATCACAGAAGCTGAAGTCTTTGGGTTTATCAATATACTATATACTATAGTCGTTGTCTACTGTGTCTTATGTACCTAACCTATTCCACTGATCCATCATTCTATTTCTTAGCCAATACCAAACAGTTTTGATGATTGCTGCTTTATAACACAGTTTTAGATCTGGTACAGCTATGCCACCTTCCCTTGCATTTCACTTCATTAATTCCCTCGATATTCTTGACCTTTTGTTTTTCAGGATGAATTGAATTTTTTTTAAAATACTCAATGACTTGTGACTAAAAAAATGGAACTTCCTTAGTGATTACAGATTGCAATATTTATTATTGCAATATTTATTTATTTATTTAGTGATTACAGTATGCTATATTTTTCTACTACAAGCACTATAAAAAAATAAACTAAGATTTGAACCCAAATCTCCTGACTCAAAGTCCAGTACTCTTTCTACCACCTCCTACTATCTTTCTTGTTTACTTCTAATAGACCGACTTTACATCTCCTAAACAATCTCAACTTCAGTTGGGCCATCTTTAAAGTAGTACCCTGACACTAACTAATGCAAACATTATCATAGATCTTGTCATCACTAGAACTGTTCTAGTTGTTAAATATTGAGTTCTAAGTCTCCCTTCTTTGACCATAATCTTCTCTTTCATCTCTTCCACATCTTCATTTCTTCTAACCTGTTATTTTTCAGGACTCAATTCCTCAACTGCTGCCTATTTTCTCAATCTATTAGGCCCCCTTTCCAGATTAACTTGTCTTCCTAGCAAGTCTGCACCCCATCCATCCATTTCAATCATTTTCCTCTCAGCATCCTAGAACTACTATATTTCTCCTTTCTCCATTTTTCAGATATTTAGTGATACTGAGGAGTCACGAAATGCAACTCAATGGCTCTGGAACAAAATCATTCTACCTAATGTTCATTAAGTTAATTTCCAAGGTTCCTATTCTTCAAAAAAAAAAAAAATTATAAGAGGCAGATCAAAGAAAATGAAGACTAAGGTCTTTGACCTGCCTTACTTTTATATTTTTTTTTAAAAGAATAGGTTTCTCAGGAACTAATCAGATTGATGTAGAAATGTTTTCAATATCAGATATTTCCTCTGATATTCATATCAATCAATTCATATCAATGATCAACTTAATGCCTTAACAATTCATAGTATGGTACAGATTTACAGCTAAGAGGCCATCTAACCTAACCCCTTCATTTTACAGATGAGGAAACCGAGACCTAGAAAAGTTAAGTGATTTGCCCAAAGTTACAAAGTCAATAAAAGGAACGACTGGGATCTGGACATAATTAATACTGAACCATTAGTTATTTTCATATATTAGTTATATGTAAAGTGAAGCAGCTTGGTGTTCCAAAAGGCTTTTAAATTACAGAATTACTATAATCTCAAATCACTGGGTTTATCTCTAGGTGACAGCTTTTTTTGCCTGGTAAACAGAATGTAAATGGACACTTGGGAAAAAATCTTGATAAGATTCATTAATTAGGCACCAACAGGTAATGGTGCTATGCAAAAGAATATTTTCATTTCCAGCTTCAATAAGTAAAACCATTCATTTGTTCGCAAAAACAAAAGGTCACTGTACCTATTTTTTCCAGATTTGTTTTTAATGATTAAACTTTCTTTTTATTGTGAACTTACAAATATTTCATTATACAAAGCACAGGAAAGAGGATGATCTAAGTGGTATAAAACTCAAACTAGAAATAGATACCTGCCAGCACACTGACTTAGAAAAAAACATAAATTAGCAGCATCTGTGTTTTATTTTATTTTTTATTTTGTCAAATACTTCCCAATTACATTTTAATCTGATTTCAGCCTCACTAGGGAGTTCTGCCCCCATGAGTTTGAGACCTCTGGTCCAAGACATTGATATATAACAGAACTTTGAATTTTCTTGGCTTCTTTTTTATTTTACCATAGAATCCAATATTAAATTATTTTCAGAGATTACTCTTAATTATTCATTCTTTCTCTTCCAAATATTTTATTATAAAAACTGTATTAAAATGTTTTATTCATTTTAAAACGTATCACTATCACTTCCCCAGGCTCTTTTTCTCCTGGCCCTAACCCCCACAACCAGTAGACCTGTCCCTTGTGACAAACTACCTTCTTTATAAGGAAATTCGTAGAAGTCAAGTACATTAGTGATGCGATGAGGCTAAGACAACCGAGGCTATTGCCTAGGTGCTAACAACTGGATAGGAAGGATATTTCTTGGGGAGGGAGATTTTCTTCTTCCGGTAGTCTAAAGACTACTTTGGAAGACATACAACTTTCCCCACCATCCCCCTATAAAAATAAACTCTAGTTATTCTACTTAGGCAGCACCAGGTCAACTCAAACTACGTTTGACTTCTGGACAACAGAAACAATTCTCTCACTCCAACGAAGCCTAGTGTCTTTTGCGAGTGCTTCGGTGTGCCCCATTAAGAACTTCTCTCTTTGGTAAGATTAATAAGGTCCACTAAATACACCTTATTTCCAGAGCAATCCAGCCTTTGTTCCCAGAGAGAATGGATCCTGAAGTGCCCTTTCTTTCTGGGAAGCTCATAGTCAATTAAATATTTCATATTTACCAGAACAACTTTGAAGAACCTGACTCTCAGACTTTGTCCTCTGCTTCCATTAGCCTCTATCCCAGACTGTTCCTTCTGTTGCTGTATGCACCTCCAGGAATAGGAGATACTTAAATGATTTTGCCTCAGGTGAAAAATTCTTGGTTACGCTGGTATATTTTTGCATTAAATTGAATTGCTAATCATATAAGCCATTTCATATATTCTTCAAAATTCTTCACAGAAAAAATGTTTTAAAATAGTATATTTTATTTACTTTTGAAAAAAACTTCAATTGGTCTTTTTACCATCCATACAAATGTAGAAAACAATTTGGACTAAAAATGATATTTCACTATTTTTGAAAGCTAAATTAAATGTCTTAGAATCTGAGAAATTTAAAAGGCAGAAAGTATAACAAGCCTAGTATTTCCTTCCCTCCCTCCACTACTACACACAATTTGTTAGATCAACTATACCTTTACTGGCTCTGTTGAAGGTGCATTTTCTGTTTTCTGACTTATAGTGACAGGCCCATTTTCAGGACTGAAAAATAAAAACCACAAAGTTTTTTTTTTTAATTTAAATCAATACAACATACAAGTCACATTCATTATAATTTAATTTGAATAACAACAAGTATTTTGCCTATATATCTCTATGATTCTTTTAACACATATCCTATCAAGAAAACACTAATTTGAATTAATATCAACCTCACAAATAAATTCAAAAGTATTTATCAGCTTCAACCATTTTTACTAGTCCATACTATATTTTACTGATCACCAATATCATAGCAATGATATAATAGATGTGGGAAAGTAGCAGCTGTTAAATATGAGGTATGTAGTTTTAATTAAAATATGTATTTTTCTACAACGGATTAATTTTACATTTTAATTCTGGGATCCACAATGAGTGGTATGCTGACTAATGAAGATTGCATATAAGTACCATAAACATCCTTGATCTAGTATAATAAATTTTCTTTTTGTAAAAAATTGTTATTGGGTCACCAGTATAAAAAACATTTCTTTGTCTAATTATATTTTTATTTGTTCTTAATTTTTATGTACTTTTTATTCTTAACTTAAACAACAAATAAAATGAGCATTTCTACAAGCATAGAAAAACAGGAGGATTATAAATGAAACTGTAAATCCCTATTATGTAGTATATTTTTTTCTTTGAAATAGAAACTAAATCCAAGCTTTCCCTACCACCCTCCATGTCTTGGTTCTTTCTGGACTTCCTTCTGTTCTCTTATGTGTATTTTTTAAAAAAAGCTTCAATGACCTTTTTTTTTAAGCACTATACATATTTATACACTATACCACCCTCTTCCTTCTACCCGCACACTCACAATATAAAAAACCCCTTGTAATAAATATACCAGGGCAGCTAGATGACGCAGTGGATAGAGCTCTGGCCTTGGAGTCAGGAGGACCTGAGTTCAAATCTAGCCTCAGCCACTTGACACTTATTGTATGATCCTGGGCAAGTCACTTACCCCCGATTGCCTCACCCCCCCCAAAAAATATGTCTAGTTAAAAAAAAAAAGTTCCTCCATTTCCCATATGTGAAAATGTATGCCTTATTCTCAATCTTGTGTCCATCACCTCTGTCAGGAGGGAGAATATTATGCTTCATCACTGCTCCTCTGGAGTTGTGGATGGTCTTTGCACAGATCAGAACTCTCAAGTCTTTCCATATTGTTTTCCCTTACAATGTTTCTGGTATTGTATAAACTGTACTGATTGTTTTCATGACATTTTTCATCAGTTCATAAATTCTTCCCAGCTTTCTCTAAAATCATCCTTTTCATCATTTCTTATGGTGCAATAATATTCCACTATCTATCACCTGCAAAAAAAGATAGTTGCATTTCTTCTTTGCTTATGATTATCTCAATTTTTTCTTTTTGTATTGCTATGGCTAGCATTTCTAGACATTATCAAATAATAGTAGTGATGTATATTCTCGATTTTACACCTAATCATATTGTAAAGTCTTCTAGTCTTTTTCCATTACATATGACATTGGTACTTGATTTATAACAGATACCACTTTCCAGGAAAGGTTCATTTATTAATGAGCAGTTCAATGTTTTTAACAGAAATGGTTAAGTGGATTTTGATTTATTTTTAAAAAGTTTTTTTCAATATGTATTGATATCATCATGTGGTTTTTATAATTACTGTTATTACTATGACTGATTGCATTTATCACTTTCCATATATAGAATGAAACTTGTATTCATAGCATAAATCTAACTTGGGCGTGGAGTTTAATCTTTTTAATGTATTGATGTAGCCTCTCTGATAATGTTTTCTTTAATATTTTTGCATTAATGTTTACTGGGCATACTGATTTATATATTTTTTTCTGCTTTTGCCTGTCCTTGGTTTAGATACCAAAACCTTATTTGTATCAGAGAAAGAAAAGAAAATTTCTTCTTCCAATATTGGGTTAATTATAATTCTATAGTTTGTCTATTTATAGATTAATCCATTGATGTTTCTGTTCATCTTAATATTTTGTATTTTTATGAATATTCATCTTCTTCATCTATGTTATCAGTTTGGTGGCATATAATTAAGCAAAATAATTTGATAGTTTCCTTTCTTTTAACTTCAATTGCTGTAAATTCTTTTTTCATTTTTATTACAATTTGGTTTTCTCTTCTTTTTAAAATGACTAGTTATCTGTCTATTCTATTAATCTTAAAAATGTCTCATTTTATTTATCAGTTCAGTGTATTTCTTGCTTTTGGTTTCTGACAATCTTTGATTTTCAGAATTTCTATTTTAGTGTTTAGCTTTTTGATTTATTGCTTTTCTAGTTTTAGTTACTTGCTCAATTTATTGATCTTTTCTTTATCTCTTTTGGTGATGAAAGTATTTAGAGAGACATTTTCTCTCCTAAGGATTGCTTTTGCTGCATCCCATAACTTGTGGCATGCTGTCTCAATTATGTAATCTTCATTGATGAAATTTTCTGTTGTTCATATTTTTCTTTGATTCAATAATACTTTAGAATTACATTATTTGCTAGTAAATTTTAATCTTTTCATTAAAGGCTCTTTATTGGTTATAATTTTGGCCCTTTACTAATTATAATTTTTGCCCTTTATTGATTATAATTTTATTTCACTCAAATCAGTAATGGATGTGTTTAATATTTCTGTTTTTATGCATTTGTTGGTGAAGTTTTGATGTCCCTATTTTTGTAAGGTGTTATACACATCTAAGAAGTATGTAAACTTTTATCATTTTCTAGTCAATAATTATCAGCGATCCATAATATCAGAGGTCCTTAACTTCTTTCTTGTTTCATTGTTGTTAAAATTTGTCTAGGTCTGAAAGGAATACATTGAGGCCCCTCACTATTATAAGATTACCATCTATTTTTTTCCTCTGTAATTGACTGATTTTTTCTTTTAGTATTTAGATGTTATGCTATTCAATGCCTATATGTTAAGTATTAATATTACTTTGCTATCTATTACTTATTTAAGCATAATGCTGTTTCCCTACTTATCTCTTTTTAACTCTTGCTTTGTCTGAAATCATAGCTGCTACCCTCGTTTTTCTTGTTATTGATGGATTCTGCTTTCAACTCTAAACCTTCCATTTTAGAGGTGATTTTATTCCACTGACATTCAGTTATGATTATCAATCCTCTATTTCCCTTGATGCTGCTCTTTTGCATTTTTCCTTTATTCATTCCCAATCATCTCTCTTTACAAGAAAGTAGCAGAAGAGGATTTTGCTTAACACCACTGATCTGTAATTGAAGTAATATCTTCCTCTCTGTTGATCTTCTTCCCCTACCTCCAATCCCCCTAAAAACAGGTTTTTACTCTCTCTTCCTTTCTTCTTCCTTTCTCTCCTTTTTATTTTCTACTTCCCAATCTACTCTTATTATGCTAGTTTGTTCTGTTTATAACTATTCCCTTCCTCTTCTTGTTCTCTAATTTAAACCCTCCCCCAATCCTCATCTATTTCCTGATTTTAATTTGTACACCAAACTGTGAGTACACACATATAATTGTGTGAGTTAAACCTTCTTTTGCTTCATTTCTCCCAGATATTTCTAAAGTCCATGTGGCCGGACATTTTAATTGGACTTATTTTCTAGTACTCTTTTCTTCTGAGATTACCTCTTGAACTCTCAGTCCATCATATTTCTTCATTGTGTTTAGCCTGAATCAGTTTAATCTTATCTCCAGCTTCAAGTGACTGGATTAGGGCCCTGTGTTTGAGTCAGATGTTATTTTCTCCCTTATTCTTAGATGGTATAGGCAGGCCCTACTTGGTCATAGATATGATGACTAAGAATAGCTCCTGGTTTTCGCAAAATTCATGAGTTTTGGCTGTCTCCTATTGGCTAGTCTTAGATTTTGGCTTTGTCCTCTTCTCTGCCCAGTCCCAAATCCAGAGCTAGTTCCATCTCTTGCTACAAGTTTGGCAGGAATCAACCAGATATTACTGGTTATGTTGGTAGCAGATATTCTGCAAAGCCCCAAAGCACCCTTGCTTCCCAGGTGCTTTCCTAAGTCCTGGAAGAGGTATTTGGTTCTTTTTCCTGCTCTGGATCCATGGGTTGCTGTTTGCACACACAGTCTTCTACCAATTCTGGCTTGTCTCTGCTTACAGATTCCAAAAGATTATGGCATTCTCTTTATGCACTCCTGGACTGTACAGAAGAGCTTATAGCTTTTTCTCTTCAGTTTTACTGTTGTGTCAGTTGCCTTTTTAGAGCTTTATTGGGGTGTCTATGAGGGATCTGGGATATTCCAGGTCTTAAGACACCCAATCTTCCCACCATCCTCTCAAGATCATAAGATTTCAATTTAGAAAAATCTTGTCCAATTCCTTCATTTTCTGTACATCTCTTGTATATGTTGAAATAACTGAGTAGATGTGATTACTAGGTCACTATCAGTAATTAGGGAGGAAAAGGATTGGGGAGGGAGATAAAGGAGTATGGAACTTGCAAGTGAACCTGACTTCGTTTCCTGGCAAGATTATATAACATATTATTAACAGAATGCTTAATGAACAACTGCAAAAAGGAAGTAGTGATCACAACAAGCAAGCATAGCTTCATCAAGAACGTGTCATGCTAGACTAACTTGTATTTTCCTAACACCGTAACTACACTAGTAGATCAGGAAAATAATATAGTTTTCACCTAGAATTCAGCAAAGCAAGTGACCAAGTCATTCAGGCTATTCTTTTGGAAAACATAGAGAGATTAGCTATAATTAGATGTATTTAGAAGTCGTAGAATGCCAAAAATAGACATTAAGGTTCATTTCTATATTTGTAATGAATAAGTAAAGGAAAGCTGAATGTGTTCTGAACCACACCCTTAAGTTTTGTAGGAGTGTATATAAGAGTTTATAGAAAAGATAAATATTCTAAAGGCCTTGGGAAATTCTCAAGATTAAAATTCTGATAAACGCTTATTAACTTATGTCACAAACTATTCTAATGGAGGATGTGAAAATGTATGTAAAAAAATGTGGTTTCATAAATAACTGACCAACTTAGATCTTAAAAAGATGTGTCATGGAAATAGAAAAGTTAAGTGTTTTCAATGACACTACAGACACATGAATCTCAAGTTCAAGACTGTATTCCAGAATCATAACTGATGCTATCAAAGTTTATCTTCTATCATTTAAAAAGCCAGGAAATCTAGCCATACCAGATCTTAAATTGTATTATAAAACTGCAATCATCAAACCTACTTGGTACTGGCTAAGAAACAGAATGGTGGATCAGTGGAATAGGTTAGGCACGCAATAAACAGTAATCAATGACTATAGTACTCAACTATTTGATAAACCCAAAAACTCCAGCTTCTGGGATAAGAACTCACTATTTGACAAAAACTGCTGGGAAAACTGGAAAATAATACGGCAGAAACTAGGCATAGACCAACATCGTACACCATATACCAAAATGAAGTCAAAATGGGTACATGACTTAGATATAAAGGCTGATACTATAAGCAAACTGAGAGAGCAATAGTTTACCTGTAAGCTTTATGGAGATCCGAAGAATTTATGACCAAATAAGAGATAGAGAACATTATGAAATACAAAATGGATGATTTTTGTTACATTAAATTGAAAAGCTTTTGCACAAACAAAGCCAATGCAACCAAGATTAGGAGGGAAGCAGAAAATTGAGAAAGATTTTTTACAACCAGTATCTCTGATGAAGGCCTCATTTCTAAAATATATAAAGAACTGAGTCAAATTTATAAGAATACAAGTCATTCTCCAATTGATAAATGGCCAAAGGATATGAACAGGCAGTTTTCAGAGGAAGAAATTAAAGCTACCTATAGTCATATGAAAAAAATGCTCTAAATCACTATTGATTAGAGAAATGCAAATCAAAACAGCTCTGAAGTACCACATCACACCTATCCTATGGATAACACCTATTGGCTAACATGACAAAACAGGAAAATGATAAATGCTAGAGATGTGGGAAAAATGGAACACTAATGCATTGTTGGTGGAGTTGTGAACTGATCCCACCATTCTGGAAAGCATCCTTATATTTTTCACCTCATTTGCTTTGGAATAGTCAGCTAAGTTTTCTCTAGTACTTGTTGAATCAAGGTAGTATTCTGGAACTAGTTATGTACTGAATAGTCACGATAAGATTTCAAGTTACATGGAACTGATGAGGCTAGCCTGTGTTTTAGAATAAAATAATTTTTAAAATCAGAGTAAAGGAAATAATTTTCCTAGCCAAAAGATAAATTAGTCAGAATAACTCCAGCCACAACTTTAGAATATCACATTAACACAATATAAATATTGTACAATATTTTCTTTGTAGTATAATATACACATCATTGTTAAGCAAGATTCTTATCTGCCTATTTAAAACAATGAAACACAACAAACATTACTACAACTTAACTTTTCATTTGACTAATTTAGCATATAACAGTACTTGCTTCCAGCTAGGGTGTTTCCTAGTTCCAAGTTCCATTTATGGGTTAGACAATAAAGGTCAGGGAATTCAGTTCTCACTTGACCTCTCCAAAATTAACAAACTTAAAATTCAAAATGTTTTGATGCTTGTTATAAGAAACATACAACCACTGATTAGGTCATAACTATATTCTTATGTGTAATAGAAACCATATTCCATTTTCTTTTTGGTTCAAACTTGTAATTTTTTACCTGTATAACTTAGGAACCCCCAATGAGTAAACTTATCATCAATGCAGATGAGCAATTGTCCCAAAATTTATTTTTCTTAGAGTTGCCTGAGGCACTGAGAATTGACTTATTGACTACTGAGAAGCAGAGTAGTTTAGTCAATAAGCATTTGCTAAGCACTTGTTAGTGCCTGGCAGGAACTAAGTGTAGAGGAGACTAAGAAAGACAAAAGACAGCCAGAAGCTCAGGACAAAATGGGGGAGATAACATTCAAACAGCTAAGTACAAACAGGCTACATACACAATAAATTGGAAAGAACTGACAAAGGGCAGGCACTAAAGTTAAAAGGGAATGTGAAAAGATTCTTCTGGAAGCTGGGAGTTTAGCTGGTACTTGAAGGAAGCCAGGGAAGACAGTAAGCAGAGATGAGAAGGAATATTCCAAGGACAGGGGACAGCCAGTGAAAATGCCCAGAACCAGGAGATGGGAGTTTCTTGTTTAGGGACCAGCAGGGAAGGCCAGTATCATTGGATCAAAGAGTATTCAGGGATTAGGGGGTATAAGAAAACTGGCAAGGTAGGTGTGGGAAGGTCAGTTAGAAGGACTTTGAATGCCAAAATGGAGGACTTTGTATTTGATCCTGAAGGTAATTGGGAGTCACTGGAATTTATTGAATAGGAAGATGACATGGTCAGAACTGCATTTTAGGAAGATAAATTTGACAGCTGAGTGGAGGATGGACTGGAACGAAGAGACACTTGAAGACCAACAAGCATGTTATAGCAACAGTTCAGGAAAGAGGTGATGAAGGGCATAACCAGAGTGGTAGCAGTGCTAATAAAGATAAAGTGGTATTGTTGAGAGATGTTACAAAAGGTAAAATTGAAAGACCTTACCAACAAATTGGATATGAAAAGTAAGAGAGAGTAAGGAGTCAAGGATGTCACCTAGGTTGCAAACCTGGGATGGAAGTACCCTCAATAGTAACAGGGAAGTTATCAGAATATTGGAAGTTTGGGGGGGCAGATTATGAGTTCAGTTTTGGACATGTCAATTTAAGATGTCTAGGGAACACCCAGCTGAAGATGTCCAATAGACAGTTGGAGATAAGAGAATAGAGGTCAGAAGAAAAGTTAAGGTTAGATTATTAACCATTTCAGAAATGCCTGTAATACAGACTTGAACGTTGGCAAACAGAAGATAATGTGTTTCTAACAAATTTTAAAAGGTTAAATAAATAATTTCTAAGAGTGACAGTTTGGCACAATGGATAGAAAACAAGTCCTAGAGCCCTAAAGACCTGGATTCAAGTCCCACTACTGACACACCCTAGATATGTGACTGGTCAAGTCACTTAATCCTGAGGTTAATGATTAGTGCTCTAGGTCAATGTCAAACTCAAATAGAAACCAGAGTCACTAATTCTTATATAAAGATCCCTGAGGGCCACATTTGACTAAGTTTTAAAATGCAATCATATTATCTGTTTTACTGGATTTTTTTTTGTTAAATATTCCCCAATTACACTTTAATCTGGTTCAAGTTAGTCTTATAAGTGTTGCGCACCACAAATTGACTGAGGTGTTTGACTCCTCTGCTCTATATAACTCTCTTAAGACTATATTTTGCAGAGATAATACCCACTTAGCATTGGTAGAGGTAGTTTTTTCACCTGTGAGTTCTCCTTATGAATGAAATCATAGGTCCAGTTCCTATCTCTATAAATAAATAATAATGGGATAGTTTTCCTAATGGGCCATTAGGAAAGTTCCAAATAACGAGTGATAGTTTAAAAATATATTTTTACCTGAGGCATGGGATATAAAGGAGAAGATTCAGTTTCTTAGTTCTATTTTAGCCAAATTGTATACTGATCATCAGAAATTTTGTCTCTTCCTTCTTTGAAGTAATACACACCTAGGTCACTTGATGCTCACACAGCATAAAATAGAGAACTGTGATAAATGAGAAAATAGCCTAGTTTTCAAAAGTACTTAAAGGTGATAATGTAATCCATATTAATTAATGGCCATGAATCAATTTAAAAAACCACCTAAGGGATACAAAGTGATTATTAAAGACTAACAACCAGTATATAAACAGCCAGTCTCCCAGAAAAAGAATGGGGGTGGGGTGGAGGGGGGAATGTCACAAGAAAAGGAATAAACAAGCAACATTGGCAATGATCTAAATTGTAAATGTCATTATCTGTTCAAAGCTTAGTAATTTTTACCTAAGTCCTTTAACAGTATTAAATAGTATAGTCAGTCTATAGTACATAGTCTAAAAGTTCTTCAAATCAATATATTATAGAATGGGGACATAAAAGAATAAGATTCAGAAAACTTTGAGGCAAAAGCAAAAAACTAAAATTAGCAACAATTAGTAAAACAAAACAAAAACCTAATTATTCTGGGTATTTTTAGAGAACTTCACATAAGTAACATTTAGATAGTTACATTGTGTTATATTTTAATTATCTAAACTTAAGTCCTGGTTCTGCTTCCAGGAGCCCAGATGACGGAGTAAGAAGTAAGTTGTTCTCACCCTCCCTTATTGACCTCTGAAAGCCCAGAAAATATCGATCCAGGAAAAACCCTGAGCCAGCAAAAACACAGGGCACTGAAGTCTTGGAGCCCAGGAAGCTTGGAGGATTAATGGGAAAGGCCTCTCTCACTCTGAGGGAGGGGAAGCAGTCAGGAAAGGAGGCATCCCAGCAAGCCAGCAGCAAGGCCCACCTCAATGTACCAGGGGAGATCCTGAGTCCCAGGCTGGTAGAGCAGGCAAGAGCCAACACCAAGACATCCCCTCCACTCCCCCCAAGCCCAGAGCTTCAATACAGGCAGGGGAACCAGTAGACACTAGCTCAGAAAACCATCATGGGCGACGGTGTTCTCCAGCAGCCAAATCACCTGGTGCCTCAACATAACTCTGGGAAGCACAACTCCAGAAGGCAAAACTCCAGGCTGACAGACATCCACCATGAGCAAAACATCCCTGTGCCAGGCCTTGGTGAGCAGGAGCCAAACATTCAAGTGAAAGGCGTGGGTGAGTAGGAAAAGAAGCTTGGGTAAGTACCCCCTTCCTTCCAGAAGGTGAGCTCAACTTTTTTTTTTTAAGTCAGGAAATAAGCAAATACCATACACAAAAAGCAGGAAAGGACAATGACCATAGATTCTTATTACGGGGAAAAAGAAGATCAAGGCACAAATTCAGAAGAGGACAACATTGTCAATACAACCGAAACCTCAAAGGGGAATGTGAACTGGTCTCAAGTCCAAAAA
Organism: Vombatus ursinus; assembly: GCF_900497805.2. Classification (NCBI taxonomy): domain Eukaryota; kingdom Metazoa; phylum Chordata; class Mammalia; order Diprotodontia; family Vombatidae; genus Vombatus; species Vombatus ursinus. Next base: position 16,041,082 of record NW_020954592.1, read on the forward strand.
GCCTTCTTGGAAGAGCTCAAGGATTTTAAAAGTCAAATAAGAGGGGTAGAAGTCAAATTGGGGGGGCAGCTAGGTGGCGCAGTGGATAGAGCACAGGCCCTGAAGTCAGGAGGACCTGAGTTCAAATCTGACCTCCAACCAAACACTTGACACCTACTAGCTGTGTGATCCTGGGCAAGTTACTTAACCCCAATTGCCTTAAAAAAAAAAAAAAGTAAAATTGGGAAGAGAAATGAGAGGTATGCATGAGAGGGTCAATACCTTGGAAAAGGAAGGACAAAAATTAACTGTAGAAAACAAGTCCTCAAAAAGTAGAATTGGCCAAATGGAAAAGGAAGCCCAAAAACTGACTGAAGAGAAGAACTCCTCAAAAAGTAAAATGAACCAAATGGAAAAGGGGGTACAAAACCCAACAGAAGAAAACAACTCCTTAAAAATTAGAATGGGGCAAGTGGAAGCTAATGACTCTATGAGAGAGCAAGAATCAGTCAAACAGAAACAAGAGTGAAAAAATAGAAAAAAATGTAAAATACCTCATTGGTAAAACAACTAACCTGGAAAACAGATTCAGGAGAGATAATTTTAAAATAATTGGTCTACCTGAAAACCATGATGAAAAAAAGAGCCTAGACAACATCCTTCAGGAAATCATCAAAGAAAACTGCCCTGAAGTCCTTGAATCGGAGGGTAAATTAGTCATCAAAAGAACTCACAGATCACCTCCTGAAAGAGATCCCAAAATGAAAACATCAAGGAATATTGTAGCCAAATTCCAAAATTACCAAATCAAAGAGAAAATACTGCAAGCAGTCAGAAAGAAACAATTTAAATATCATAGAACCACATTCAGGATTACCCAGGACCTTGCAGCTTCTACATTAAAAGATCAGAGGGTGTGGAATACAATATTCCATAAGGCAAAGCAGCTTGGATTACAACCAAGGAGAAACTGAGCATAATCTTTCAGAGGAGGAGATACAAACCTTCCTGATGAAAAGACCAAAGCTCAACAGAAAACTTGACCTTCAAATAAAAGACTCAAGAGAGGCATATAAAGGTAAATAGGAAATAAAAAAAATCAACATATTATTAATAAGGGCAAACTGTTTACATCTCTACATTAAAAATTAATTGGAAACTAAATAATCTAATCCTAAAGAAAGAGTGAGTCAAACAACAAATCATAGAAGCAATCAATAACTTCATCCAAAAGAATGACAATAATGAGACAACATACCAAAATTTATAGGATGCAGCAAAAACAGTCCTTAGAGGAAGTTTTATATCTCTAAATGCTTACATGAGTAAAACAGAGAAAGAAGAAATCAATGAATTGGGCATGCAACTAAAAAAACTACAAAAAGAACAAATTGAAAATCCTCAATTAAATATCAAGTTGGAAATTCTGAAAACGAAAGGAGAGATTAATAAAATTGAAATTATGAAAACTATTGAGTAAATAAAACTAAACTGGTTTTATGGGGGAAAAAACAATAAAATAGATAAACCTTTAGTTAATTTGATTTAAAAAAAGAAGAAAACCAAATTACCAGCATCAAAAATGATCAAGAATTCATCAATGAAGAGGAAATCAATAAACTTAAGTCCCCATATTATTTGCTTTGCTTAATGAGGAACAGTGCTTCGGGGAAGTGTCATATACAAACTGAAAAGGTTATGAGGCAAACATAAAAGATTGGACCAAGTTTAATACTCTAAATATCTTTAGAGTGAATGCTAATTTTTAATGGATAATGTATTTATTATAGTAAACTACTCACAAACTGGCAAAATCTACATGTAGTCATTTTTTAAATTGTGGAAACCATATATCAAAATTGAAATTAATTCTACTGCCCTGAAATGTAAAAACTGATTGCAGACCATTCCATTATACTAATATAGTTTTAAGCTACTAAAGCCTTAAAGTGCACTAAAACTTCTGGGACATCTTGTACTTTGTATTATTTTGGTACCTCAGCTCCTCCCTATTACTTCCTCATTTGGAGCCAGAAGTAATCCTCAGGTAATATGATTAGTCTGCAGCAAGGGAAAGTGGGTTTGGTCTTCAGGTGTGGTACTCATGCCCCTCTCTGGCAATTAAGGAATGTTAACTGCCTGATGGGCATCAACAGCAGCTAGTAATCCTGGCTAGAAAATCAGAACCATCTCAAGCAGGACTCCCTCTCCCCACTTTGGTTTCCCCTTGGAAACAGATCACTCCTAACTTTAGCAAGAAAATAGAAGGCCAAGGTAGTCTTCCCTCAAGGACAGGTCCAGGCCAAGGTGGTTCATTGTTTTGTTTTGTTTTTTCTGTAAATAAAAGTAAGGGTCCCAGGTAAAGAAAGTAACTGCTCCATGGGCTAGGAGTATAAATCCAGTAAGATTATTAAATTAAAATTATTTGGTATTACTGCTTTTCTTTAGAAAAATGTGGAATTTAAAACCAGAAGTAGTAGTGCATGCATCCCTACTGCTGAGAAGGTTGAGGTTGGTAGATCATTTGAGCTTGAGAGTTCCAAGGTGCAGTAGGCCAAAAACTGATGTGGTGTCAACACTAATAGGGTGATTAGACTTCAGAAGCAGAGGGAGTCATCACACTGCCAAAGGAGTAATTATCAGCCCAAGTCAGAAAAATGAAGAAGGTTAAAGCTTCCCTATGAATCAGTATTTGCATCAGGCCCATGTGTAGTCATTGCACTTCCAGCCTATAAACTGAAACAGGGATAGCTAGGGTCAAAAAAAAAAAAAAAAGTATAGAATAAGAAAGTTGAACCCAAAGAAGTTCATTTCTCAGCATGACTATATTGCAAATGGCCTGACAGTATATACACATTTTGTAAGGAAAATCCTGAAATCACTTCTGTTAGCAGTTATCTTAAAGGATATCATGAAGTTATCAAATAAAATTTCATTTCATTTCACTTTAATCTTCAAAATGTCTTCTAACAGCTTTTTTTTTTAATTGAAGGGAGGGTCCCTGAGGCCAAAGACAAATACAAATACTACATACTTACTATATAATATGTAAATTCCACATATATCCACACGATTTAGATTTTATAATAGCCTAAGAAAGGAGTCTGTTCTATCCACTTACCTATTATTCTTCACAGGCTGAATTACTCACGCCTCCATTTTAACACACCTGTTTGATTTAGAGAACTGAATTGCCTGAATGGACAGCAAATAACAGAAGGATAGAGTGGGATAGAGAACATGCCAAGCTGTACACGCCTTGTACAGCTTTGGTTCTGTTCAGTGCAAAAGTACAGTGCTCGAGTCCTGATCATCTCTTATGAAAAAGAAAACTGATTACCGAGTAGCTACTCTGTCTCAGGGTAGCCTATAGCTTCACCAAATTGAATGAGTGCATAATTCATTCAGAAGGTAGAAATCTTCAAATGCTAATAGAAATAATCTTGGTTAAGTGTCACATTGATTTGTCAAATGAAATAATAGCTAAACTGGGTCAGTGCTATTTTGAGGTATTCAAGAAGCAATGCTATATCAAGAAGGAATGAGGAAATTACTCTGCATGTGCCTCTAAAAAAAAAAAGTATGTCAGTAGTTGAAAATTAGAAGGAAAGGATGTATCCTCTGACCTGATCAGGTAAAAGTACTTAAGAGAAATATTGAGGGAGAAAGAGATAGCTTGAGCAAATATTAAGCTATCTGAAGTCTTACCCACCACCACCCTTCACTCCCACCCCTACAACTCCCACAAAAATGCCCTCCCCCCTCATATTTACCCATCAAAATCCTACCCATCCTGTAAGGTGTAACTAAAGTAATCATCATCAACAGAATTCAATCTCCTAGATTATCCCTAGCCCTCAAAAAACCACAAGCTCTTCAATCTAGGGCAGAACCCCACCCAAGCAAGACATCTAACTTCTATTTATAGTATAAACTATAAATACATTAAATATATAGCATAAACTATAGTATAAACCCTGTGGATGAGTTCTTACCCTAAGAAAAGGAGCCCCTGTCCTTGTCCCCCTCCATTAGAGTTTGGAGTGACCCAGCTCATGAAGGAGAAAACCAACCAGAGTGGCCTTATTATTATTATTATTATTTTTGGTGAGGCAATCAGGGTTAAGTGACTTACCCAGGGTCACACAGCTAGTGAGTATCATGTGTCTGAGGCTAGATTTGAACTCAAGTCCTTCTGACTCCAAGGCTGGTGCTCTATCAGTGGATAGAGTGGCCCACCTAGCTGCCCCCAGAGTGGTCTTGATGGAGATGGATTCCCCTGTACAGATTACTGGTGGCAGCTGAGTGTCATGATCAAGCCACATTCTCAGCAGGAGGAGCTGAAGACTTCTGGTCCACCTCCTCATTAAATGTCCACCAATCAGGGCTGATTTTCACTTGTCAGGGCTATTCCCTTTTACAAAGGTATTTAAGGCATTCATTGTGTCCATGGCTTGTCTTTGGTTAGAGAGAAACCACTGAGCATCAATTTATTGATTGCCAGCTAGCCTAATTAATAAAATTACTGTTAACTACCTAGAAACATCTCTCAGACTTTTTCATTTGTCACAGTAGGCAAAAATGAGCAGCCATCGGGCGAACCATATGCATGACAAGGTTATAAGAGTCAAGTCAATGTATTCTGCCCTAAACTTCTTTGTGCACATGTGCCAGAAGTGACTTTTCATTGACCTTGACTGGATCATTTCACTTCATGTCTCCTGGTTTATGGACTTCTCCCTGGCCTATTTAGTCTTGCAAAATCTTTGCCTGGGTAGGTAAGTGACTGGGTCAGGCCCTGACATTCAAAGAATTATAGAGAGAGTACAAGGTGAAAGTAACCTTGGAAACTATCTAGTCAACTCCTTTCATTTTAAAGATGAGAAAACTTAAGTACAGAAAGTTAAGTGATTTAAGGTCTTGGATGCAGTTAGTGGCAGGACTAGCTCAACAAATGGGGTGATAATACTTGTACTACCTTCATCAGTACCACTGTGATGCAAGCCTTTTGTAATTTTAAAAGTGCTAAATTAATGTGAGCTATTATCACTATTTTCCATACCACTAGTTAACCATCTTTTGGTTTCATGTATCAGTGAGGGATTAAAGCAGGGCTGTTGGCTTTTTTCTGCCTAAGATGTGTATGTGCAGCTGTGCTTGTATTGATACAGTGTTCAGTGACTGAACTGTTGCACTAAAAAGAACACTTCTTTGCTTGTGCTTTTCCAACTTTTTTTGCCAGGGTTGCCTTTAACATCTGACTAAATTATGGGCCCTAATTTGGGATTGGAAATCACTGGGTACTAAATATCAAAGATGTTACCATGTAAACTGGTGCTATTATTATCATCATCCCTCATGCCACTGTTCGCTGATCTGATTAACACTGTGATCTGACAGTAAACTGATAAATCACTAAGAAGTCAAAGTTGCACATTTGTTTTTCTCATTTGTCAAATGAGGATGTTGAACTAAATGACCTCTGAGGTTCCTTACAGATCTAAATCAATAATGCTACGAAGAACATAAGCCACTCTGTTTCCACCTTTCCTCAACACCAAAACTTAAGCGTCCAGTCTCATGTTACCCTACTATCTCACTATAGAGATTGTAGCAACTTGTCCTAGATCATGAACCTCATAACTGACCACTCTCTCATTTCCATCATTAACATTCTGACAGGTATCTATTGTATATATTTACTTGCATTCATGTTTGTAAATCCATGGAAAAAATTCACGAACAGTAACATTGCAGACAGAGGTCTTTTGGGATAACAGAGGCTGACACAAGTAAGATTGTAAATTTAGCACAAAAAGAATAATCATTAAGCAAGACACTAAAAATAATATATGGAAGTTAAATATATAAGGGTATATAAGCTGAATAAGGAAGGCATTTGATCATTTATTTTAAAAGGAAAAGTACATTCTACATATATTCAGCATATATGATAACAAAAAACTGCTGTTCATCTCACTAATATGTTAGTATTCTCTTTTGTATCTCACCCCCATAAAGTTGTGGATTTCATGTCCTCATGGAGGACATGGACTGTCTTATCTAAATAGTGCTTTTGCATCAAGCCAGATACACTGTTAATAAATGCTGGCTGAATGAATGCTGAATTCAGCAATATTAGATGAATACTGTACCAATAAGACACTGATTTTAATCATCAGGTTCACGAAATATAGAAAAACAATTTAGAGGTACAAAAATCCATCTATTTAGGGTCTGGAAAGAAGTATATGAAATTAAGGTCAATCTCACCAATTAATCTATGGAAGGTTCAGGCAGAATATGTAAAGGATCCATATAAACCAGTTATGCATAGTTTTATAAAGTGAACATGACAGATTCATGAGTTACAGAATTAAACAAGTTTAGGTCTATGCCCACCCTGGCTTCAAGCAAGTGGCGAATTATGAATAAGTTTCTATACAGATAAAAGAAGAATAATGATTGCCACTAGATAAAGTACAGTATGCTTCAGTAAAATTATCCTTCCTATGAATGGTACAAGTAGAAACAAAAGCATTTTAGAAGGTAGCTTTGAAGCAAAACAATCTATAAACTAACAGAAAGGAATCTTATGTTTCTCTCTTCTTACTTGGGTCTAGTAAGGTTTAACTAATGGACTAGTTAAAATAGAAGTGCTAGGCCTACTTTAGGCAAATAACAAACTTGTGCATTTTTTTGCATATTTTTAGAGAAGTGGAAAAAGTGGTTCTCTATAATAGTATGCTACATAACATATATACTGTTGCATACATGTAACATATATAACATGCTAACATATGATATGTACGTTACACATATATAGCTGCAATAGTGGTATTATATCCTTGAATGTGATCTGTATATGTGGTTACTGAATATAATTCTATTATATGTATTATGTATCATACTGTACGTGACTTTCTTATATTTGCAATGTTGTCATATATACTATGATTACGTTAGTTGCATGTTCAATGGCCAGATGCAAGCAATTCTAACATCAATTCCATATGTTAGGTACATGTATATGCATTACACTAGTTGGGATGATTGCCTATGACTATGTCATATGCCAGTTTGTTGATTATGATGTAAGATGCAGTTTATTAGGAGTTCAAATTTGTTACTCAAGAAAGATTATAGAAAGATAACAAGGTTTTCATTGGCCAGAATATAACACTAGTGTCATGGTTTTTGTTTGTTTGCTTTGTGCTTTGTTATATTCTGGACATTGAAAATCTTGCTATTTCCTCACAAATGGTAAAAAAAAACATAATACTGCTCTCACATTCAATTCAACTATTTATTAAACATCCATTATGTGCAAAGCACATAGTGTTATTAGGCACTTGGGAAACATACATAAAAAGTGAATACTTCCTACTCTCAAGGTGAGGGGAAACAAGTGTATCAGTAAACAAACACAAACTAAATAAAAAGTGGTACAAAGTAATTTTAAGAAAGAGAACTAACAACTGGGGAGATCAGGAAAGACCTCATATATCAACTGACCCCTAAACCGTACTTTGAAAGAATCTGGGGAATATAGGTGGTGGAGAGCTTTCTAAGCATAAAGGGACCACTTGTACCACAGGCATGGCGGTAAGAGATGAAAAACCACGTAGTAAGAAATAGCTAACAATCGAGTTTGACTATCAGAGGTTTCCAAAGTGGGCAATACCACTCCTTGGGGGTGCTGGAAAATGGGGGGGGGCAGTAGTAGTCTCACATACAATTGGGGGGCACTGAATAAAAAGAGGAAGCATAAGGAAAGAAAACAAGAAAAATGTGAAATCTCATTGGTACATGTTTCATCTGTTGTGCAACTGTGTTAAAGTTGTAGTGATTATATTAATTTCCAAATAAACACACAAAATGCAAATTATAAAGTCTGCCAATGAGTCTTAAGAAGCAAGTGTTGGCAGACAAGTGTAGTGCATTGTCTGGAAGTCCAGCATACACCCGTAGGAATATTTGTGTGCAATGACTTGTTTACAATATGATACTATACAGTTACATGATGCAATATTGTGTCATCAAAATTTCAATGAAGGAAAAAAATCACAAATTTACAATAAATTATTAAATTTAAGATGTATCATTTAAAAAAATCTCATTTATTTTGAAATGACAAATTTCAACAAAAAAAATTAAAGGGTTAAAGTAGACACAGGAGGACACAGCACTTTTTTTTTTTTTAAATGGGGTGGCAGCCCAAACAAGTTTTGGAAACTCTGGACTAGATTATAAAGAGTCTGAAGAATACAGTTATCCCTTCCACATAGCAGGGGTTAGGAGGAAGAAATCCCTGTGACCTAGAAAATCCCAGTAAAACTTTCTGGTCCTCCCTTTGTATCAGTAAAGAAGCCTGAATTATTACGGTACTGCAAGATAAAATATGTTGATATTATACAATATTATACATATATTTTATGCATTTCTAAGTTTCTAAACTTTTTTCTGTGTCATCTGCAGCTTTTGCAAAACTCCCAAAAAGTTCTCATCTAATTTCTTGTGTCAGCCCGGGATATATCAAAACCACAATGTGGAAAGTCACAAAATGGTAGGGATAGCTGTAATATAAAATAAGACAGCCAAACAGAGGTAACTAGGAACTGATGAAGCTTCTTAAGCAGGGGAGTGACATGATCAGATCTTTGCTTTAAAAGGAATATCAGTTTGGCAGGTATGTGGAGGATGGATTATTTAGAGAAAGTCCTAGAAGCAAAAAGAGCCATCAGGAGGCTAACACATTATTCCAAACAAAAGATGATGAGAGTCACAATAAGTGCAAAGTCAGTATGAGTAGAGAGAAGAAAAAGGACAGGTGTGAAAGGTAATGTAAAGGTAGAATTTATAAGACTTAATTAGCAACTGATAGGATATGGGGGCTGAAATTAGAAACTTGGGTCACTGACAAAAAGAATGAGAGTTCCACTTCAACATGTTAAGTTTTAGATGCCTGCAAATATTTAGGTAGAGATAAACTGGGTTTGATTATATAGATTTGACAGTATGACAGTATGAATTACCCATTTGAACCCATGACTGCTGCTGAGATTTCTATTATGACAAAATTTGGAAATTATGGTAGTCTTTGTCAACCTTTCAAAAACAGTTGAACTGAGATAGTTTGTATAGGGTAGAAGTTCACACAAAGGAAATGTGTTTACTTCTAAATTAGCAGAAATTTACATTAAAGGTTGTATTTAGATCCAGACAGAAAAAAATAATCTGGTTAAAATAAGCAAATTAGTAGGATCAAAGGTTTTAACTTGGAAAGTACCTTGGAGATCTTCTAGTCTAACTTTATTATTTTATTTAAAGAAACTAAGGCCCAGAAAAGTTAAGTGACTTACCTAAGGTTCCCACAAGCAGCAAAGAACAAAACCAAATTTTGAATCCAGACTTTGTGATAATTAAGCTTTTGGCAAATTCTATTTCTTCTGAATTACCCTATAAAATAGTAACTACTGAATCAAATTATAGAAAAAGGACAAGCCATTAGAATTCATGGAATCAGAGGTGAAATTTGAGAGTAAAGTGGTTATTAGTAAAATTAACATTAACAGGAAAAGGCCCATATACTTGCTTTTCTTTTTCTTTAAAGGCTATTCAGAACGTTTATGTATGGAACTTAATAGGTCCTCAAGTTTAATCTCAACACAATGGTTTTTCAATCACAAAAAAAATGTTTAAAATTAAAACAAAATGTTTTAAAGAAAAAAATACAAATACTGTGATGTACATCACAAATGATTTATTTCCTTGACTAATAAACTTTTACATGCCTTTTCACACTATGTTTTCCCCGCTACTGTGACAGTCTTACTTATTTTGGGAAAAGGTAGAGAGGTCAAAAGAGAAAAGATTATAAAAATAAGGGATACTGAACAAAATACATTTCTTTATTTCATCAAAAATCTATCAACTTATCGATCTCATTCATGAAACATGCCAGCACAAAAATCAGCAGTATCAGAACCTAAGGAAATAACGATACCAATGAATATCCCTCCTGAAATTTATTAAAATGTCACATCACGTAATGAACCCAAACTTCAAATGTCACAATCATGGACTATTTATTACAATATATGAAGCACTACTATATGCCAATTTAAAATGTCTTCTAAATTCAGGAAACTGAATTAAAACTCCACACGTCATAAAGGTATTTTGCTACTTACTAGAGGTATGCCAAGTATGAAATTTCATTCAAAACCATTTTTAATACTTCTTTTATTAATACTTAATACTCCTTTCTGAGGGTCTTCTCCATTGGGTAGTTATCTTCATGTACAGCTTAGAAGTAGTTCATGGTATTTAGAACTGAAAGGGAACTTAGAGATCAACTACTCAATCCTCTTCATTAAATAGATGAAAAAACTGAGGCCCAGTTTAAGTGAAAATCACATAAAACGGCAGAAGCAGAAGTCTAATGTTGACTTGTAACATCAGCTCTGATTAGAAGTGGAGACCATGTCTATTTATTTTAAGTTGAGATCAGGGGTTCTTATCCAATTTGTCACGGACCTCTTTAACAGTCTAGTGAAGCCTTTGGACAATGTTTTTAAATGCATAAAATAAAATAAATAAGGTTACAAAGGAACCCAATTATACTAAAATATAGTTATCAAAATATTTCTTTGAAAAACAAGTTCATGGACAACAGATTAAGAACCCCTGGACTAGAGTGACCTAGAGCTCAGGATTCAAATTTTTTTTTCCTTTTTCTTTCTTCCTTTATTTCTTTTTTTTTTTGCTTTTTGGTGAGGCAACTGGGGTTAAGTGACTTGCCCAGGGTCACACAGCTAGTAAGTGTCAAGTGTCTGAGGCCAGATTGGAACTCGGGCCCTCCTGACTCCAGGGCTGGTGCTCTATCCACTTGGCCACCAACCTGCCCCAGATTCAAATACTAATAATTGATTGTCCTGATATTTTAAGATACTCAACCACACACAGCTACTAAATAAATGGAAATGTTTCACTTACTAAAAAAAGAAAATGAAATTATCTCTCTGATGCAATGATAATAAATGCATTTCATGATAGGTACAACATCAAGATTTCAAAAATGTTTTGGAATATGAAATCCTAAAAGCAGATACTTTCCTATATTAGTAGTCTAGGATTCTTCAGATCCGTAGAAACAGGAGCAAAAGACAAGGAGAAGTAGGGTCATGACACATCACACAGTTCTTCTGATTCCCTTTTATCTAAGTGACTTAGTGGGGTAGAAGAAAAATTGGAGGTGTGGGACGTTAGTCCCACCTCTCACCTCCATTACCTAAACCAACTATCTACTCCATGCTGAGAAAAGATATCAAAGTCATCACCTAGAGATATTTTGAAAGTCTAAAGTATTATGTTACTCATTTTAGGTTGTCTTTTGTAACATTTCACCTGGCTGTCCATAAGTAATAGGAACATAAAAAAAAAAGAAATATTTAATATGTGATGGTAGTTTTCTTTTGGAATATAGTCTCAATTCTTTTCCTTGGTTAAAGTCTTAGGCAAAAAGTCACCAAGAGGCCAATTCCTAAAATAATACATCTCTCTGGAAGCTACCAGAATCTCAAGTGCATGCCACTTCTAAGTGTATGAATTGAAGATATCCTAACAAGAAAAGTAAGTGAATTTTCCTCAGTTGGATTAGCTGATCAATCCTCCCTACTTCAGTTCCAAATCAATGGAAATATAATCATTGACAAGCATAAAACAGTTTCTCTACTTTTGTCCTCACGCCACTCAACCCCAACCCCAACCCCACCCAACACACATCTAGGTGGCTATTACTGAATCTGATACTTTGGTAGTCCTGTTCCACTTTAGCACAACGGAAGATCCAGATTTAGCATTGTAGTAGTTGTCTCTAATATACAAGGCATTTTCTACTGAACACAGCATTTTCATTTTGAAAATATTCCCTAAATATTAAGTCTGTGGAAAACCAAAGCCATTTATATAAAATTGACTAAAATTCTTTATTAAGGATTTAGACCTTCACTCAAAGATGTTCCTTTCATCCTGAAAAAAAGAGAAAATCATAACACAAATTGTCAACCCCTGTACATCTTGTTAAAATCACTAAATTGTATTACTACATACAGTACTAAGGGACCCCATTTGTTTCATTAAACTCTTAATGCAGACTGGCCCTTCAGTTCTCATTACTGAAAGGGAAACTTGTGGTTAATTTTTTTTTTAAATGTCTTTCCCATCTTCCCCAATTGCCTTCGAAAAGTGGTAGTGGAAATCTGTTAGCTCCTTATTTAAGATTAAAACAAAATGAACAGTCATACAATATGTATATAACTAAAATAAGCATTATAAAAAAAATCCCAGTCTTTTCCTGTAGATAAAGAGGAAGAGAAAAGAGGTAGTGGCAGGAAGATAGGGCACAAGATCTTGCTCATGTAAGAAGGGAGCTGATTTCAGAAGTCCCTCAAAAGCCAAAAAGTCCCTCAAATCTGCTAGAAAGACATTTCTTTACATTTCCACTTAGTGGTTTTAGAGCATGAACCTTTCATCTCTACCTCTGAATAAAATTACCAGGCCAGAAATATAGTCTTAACCTGGATTCACATACTTCCATAGGATTTTCAAGTGGTAGTCTTTTTGAACACTCCTAAATAACATTAGTTTCACACTTTTGCTGGGATGACAAGGATAAAGAACTTTAATTATCGTGCCTTTAACTATCATGCCTTTCTTCATACAGTAACAACAGTTCTAACTGATGAACAGTGTAATGATAGTATAACAATACTATATAAAAAGAAAGTAAAGAGGAATGCATGGTTATATAAGCACACTGCTTAAGAAGTTTGAGTTAGGCTTTTTAAAATGTCAACAACCAGTTAAAGCCGAAACTCTTAGCTCTCACCAACCAGCGATGACAAACCTGGCAGAAGTCAATAGAAGTTAGATAACTTCCATTTCTCTTACTGATCATTACTCTACTCTGTGGCAGATAAAGCCTCCTAAACTAAGTATTCTCCCTAGATTATATATAGAATTTTTCCAATAATTTTCTAGCTTATGACTGCAGTGGAGGAGAAGATAGAGAGGGTAGCTTCCCTTATAATCAAAAGTTTAAAAGTGATGGAAAGTGATTGGTTTTAGATTTTTTAAAAGCTTCCTGGAGGATGGAATGGATTTAAGGAAGTATATTTTAATGACAGATAACCACAAACTTTACTATGACTGTTTCATTTTACAGCAGGTGGGAGGGGGGATTGCTGAGAGAACAGAGGGAATGACAGGCCAAGAGTCGTGTTTCTGTATTCTTGGGGTGCTCTAGGCAGTTGACTGCCTAAAAGTATGATCAGGAACACAGCTAACGCTTCAGAATCCGGCCACCGGTAGGTTCTCTCCCTAATGTTCGAGTCTGGACGAAGTCTTCAGCATTCAATCTCGTATTTGTTTGAGTCATGAGGATCTGGACAATGAAAATAACAGGATGCTTCCTGGCCTCCGTCGGGGGCCACCGTCTGAAAGCACAGCCCAGGCTGCCCCGCCCGAGTCCTTCTGCCTCTAGCCCGAGGTCCAGCCCAGCGCACCTCCTCCCCAGCTCGGGACAATTTCTAGGCTTCAACGGACAACCGTTTTCCATTAGAACCTGCAGGGCCGGCGGGGGAAGTGACTTGGACTAGGGAACATGGAGAAATGTGAGTGTGTGAGACAGAGAGAGACAGAGAAAGAGAGAGACAGAGTGTGAGAGTGAGTGTTTGTGTGTGTGTGTGTGTGTGTGTGTGTGTGTGTCTGGGGGGGGCTGTGACGTCAACATGGAAAGAAGACGTCCAAGTGCAGAAAGCCCCCGGGAGTTGGGGGAGGGGGCTTAACGGTCAAGAGGTCGGCAGGAACCATCCCCAGAGGTCCGCGCCGGTGGCGGGGAAGGGACGGGGCGGCGGGGCAGGCCTCCGGCGCCGAGGTGGGGAGCGCAAACGGCAGCTAACTTTGCAGGCGAGCCGGCGCCGCGTCTGGGCGGGGAGAGCCCGGGCCAGAGCCGCCCCGCCAGGTTCCCCCACCAGCCCCAGGCCCAGCCCCAGCCCTCCTCGCCCCGGCCGCCCCAGCCTACCTGGGAGTGCCTCCAGCCAGGGGCTGGCTCGCCGCGGGCTTCTCTTCCTCTTCGTCCCGGGAAGGGCTTCGAGGAGCGAAGAACCGGGAGAAGCTGGGCCAGGAGGAGCCGGCCCTCCTCCGGCCGCCGCCGGACATCTCCGCGGGGGGAGAAGCGGCCGCCTGCCCCGAGCAGCGGGGGAGAGGAGTGGGAGAGGGGCCGGCGCGCGCGGCGCCGCTCGCGGACCCCGGGGGCGGGCCCGAGCGAGACGGGGCGGACCGGGGCTCCGCGGGCTCCCTCTGGGCTTCCGGCGCGACTTTTAATCCAGTACCAGGGGACTAGCCTGGCTGGGGAGAGCGGCCAGTGCCGGGACGGGAGCTCGAGTGCGCGGCGAGCCAGCGAAGCAGCTGCCGCGCCCCTGCCCGCCCCGGCCCGGGAGGGGCCAGAAGCGCCAGCGCCGCCCCCAGCCCCGGGGAGCCCGGCGCCTTCCCGGCTCCGTCCCAAACCCGCCTCTTCCCACCGCTGCTAATTTTGGATTAACAGGAGGGGCTCTGCCCTCTTACCCACCCCCACCAAATCTCGGCCGCCCTGCCAGGGGCGAGCTGCTTTATTACTCGGGGAGGTAGAACACCTGGTCAGCTCATGCTGGCGAGTTTCCCCCAGTTGGTTCAGGGGAACTTTTATAGATGTTTACACGTAAGATAACAAGGGAGGGAGGGAGAGACAGAGAAAACTCTAGGGAGACGTGTGTGTATATATGTGTGTGTGTGTATACACATATGTATATATGTATAATGCGTGTATGTACATATATATATTACACATACAACAAATGCAGTGCAGAACAAAAATTTATTAAGAGCCTACTGGAAAAATATTTTAAATTAAATTTTAAAGAAAAATCCTACTGTGACCAAAACTTTGTGCTAAGCACTGGGGAGATACAAAGTTGCAGCAGTTTATGTATGAACAAAGTGGAAAAACTTAATGAAAGCGCTAAGGTGAAGTCCTACAGGAAAGGAGCAAGGAATCCAAGCTGCTTTGATGAATGATCTTAATTAAAAAAAAAAAGGTGCTGATTAAAAACCAAACCAAGCCAAAACAAAACATGAGTAAACCTAGCCAAATCATTTCGCCTTACCGGACTTAAATGCAGTTTTAGGGGCACTTCTCTCACTCATTTCCCCCACCCACGCATGGAAATCCTTGAACTTCTGGATCATTCAGCTGTACTATCCCTATAAAAGGGGTGCCCTTAAGGGTTTTCAACAACAGCAACAAAACACACACACACACACACACACACACACACACACACACACGCACACAGAAAAGGGGCAGCTAGGTGGCGCACTGGATAGAGCACCAGCCCTGGAGTCAGGAGGACCTGAGTTCAAATATGACCTCAGACACTTCCTAGCTGTGTGACTCTGGGCAAGTCATTTAACCCCAATTGCCTCACTTAAAAAACAAAAAAACCCCACAGAAAGCACCAAAAAAGAATCTGCATGTCTTCTCACAGTGTTCCCAATACTACACTCAAGGTCACCTTCCCCACCCCCCCACATTTATGCAGTCCACATGGCTCACGGTACCACAAAAAAAAAAAAAAAGCAACGTCCATTTTTGCTATTTGATGACATGCTGCATGAATGGTAGCTCTTCAGTTCAATTCTAGTGTTGATTGGGTTGCTCCTCTGCTGTGCCAGTTGCTCCTCAACTGTGGCCCCCTCTCTGGTATATGCTACTTTGCTGAGGTAGAAGAATGTCACCTGGCTGCTTCCAGCTTAGGTCTCACTCCCAGTCATCAGTCAGACAACTAGCATTTATTAAACACCATGTGCTAGGTAGGCATTGGGCTAAGTGCTGGGTAACAAAGAAAGGCAAAAAGCAGTTTTTGCTCTCAAGAAACTCCAAGTTTAATAGGTTTGTGACTCCTGTCTAGGGCCTACATGGATATAGCAGCCATCAGCACAGACCTCTTTATAGTCTTAGGTGTGACTGCAGGTGTATCTCAGGCCCTCCTGGTACTTCCAAGTCTTTGTTGTATGCTCTTTGTATCTTACTCTAGTCAACTGATTGACATCTTGAGAAATGTAAGAACCAGGGAACCTTGCAGCCTTTATGCTTGGTATATCAGTCTTGGTGAACTGGAAGACTGATCCTTTTACCATTCTTCCCCTAATTTTCCCAAATATTCATGATCCAATACTGATCCAGAAATATATACTAAAGATCTATTTTCCTTATGTTGCTTTTCTGTTATATGTGAGCATGTCTGTTTTAGGAATTTCACTGAGCACATGTGGAGAACAAGGAGGGCAAGCAGGAGGAGGTTTTAGGGGGTTCTCTTTTTTTTTTTGCTCTGTTGACTAAAATATGTGATTACAGCACGTTGAGTAACTGTATTCTGTAATGGAAGGTGTAGTGGTGAGGGATAGGGTCATGATCATAGGGAGGAGCATCTGGATTCAGGGTCAATACAAGTAATATTCCATTTCACACCCATAGATAACCCAGATCTGTCCAGGATGGATTTGAACTGATCAGCACTGCAGCTTGAAGAAACAGTGTTGGCAGTAGCAAGAAAGCAATTTAGGCTGTTGCAGGCTAAGCAACATCTAGTGGGTCTTGGTGGCCGATGGGTATGTTTCAATTTTTAGGAAGGCTGCCCTTAGCTTGCATCAGAGAGGAACTGAAATGGCTACTTGGCTGGTGGTTTGGAGACTCCTATCTAGCAAGCTACTGGGACATTGCACTCCCTTGCTGGATAATTAATACAGTGACACACTGTCATGTTGTGAATTTAAGAAAGGCAATACACAAGCCTATCTGGACTGACTGCAATGTTACAACTAACACACAGGTGTCACACTTGGCTCCAATGAAGAACCTTACTTGATTGGTCTACAAACTGGTTCCTACTATCATGTGTCCCACTTCAAGGTTTGTCAGGATTTCTAAAACGGAGGCAAATGCAGCCTGTAGCAGTATCCTTTTACCATATATTCATTCAGCTATGATAATACCACTCAGGATCTTTTCTTAGAGCATCTTAACTTTCTCCCTGCTCATCCCAAGGACTCTAAGACTTCAGCAAAATAAAAAACTGTTCTTCCTCAGAAAAAAAGATTTTTTAAAATCTGTAATGAGTCCTTTATAAAGAAAACTAGCATCCAAAGAAACTAAGTAAATTTAGCTACTTAGAAGCAGAGCCAGAAGTAGAACTCGTTTCCTCCAATCCAGTGTTTTCAGTATTTTGCCATACTTTTCCTAATTTAGAGTGAGAATAAAATAACATAATATCACATATCACATATGTGACAACACATTGTTGTCACCACAAATAAAGTAAGCAAGAGTCATGTGTGGCTCCAAAACACAAGTCTTTTTGTCATAAAAGTCTGCCCACAGGGTCAAATGTATGCTTGCACCCTAGAGTACAGTATTTACCATGTGGCAGGTGGCCCAGGCCTATTAAGACAGCTGTCAACATCAAGAACAGCACCAACCCATGAAAACCAAGCAGATTGAATGGGACACTTTGCTTGCTGCTTCCTATTAGAATAGCTGTATATGGCCAAAATGAGCTAATGCCATTTGATGCAGGGCAGCAAAAAGCCATCACCAAACACTGGCTCTCAGTTCAGAGTTGAAGAAAAGCCAGCTCCACTATGGTTCCTTAAGCTTGCCTAGCTCTGGTTTTCATTAAGAACCACTAAAGCAAATGAGAAAGAAAAAAAAATGATAGCACTTCCCATTCTGTTATACCCAGATTATCATGGTCTGAACACATGGGGGAAACCCCTTTGCCTTGGTGCTTCTTTGGGAGCAGATGGTGGAATTTTTAAGTAATTCGACAGTCTTACTTCAATAGGACCCATGAAGTCATACAGTTTTTGTTTTTATGGAGAACTTGAGAAAGAGATTCTTCTTCGGATAGCATTCTTGTAATATTTAATATGAAATGTATTAATCTAAACCAAATTATATTTACATATATTCCCACCACACCTACGAATATAGTGCTGTTATAACAATTTCATAAAGTGAAAGGGTTCTTTACCTCCTTTTGGAATCTCTCACACCATTAACTTTAATAAAATATCCTTGACCAAAAAATGTAATTATTAGCTAATGCCAAAACATCTGTATTCTGAAAACAATTCACAAGCTGAAAGAAGAAATATTTCTTTGGCATAAGTATACAGTAAGGCAAACACATTCCAAAATAATTGTTCATATGATTTCAGTTTGATATTACCCATTGCTTGAGTCACATAATCTGAAATAGTGTCATATGTACTGTATTAATTTTATTAATACCTAGTTAATAATGCATTCCATAAGATGGCTCAGCATTCTAATCGAATCATTGTCATGTCAAAAACATCATATAGCCCCCTCTTTCCACTTTATCCAGGCGTTTGTAAAATTATTAAATTAGAATATAGAGTACTATGTTTGTGGCATAGTGGGCATTTTAAAATATTTTTTCTTCTGGAAAAATGTTTTAAAACCATACAAAGTCGTAGTTTTATAAGTGAAGTACATTTATGGGGCTTCATGAAACAAAACTTTAGAATAAAAGTTGATATGCCAAATCAATTCTCCTTCTTTCCTGTGTTGAGCTCTTAGAATATATAGCCTCCCAGCAGTCCATCACTGTCCTCTGTCTCTATGGACACTTTGTTCCCAGTATGATTTGTTGCAAGAGGCTCCAAGAAGAGACACATGGGCAGCTGCTATTGTGAACAAATGCTTTGGTGCAAAGAGAGAAGGCAACTGGAAGCAGTGCATGTGCATATTAAGGATGAACTCTAATTTTCAGTTGAAGCTATTGTAGGATTTTACCTATATTTCTCCCATTATGATTTATCTTCAAAACAAGAATGTAAAAATTAACCACTTGCTACAATATAGGGTGTTAACGTTTATCTAGTGCTTAAGATATTGGATTCTAAATTTATTCTATCTACATAGGGAAATCAAGCCTGCCAGCATCCTAAAAATGATGAAATAATAAAGTGATTGAAATTAATAGTCCAGGGAAGGTCCTTTTGTAATATTTTCCATGTTAGTAGCCCAAACCAGGCTGCTCTGGACTAATTAAAAATGCTAACATACATGATTTATTTTTCATTTCTTCAAAAGTGAGGTACAGCACATCCTGTGATGATCCCATACTAATCTATATTAAATAATTTGGGCTATCAGATTATCCTTTTGATTTAGAGGAATCTCTTTAATACAAGTTTGTCAAACTAAAATTTTAGTTGGCCTTTAAGTACCAAAATGTTTTTTTAAAGGATCATTACTTTACAGCTGGAAGTAACCTTTGAGATCACCTAACTCAGAGGTGTCAAACGCATGCCCTGCAGACCACATGCAACTTACAACATTCTTTATGTGACCTAAACTAGATTAAAATGTAATTGGGAGATATTTTTTTAAAAATACAGTAAAACATAGATAGTGGTAATATGTGGTTTTTTAAGTCAATATGAGGCCTGCATATCATATGTATCATACATTAAACCATATGGTTTAGTGGCTCCTGTTTCTTTTTGAGTTTTACATCACTGATCTAGTCCAATTCCCTTGGTTTTTTCAGTTGAGAAAACCAAAGCCAGAAAGTTTTAAGTGACTTACACATGATCATATGTGTAGTAAATAACTGAGTCAGAATTTTGAACCCAGATGTTCTAATTTTAAATGAAATACTGCTCCTGTGCCATGATTTTCAAGCAGTCTATATGCTGTTACCCATTGTTCCTTTTCTCTTCTTTATGCAATACTGGGCACAAAATTCCCTCTTATTGCAAGAGGTCAATGAAGGTAATTAAAAAAAAAAGATGGAAAGAAGGAAGGGAGGGAGGAAGGAAAAGAAATTCTTAAGCCTTTACTAAGTACCAAGCAAGTTCTATGTTCATAAAATTAGCACAGGAAATTATAAATGTTCTATCCATCATAATTTTCTATTTTTAGCACAAATAGTTATTTATTAAGGATTGTCAATTCTATGACAAGGAAAGAAATAGAGTGTGGTTAATTATTGATCATTCTCTGACCATCTGTGCCAATTATTTACTCCATGTCAAATTATCTGTCACTACTCACATTTTCCCAGACTGCCTTTCCCTAATTTATAAATCCTGGGCTCAAGGAATGCAAGTTAATTCTTATCCAGTATTAGCTAAATTGAAAAATGACAATCAGTGTGGTCTAGTATAAAGAATAATCGATTTTAAACCAGCAGAACTGGGTTCAAATTATGATTTGCCACTTAACTACCTATGTGACCTTGAGCAAGTCAACTTCATCTCATATATAAAATGAGGAAATAAATAACTTAAGATTCATTCTAACTCTAAATCCTGTGATCCTTTCTCATTCTCAGATGCTATGTAATACATTCCAATGCCAGACAGGAATTATTTTTGAGTTTGGCTACCCTCCTTTGTTTTTTTTCCTCAATCTCCCCACTAATGGAAGTAACAGATAGTTGCCTGTATGTGGAAGAGGAGGAAGATTTGAGAATTCGGTTCTAGTCCATCCCAGTTGTGCCATCTATTATGGCTCTTCAAACTATAGCACCTCATTTTACCATCATAAAATGAATAAATAAAAAACAAATGAAATCTTGAGAGAAGTATTATAAACTACAACAAATTCTATGTCTTTAAAGATCTTTTTATAGTTATTTCTCATTTTACAAATTGCTAGAAACCATGTAAGTCCTTAGAACCTATCGGAAGGATTGGTTTGCTGCTGAGCCCAGGGAAGATCAGGTTTCAGTTGAGATGACAGGCAATAGTATCTATTTAATGGCAAAAGGCCCTCAAGTAATATAAGTATGATCAAAGAAGATTAGTGTCAACATACTTCATAAATTTCCAATGTCTGGTGTGTAGAATGTAAAATTTCAAAGGAAAAATAATGATTCCCAAGACAGGTTTAACATTAACAGTAGGAAGTCAACATAATTATATTTTAGCTTCTATTCTACATCCACAACACAGTCTTCTAGACTACTTCAGTAGCTCACCTGTTTTTTATTTTTCATGTGGCTAGCCACATTCACTTATTATTTAGGGAGTAATGAGCCAAGCAACCAATTAAACATATACAAACAATTTTCCAAGAACTTCCACTGGTCCTAATTTTAATTCAATGAAATGCTAGTTCTATTTCTGTCTGGTTGCACAGAAACTCTACTTTAAGTTATGAAACCAAAAATATATCATCAAAAATTCAGTAGGTGTTTATACCACATAGACAATAAGCTTCCTAAATGTCTTTATTGCATGCCTTGTGCCACCATTGGAGAAAGGATATGGATATATATTTCCATCCATTTTCTTTCATCTCTCATCATTAATGAAGAAAAATCTAAAAGGGTAGAATTGGATATGATTAATAATGATGATGATGATGATAGTATTTATATAGTTAATATTACATGCCAGGCTTTCTGCTAAGCACTAAAAATGTTATTGTATTCGATCCTTACAAATGTACTCTGAAAGGCAGATTCTATTATTATCCCCATTTTACAGTTGAGGAAACTGAGACACAGAGATTAAGTGGCTGGTCCAAGGTTAAACAGCTCATAAATGGCTGAGGCAGGATTTGAAGTTGGGTCTCTCTGACTCCACATCCAATGCTGTATCCATTGCGCCATCTAGTGGTGACCCTAAAAACCTCCATCTAGTTATAAAATTAACTTTCTTACACAAAATAGGAACTGATAAAACTATTTCAGGATGATAATTAAATAACTTTATATACACCATGGAGTTGGAGACTTTGGTCTCTCAAACTACCATTCTAAAAGTATACAGTTGGTTGTGCTTCTAATCATTATTAATCTTTTTCTGAGGAAAAAAATCAAGTCATCCCTTTTCCCCTTTCCATTGACTGTGGGAATAATATTCATGATTCTACACCTCATATATACAATTTCTTTTCAGTTACGAAGACTTTTTACAAGGAAAAAGAATAGATACTCTAAGATAAAGTTCTAAGTCTGATGAATAATTTATTGAATGAGGATACATTCCCACACGGATTTTTTTTTTTTTAAACAGTAGAGACCTTTCTGTAGTCCGGAGCTCCTCACTCCTAGGTTCTAAAGTCTCTCTGCAAAAGGAATAACCTATTATTCTGCCAAATCCCTTTTTATATTCAGCATTCTTACTCTTCTAGGATAGCATTTCCAAACTTAATCAGGCAAAGTCTTACAAACAGAAAAATAGATTACAGTTCGTAGAGTAATGGAAAAAACTGAACTAGGAATTAGGAGACCTTGGGTTCTAGTTGAAACTCCCCTTCTACCACGTAATAAGACTTAAAGCAAGTTACTTAATGCTTCTAGGTTTCAGTTTCCTCATCTGTTCAATAAGGGTTTTGGATTAGGTAATCCTAAATTACCTTCTTACAGCAAAAATTTATGATTGTGACTAAAAAAGAAATCAGTCATAACCATGAGCACCTATAGTACTAGATACATTAAAGTACTTAATCAATATTTGTTCATTGATTGATTTGGTAAGACAACATTTGTGTGAGTATAATATTAGAAAATACAGCTACTGCTACATGAACTATCAATGTCCTGAAATATAAGGGCTTCCTTAACTTAATATGAGACAGTGTTTGGTAAACCACTCCCTACACTTTTGGCCTTCAAAATAATTGTCTGATTAAAAAATAAACAGAAATGTCAATGTATGAAAAGTATGAAGGTGGAGTATTCACAACATTGATCCTAACATGACCTACATAATCTGGGTATATAGCTGCCAAGTCACGAGCTAGACAGGTTAGACCAGCAGATCAGGCGGGAGAAGTCATAACACTGACGGAGGAATTCACTGAGAACTCAGAGTTGCAGATGAATGTTTAGCAGCAGAAAGTCCTTGCTTAAATTGCCTTCAATGTCGTACTTATCTGGAATGAGCACTGGAATAGGGTCATATTTATACTATCACCATTGTAAAAGAATCAGAAACACACTTGATTCACCTTTATTTTTTTTGAATAATATTTTATTTTTTCCCAATTACATGTAAATTTTTAACATTCATTTTTCAAAATTTTAAGTTGCAAATTCTCTCCTTCCCTCTCTTCCCCTTCTCGCTCCCTTAGAAAGTAAGCTATTTAATATAGGTTATAGATGTGTAATAGGGTAGCTAGGGAGCACAGTGAATAAAGCTCTGGGCTTGGAACCAGGAAGACTCATCTTCATCAGTTCAAATCCGGCCTCAGACACTTAGTAGTTGTGTGACCCTAGGCAAGTCATTTAACCCTGTTTGCCTCAATTTCTTATCTGTAAAATGACTGGAGAAGGAAATGACAAACCACTCCAATATCTTTACCAAGAAAACCCCAAAATGGGGTCATGAAGAGTCAAACATGACTGAAATGACTCAATGACAAAAATATAGGTGCAATCATGTAAAACATTTCCATATTGGTCATGTTCTCACATTTATTTTTAGAGGATATTTAACAAATGCCTTTTAATGATGGTGACCTTAAAATGTTTGTTTTATAATGAATTTATAAATAGTCATAAGTACAATAAGTCATACCTGTATAGCTGATTTTCTGGGGCTACTGTCATAAATTTCACTTGCACATTCTTTCTATGAATGCAAATATGGTTCTAATACTTAAACCATGGAAAGTTAAAGCAGAGAAATAAAGCTAATGACAAATATCCCTAATAAATATTAATATAAAAATATCTAGAGGGGGTAAAACAGCACATTAAAAAGATTACAGACTTCAGGTAGACTTTATACCATAGAAATAAGGTTGATTTAATATTAGGAAAATCATAAATACAATATCATCGATATTAATGATAAAAAAATTAAAAATTACATGGTTATTTCAGTAGATGCAAAAAATCATTTGACCAAATATAACACTCATTTATATTTTAAAAAAATTAAAAATTGGAATAAATAGACCTTTCCTTAATATGGCAAATACTATCTCTCTAAAACCAAGAGCTAGCATTATCAATAATGAGATGACACTACAGGCCTTTGCGATAATATTGAATAAATCAAAATTTTCCATTGTCACTACTATTATTATATTTATTGTAGTTTTAGAAATGCTAGCTGCAGCAATAAGACAAAAAAAGGAAATTTGAGGAATAAGCAAGGTCAGAAAAAGAACCAAAACTGCCTCTTTTTGTAGGTGGCATGATATTCCTAGAGACTCAACTAAAATTAATGGAAATGATTGATAATTCAGTAAAGTAGTAGAATATAAAATAAACCCACATAAATATTAGCTTTTCTATATACTGCCAACAAAATCCAAAAGAAAGAGGCAGAAAAAAGTAATTCCATTTAAAATGATTATAGAATGTATAAAATATCCTGGAGTCCAGATATCAAAAAACAGACAGGAATTATATGATTTCATTTACTAACAAACACACTTTACAGAAATAAAGACAGACCTAAATTATCAGAGAGGTATTAAGTGATTATAGTTGGATTGTTCCAATGTAATGAAAATAACAATACCACCTAAATTAATTTACAGGCTCAGTGCAATTCGACCAAAACTGCTAAAAACCAAACAAAATAAGATAGGACTAAAACCAAAATCAACCAAACAAAAAACTTACTGGGACAAACAAAAGAACAAGAATCTTAAAGGAAATTATGAAAAATAAAAGGAGGAGAGGGGAAGGAAGGGCCTGGTCATATCAGATCTCAAATTATATTACAAACCAGTAATCATCAAAACTATCTGCTACTGGTTAAAAAAGATTAATCAGTGGAACAGATTAACTACAAAAGACTCAGAAGCAAATAAGCCTAGTATGATGTTGAGAAACCTAAAGTTTCTAACTACTAGGATAAGGATTCACTTGCTATTTGATAAAAACTGCTAGGAAAGCTAAAAAGCAGTCTGGCAGAAATTAGGTTTAAATCAACAGCTCAAACCACATATCACAATAAACTTCAAGTTGATACAAAGTACTGTATCATAGGATGATAATAGGATCGTACATCTAGAAGGGGACTCAGAGGCCAACTACTCCAATCCCATCATTTTACAGATGAGAAAACTGAGGCCAGAAAGTTTAAATGACTTTCCCAAGGCCATACAGTCAGTAAATGTCAAAGGCTGCATAAACAAACTAGAGGATCAGGGACAGAGAGGCCTTTTACAACTCTGGATAAGGAAAGCAAAATGATTACAGGAAATAAAATAGACAATTTTGAAAAATTTCTGCACAAACAAAATCAATTAGAATTAGAAGAGAATCAGTTGAAAAACATCTTTGAATGAAATTTCTCTGATTAAGGTCTGATAGTCAAGATACATAATGTAGTGATAAAAACACATAAGAACAAAAGATATTGATCAAAAGATATGAACTGGCAAGTCTCAAAAGAAGAAAGACAAAACATCAGCAAGCACATGAAAAAAATGCTCTAGGAAAATAAGATAAAATTAAAATGGAAAAATTTTCCAAATCTCTAATAATGAAAATAAGAATTTTTAAAGATCTGAGGCTCTATCTTACAACTATCACCTTGGCAAAGATGACAGGAAAAATGATGATTGTTAGAGGTGCTGTGAAGGAAAGAACAGCATAAAAACACTGTTGGTGGAGCAGTGAGGTGGTCCAGCCACTGGACAGCCAAAATTCACTAAACTCTGTATACCCTTTGATCCAGCTCTAACATGTCTATATTTTCTACTCCAAAGAGATTAGAGAAAAACAGAAAGTATTAATAAATACAAAATTGTTTATAGTTGCACTTTTTGCTATAGAAACAAAGTGGGTGCCTTTAAATGGGGGAATGACTGAACAAATTATGGTATATGAATGAAATAGAATATTATTGCATTGTAAGATGATAAAAGGGAAAGATTCAGAGGAACTTGGAAAGATTTATATGAACTGACAAAAAGTGAACTAGGCAGAGTCAGAGCTATTTGTACAAGAACTTCAACATTGTAAGGAAAAACTGCTGTGAATGTCTTGAGAACTATGATCAACACGATATCCAATTACAAACCTCTTGATAGAGGTGAAATGAGGATAAATGAGAGGTACAGAAGGAGACATAGGTTTTCAGACACAGCCAATGTGTAGATTTTTTTTTTTAGTGAGGCAGTCGGGGTTAAGTGACTTGTACAAGGTCATACAGCTAGTACGTGTCAAGTGTTTGGTCTGAGGACGGAATTGAACTCAGGTCCTCCTGACTTCAGGGCCGGTACTCTATCCACTGCGCCACCTAGCTGCCCTGCTAGATTTGTTTTGCATAACTATATTTATCTATTACCAAACAGAGGGGTTTGCATTTGAGCTTAGAGGAAATAACAAAACTGGGGTTTATCGAGTAGGGGACAAACAGGATTCCCATTTATTAAGCACCTATGTGCATTTATTTCTGTGAATTTTTAAGCAGCTCTTGCACATTAGGCACTCTGCTAAACACTATACTAAGAAAAGCAAAAGGCCATTGCTTTAGAAATGTCACCTTGGCAGCTGTGGAAGATGGATGTAGACAACAGATTTGAAGTAGGGAGACCAGTTAGGAGACTATTGCCATGTGGGAGGTGATGAGGTTTTGAACTAGACTGATAGTTTTGTGAGAAGAGAGAAGGGAAGACATGGGAGAGAGACGCTGTGGAAGTAGAATTGACAAGACTTGGTAACCGACTGGATTTATGACTATAACAGTATTGGTTATAAGGAAGTCTTAGGGAGATCCAAATTAATGAGATTAGAAATCAATCTGAGTATTTGAGAGTATTAAAAGTAGCTTTTTTATCCATATTTTCATAAATTTGCATATTTTACATACTCATCAACTCACACATATTTTCATAGATGTACATGTTAATAACGAGTCAAGAGCTTTTTGTCCAGACTTGTGATTTCATTGTTGTAGGGAAGTTCAGTGAGGAAACCCCTCTGTTAATGCAGATCTTCACCTTAAAGTGTTAGAGTTTTGGGGAGCACCTAGAGGTTTTGTGATTTCTTCAAGTTAATCAAACAAGTATGGGGCATAGGCAATGCTTAAACGGAGTTCTTCTTGACTCCAATGCCTGGTTCTCTGTATCCAGTCTGCTGTAGTGTTTTTCACTGAGTTCAGTATTTCCTTAAAATAATGAATCTGTACTTTAATCTCATGTGAGAGCTTGCTAAAGATCTATTTTTCCTGTTTTTACAAGAGAATTATGAATGGATGAGACTTTTGGGGGTAGTGATAGTATTAAGAAATAGGGTATGCTTACAGGAATATTCTTATCCAATTATCTTAAATCCTAGTTTTTTAATACTGACTTTAAAAGTAATTTGAGAAATAAATTCTCATTCAGAAATTAGGGGATACTCCCATTTCCCCAGTAATTTCAGTAACACTTTTCCTGCTGTGGCTCAAACCTTATCCTGATCACAACTCTTAAAATAACTTTGAATCATCTAAATAATTAAACAAACAACAAATATTTATTACATTACATGCTTACTGTGTGTCTAGCACTTGGGCTAATGAGATAGATTTTTACTTTACAATCAACTGATGTTAGAAAGTGGTTGGTGGGCACCCTCTCTCAGCTGACAGTTTGCTTCTAACAGGCAGATATGCACCTAAGTTCAGTAAAAATGAGTATGTGTAATATCCTCATCTGTAAAATGACAAGATTGGACCGAATAACCTTTGAGGTCCCTCCTAGCTTTAAATTTCTGATCCTATGGGGATAAACAGAATACTAAACTGCCATTAAAACTAAATAAAATAAAACTAAATGAAATCTTCAATTTATATTTATAAATCACATTCAAAGGAAAAGGGAATATTATTAATAGATTTACATATATATGTGTATATATACATTATATATATATATATATATACATATAAACAACTTGTGTGTATACACTCCTACTTGCAGGAATAATAGGAAGTTACTGTAATTTGAGTGGGAATGGTAAATGATAATAATAATGAAAATGGATAATAAACTTTTATAGTCTTACACCTCACATCTCCCCATGCACTTTGCAATCTAGTCTCACTGCCCTCCTTGCTGTTCCTCACACAAGACAATCCATCCCCCAGCTCTATGCGTTTTCAAGGTTGTTCCCTATCTCTGCCTATTAGCTTCCCTAGCTTCCTTCAAGTCTCAGTTGAAGTCCCTATCTTCTGCAAGTAAATTATCCTGATCCCTCTTAATGCTAGTGCCTTCCCTCTGTTGGTTATCTCCAATTTATCCTCTATATATCTTGCTTGCTCATGGTGGCTTGCACGTTGTCTCTCCTATTCCATTATGAGTTCACTGAGTGTGATTCAGAGTTGAGGGCTACCTAAATGAAACTCTCTTCCCCTATTATCATACTCTGCTCCTTCATCCCCATCCACCTCAGCCCTACCCTACTTCTGTCTCTCTCATTCTGTCTTTCTCTTCCAAAAATGCTTTCTTGAACTTCATTCTATTTGCTTGTTATTTCCCTTGAGACTGTTGTCCTTTTGGTCTCCCCCAATAGAATTTATTAATTTGTCTAGCTCTCTAAAGTAATTTTTAGTAATTTGATTGGTATGACATTGAATAAATAAATACATATGTATTATTTGTCATTTTATTGTATTGGTCTTTCCTACCCAGGGACAAAGGCAGCTTAGATGGTGCAGTGGATAGAGTGCCAGGCCTGGAGTCAGGAAAACCTGAGGTCACATCCAGCCTCAGAAACTTACTAGTTGTGTGACCCTGGGTAAGTCACTTAACCTTATTTGCCTCAGTTTCTTCATCTGTAAAATGAGCTAGAGAAGGAAGTGGTAAACCACTCTTGTGTCTTTGCTAAGAAAATCCCAAACAGGGTCATGAAGAGCTTGACATAACTGAACAACAACAAACCCAGGAGCAATTCACATTTCTCTAATTGAGTAGGTATATATTTTTGAAGAATATTTTATAGTTGTAACTATACAGTTTACACGTGTTTATATATATGTATATATAGAGAGAGTTTATATATTATATGTGTGCCTTGATAGGTAGATTTCTATATATACATTCTATAGTTATTTGGAATGGAATTTCTTTTTTTAATCTCTTCCTACTGAGCTTTGTTGGTAACATAAAGAAGTGATGATGGGGCAGCTAGGTGGTGCAGTGGATAGAGCACAGGCCCTAAAGTCAGGAGGACCTGAGTTCAAATCCGGCTTCAGACCAAACACTTGACACTTAACTAGCTGTGTGACCCTGGGCAAGTCACTTAACCTCAATTGCCCCCCCCCCAAAAAAGAAAAAGTGATGATGATTTATGTGGATTTATGTACTGAAACTTTGTTGAACTTAACAATTATTTCAATTAACTTGTAGTTGATTCTAGTGTTCTTTAAGCAAATCAGCATCACCAGCAGAAATTAATAATTTTGTTTTCTTTGTCTGTTTATTCCACTGATATCTTTTCTTGTTTTATTGCTATACTTAGCATTTCTAGCTCTATATAAAATAATAAGTGGTAACAATGGAAATTCTTCCTTTACCTCTAAACTTTTTGGAAAGGCTTCTACTTTATCCCCATTATGTATAGTGCTGACTGTTGGTTTTTGGATAGATACTATTTACTATATTAAGAAAAAAGGCTAATTTATTACAATGTTTTGTAGTATTTTTAACAGAAATGGGTGTTATATTTTGTGAAAAGCTTCTTGCATCTATTGCTATAATTCTGTTATTCTCCTTAATATATTCTATTTTTTCTTTTGCAATTTTCCTGATACTAAATCAACCTTGAATTTTTGGTACAAATCCAGCCTGGTCATGGTGTGTAATCTTTTTGATATGTTGCTGTATCCTATTTGCTTATATTTTATTACATTTTTTCATTGAGATGCATTAGATATATCGGTCTACCGTTTCCTTTTTCTGTTTTGTCTTGCCTTTGTTTATGTATCAAGACCTATTTATATCAGAGGAGTTTGATTGGATCTAATTTACTAATTTTTGAAATAGTTTATGTAATATTGAAATTAACTTTTAAAAAAATAGAATTCACTTGTAAATTCATATCATCTTGTTGTCTTTTTCCCCCTCTTTGGAAATTAATTTATTTGATTTTGCAATTTCTTTTTCTGAGCCTCAGTTATTTAAATTATCTGTTTCTTATTATGTTAATTCAGGCATTTTATATTTTTAAAGTATTCATCCATTTCATTTAAATTGTCAGTTTTATTGACACTTAATTAGGAAAATAGTTTCTAATTATTTTCTTTATTTTGTTTTATTTGCTGTGAATTAGTTTTTATTTTCAATATTGATAATTTGGCTTTCCTCTTTCTTTTAAAAAATCAAGTTTTATATATACACACACACACATATATGAAAACTTCTAGTCCTATTAATTCAATAGATTTTTGTTTTTAATTATATTCATTTCCTCTTTGAATTTCAGAATTTTAATCTTTAATTGGATTTTTAAAGTCTGTTCATTTTTCTAGTTGTTTTAGTTGCATAAACAAATTCATTGATCTTTTCTTCATCTCTTTTGTTGATGAAAGTGGTAAAAAAGATAAATTTTCCCCTAAGGACTGCTTTGACTGAGTTCCAAAATTTTTAATATGTTGTCTCGTTGTTGTAATTTTCTTTGATGAACTCATTTATTGTTCCTATGATTTGTTCTCCAATAACCAATTTTTAAAGCATTATTATTTATTATCTAATTAATTTTAATGCTTTCTCCAAAGGCCTTTTGTTAAATATAATTTTTATTGCATTGTGATTATTAAAAGATGTTTTCTATTATTGTCTTTCTGCGTTTCTTTGTGAGGGTTTTATGTCTTAGTACATGGACAATTTTTGTTAAGGCATCATGCAGTGCTTTTCTCATTCAACAATCACCATAGAACTAGCATATCTAGCTTTTCTAAGATGCTATTGAGGTCCTTAACATTTTTGTTTTTTTTGGTGTTGTTAGATTTGTCTTTTCTGAAAGGGACACATTGAGGTACCCAACTATTACAGTTTTATGATCTATTTATTCTTGCAACTTTTTAACTTTCCCTTCGATATTCAGATGTTGAACAATTTAGTGTGAATGTTAATTAGTTATGCTAATTGTCTATGTTGCCTTTAAGCATAATATAATTTCCATTGATCTCTTTTGAGTCTATTTTTGTTTATTTTTATTTGTTTATTTATTTATTGAAGGCTAGTCAATGGGGTTAAGTGACTTGTCCAGGGTCACACAGCTAGTAAGTATCAAGTGTCTGAGGCTGGATTCCAGCCTCCTGATTCCAAGGTTGGAGCTCTATCCACTGTGCCACCTAGCTGCCCTGAGTCTATTTTTGTTGTTGCCTTTTCTGAGATCATGATTGTTACCTATATTTTTTCACATGAGACTTTGCTCTAGTCAACTAATTTAACTTTGTGAATCTTTGTGTTTTGAGTGTGTTTCTTATATACAACTTATTGCTAGATTCTGTCAATCCATTCTGCTATCTTCCATTTTGTAGGTGAATTAATCCCATTCACATTGACAGTTTTAAGTGTTAATGGTTTGTTTCACCCTCTTTCATATTCTCTTACTTTGTTCTTATCTTTGCTCTCCAATCCCCTTTTTACAAAGAAGAGGGTGGTGAGAGAGGAATATGCTTAGCATTAGTGATCTATGCTTGATGTAATATGTTTCTATTCTCCTACCCCTCTTGTCTTCTAGTCCCCTCAATCAGACCCAATCACAGGTTTTTACCCTTTCTTTCTTTCTTTCCTTTTACCTTTTACCATCCCCTTTAAAATATTTTCTCCATGATTATAATTTGTTTTGTTTATCACTAATCTCTCCCTGAATCTACTCTCCTTATTCCTCCTCCTTCTTGGTCCCAGTTCTCTCTTGTTTTCATGTTGAACTGAAGGTACATCTATGCCCAACTCTTTGTGTGTGTATATTTGTATGTATATATATATATATATATGTAGTTCTACCCTTCATAGTTGAAAGTGAGGTTAAAAGGGGGCCCATTGTTCCCATCCCTTTCTCCTTGTTTGTATTTTTTAAGCAATTTAATCATATGGGTTAATATGTCCTCCCTCCTTCACCCCTTACTGCCTCCAATACATAATACTACTACTTCTGAGAGCTCTATCTTACTTAACTCCCCTCTATGATCCCCAATTACATAGGATTTGTAAGGGACAATCCTTTCATGGTCTTTTCCAATTGCGCAAATGTCTTTACCTTTCCATGTTTCTCTTGACTCCAGTATTAGCATTTGATAATCAAAAGGCATTTATTAATCATTTAGTATGTATCATGCACTATGTCAAATTCTGGGAATACAAAGAAAGACAAACCCCCCCAAAAAATATTTCCCTAAAGCTCACATTTATGTGTAGTGAAAATAGGAGATAATTTTGGAGGGAAAATTGGGAGAAATAAAAAGGTTCTTGCAGAAGGTGGGATTTGAAATTGAAGGAACTCAAGAAAAAGCCAGGAGGTGAAGGTGAGAAGGGAGGACATTCCAGGCAAAGGGGACAGTCAGTGAAAAACCATGGATTCAGGAGATGGAATATCGTACAGGAGGAACAGCAAGATGGGATCATGGAGTACATGGAGACAAATCACATGGAAAAAGCCTGGAAAGGCAGGAAGGAACCAGACTGTGAAGGATTTTAAAAGCCACACAAAGGATTTTATTTTATATTTGCTCCTGTAGGTAAGAGAGAGCTAATTATTTTTGTGTATGTGTTTGTCAGGAGGTAACATGGTCATATATGTGCTTTGGGAAGATCAGTTTGGAAGCTGAGTAGAAAACAAACTGGAATGGGGAGATAATTGTAGTATGCAGGCCAACCAGAAGAATATTGTTATAGTCTTAGGTGTGAGGTGGTGAGGGCTTGCTCCAGGGAGGCAGTTGTGTGAGTGGAAAGAAAAGGATGTATTTAAAAGATGTTGTGAAGGTGGAAATGGACTTGGAAACAGATTGTATGTTTGGGGTGAGAGTGAAGAGTAATTAATGACACTTGGGTTACAAAAGTCTTAGGTGAGTGGCAAGATGATAGTGCCCTTGAGAGTAATGGGGAAGGTAGGAAGAAAGAAAGGTTTTGGGGAAAGATAAGGAGTTTTGTTTTGGATATGTTGAGTTGAAGATGTCTGTAGGTCATCTTGGTTAGAGCTTCAGTAGATAACTGTCCCAGCCCCAGTTGGCCAGCTAGAAGGCTCTGTAGGTTCAGAGTGACAGAACCAGCGGCTAACTTCTACTCCATTCTCCTTGTCATGATTATTCATCTGGGACTCAGCCTCAGTCCATCCTGTTCTAAGGTCAGAGTAACAAAGCTGTATGTTCACTCCTGGTCCTGACTCACTGCTTGAGTACACAGCCACAGCCTCCAGCTACCATCTGCTAAATCCTCCAACTTGTTCAAGGTTGTGTCAGAGAGACACAGCTTCAGGTTTGCCCCTATTTCTGCTTCCTTCTCTGGCCTATAGCTGGAAGCACTGCATTTGGCTTTCATGGATAGTACCTTTTTCCAGTGCCTACAGGTCTCAGACTGTCTCCCTGTGCTGACTTGGGCTGGAAAAAATGACGTGGTGTCCACTTGGATTTCCTAATCACCACTTGGTGATTAGGTCTTGGTCTGGTACTCTTCCTTGATATTTGTTGAAGTAATGAGAGAGAACTGGGCCATACTATTTCCTCTTACTAATCCATCTTTGCCAGTCCTAGCCTGTCCCAGAAGACAATGGTTACCTGTTTACCACCACTAGTGTGGAATATACCTTCTTGCATTCTTCCTCACTTTGACACACACAGCCAGGAGTAATAATAACCCTTGCTTCTCATTGCCACTTTCTGCCCTTTGGGAGCCTACTCCACACCTTCCCTTCCTCACTACTCAACAACCTTTCCCCTTTTGAGGTTTATGCTATCATTTTTCTATGTTAGTCAGTGGTCTCTAAAGTTGGGTGTGGGATAAAAACATCAGAACTTTTGTTTCTATTTATTTTTTATCATTAAAGAGAGAATCATGCTTTACTAATAATTAAAAAAAATGAAATGACACTTCGTGCGTATGTCAGACTTCTATACCTCACATGTGGTATGTGGGTATCCCAATGGAAGAGTGGAAGTGCTACAATACAAAAGGGTTGACAGTGATACCCTCACAAGTTCATTCAATTTTAGCATATTTTGATGTACTGCAGATTAGTTATATGCAATTTAATGGATTTTTGTATTATATTATTTAGTTTTAGCAAAGCTAGACTTTACAAAATGGTCAGAGAACCCATGGATTGACGATAATACTAGTAAGTTAAGTACAGGTAAACAAAAAAATGGCAGCAGTGACACGCCCCCTACTCCTAATATAACTGCTTTGTCAGTCACATTATGAGGTAAAAACCTGATGACTTAATCAGATCTGACAAAGTCTACCAAAAAAGATTAAAAATCATCAATAATTATTTGAAATATTTATTTACATCCATTATTGTTAATATTGAATTTACCTCAAATGTATACAATGCTTTGAGAGATTAGTTAATGATAGTATGGAGCCATGATAATTACCAGGCATAGGAAACATTCTTATCTTTGAGGGTATGTTCTATCTCCATGATCCAGAACTCTGAAATTCCTCTGGTCATAATTTCCTCTATTTCCATCTTTTCTCCCTACAATTCAATTTTTCTCATCTATTTTTCATGGTCATTGCAACTCCTCCTTTCTGCTTTTCTACTCTATCATCCCTACTCTGGCTTCACTTTCCTCCCTTAGCAACCTTGACACCGCAGTTAAATGATGAAATTTTATGCAACCCCTATATCCCCTTGTCATATCTCAGCTCACTTCTTTCCAAACTCCAACCATAGATTATCCCTATCATCTTCCTTTTCCACTTCTCCTTAAATGCTAATAAACAGTGCGTTCATGTAATGTATATACAGGGTCCACTACAAGCCCCACTCCCCTCTACACACATACCCATTGCACAGCAGTCCTTTTCTTCTTCCTTGTTTGACTAACACTCTCCAACCTTGTGTTCTAAACCTTATCTTCAGCTACCATCCCTCCTCCTTCCTTTTAGCAGAGGGCCTTACCTCATACTTTACTGAGAAAACAATGATGCTCTATTTCCATCATTTCCATATCCTCCAAAATTCTCTATCCCAAATCTCTTTGACATAATTTCTCCATTCTCTTCTCTTTTGCTCTAGTCTCAGAGGAAATGGTCTTTTACCTTGTAAAGGTTAACACCTCTACCCCTTTTTTTCATGTCATCACCTTTCTGATGTCATGGTCCTCTTCGAGAATGAAGGACTGTGAATAGTAGTAGCTGCCCCACTGGGGACCCAATTGGCCAATCCCCATTGGGCAATGCAGCTTCTTCCTTCCTTCTTTCCTTTCCTTCTTCCTTCCTTCCTTCCCTCCCTCCCTCCTCTCCTCTCCCTCTGTCTACACAGGGAATGATACCCTTACCTGCAGGTGCTCTGCCCAAAGGAATACAAATTTTGATTGCTGAAACCTCTCGATATCTTGGGGTTAATGGCCTAAATTTCTTTTTCAAGGACCTTGCCTTAAACTCAAATCACTCTTATGGATTAACCAACAATAGGTCCCATCCCAAGCCTCATTTGGTAATTTTTTGGGCTCTGATGGCTCAGAGTGAGTGTAAATAGCAATTGTTTCTGTTTTGGCTAGAAACCCTGAGGATCTTCCCCTCCCAGATTGATTTTTTTTTTTTACTAAGTAAAAGAAGCCTTTCTTTGCCTCGTTTCTTATCTATCCTTAATCACTGAATGTGCGTTGCCTAAGACAAACTGAGACTTAGATTATAATGGCCAAGGTCTCCCACTGCATCCATGGCCATCTCCAGTCATCTTGATCTATATCTTGCTACTGGACCCAGATGACTCAGAAGGAGAGAGTGAGTCTGGTGACTTTGCATAGCCCTACCTCACTTAAATCCAATTCATTTGCAAGTCATGATATCACAGTACTCTTCAAAAATGAAGGATAAACAATTTCAACCCCTGATAGGAACTTGTAGAACTATTTACCTCTAATCTTTAATCTCTCCATACTCCTAGGTAACTATAAACAAGCCAAGATTTCAAACATCTTTGGAAAACAAAACAGCTTTCACTTGATCATGCTATCCCTTTAGGCTATTTTCCTATACTCTCTCTCACATTCAAACTCTTAGAAAAAGACATAACAGGGGCAGCGAAGTGGCACAGTGGATAGAGTATAGGCCCTGAAGTCAGGAGGACTTGAATTCAAATCTGGCCTCAGACTAAACACTTGACACTCACTAGCTGTGTGACCCTGGGCAAATTACTTAACCCCAATTGCCAAAAAAAAAAAAAAAAAAAAGATGCTCAGATTCTTATAATCTAGCCATGGGTTCAGATTTGGGGGCAGCTAGGTGGTGCAGTGGATAGAGCACCGGCCCTGAAGTCAGGAGGACCTGAGTTCAAATCCGGCCTCAGACCAAACACGTGACACTTACTAGTTGTGTGACCCTGGGCAAGTCACTTAACCCCAATTGCCTAAAAAAAAAAAAGAAAAAGAAAAAGACATAACAGGAATTGCCTTTGCCTGTTCACCTACCACTTGTATCTCTACCTTTCCCCATTTGTGTCCAACCCCATTTGTGGTTTTTTTTGTTTTTGTTTTTGGCAAAGATATTGGAGTGGTTTGCCATTTCCTTCTCTAGTTCATTTTGCAGATGAGGAACTGAAGCAAACAGGGTTAAGTGACTTGCCCAAGGTCATACAGCTAGTAAGTGTCTGAGGCCAAATTTGAATCCAGGAAGATAGTCTTCCTGACTCCAGGCCCAGCACTCTATTTGATGGGGTGCTAATGATGGAACCCTGAAAGGAAAAGACCATGTGTTTGGGACCTGGACCCCCAAAGCCCTGAACCAAGTCTCTGGCATTTGTCTGAGGCATTCAGGCCCTCCCAGTATAATCCTTTTAACTACCCTATCATTGCGGCCCTCATGTCTGCACCTGGCCCACTGGCTCACCCCAGGCCACTTGCCACTCCTTAATCCCATCCAGATCTTCCCACTTCTGTATAGAAGTGTCCATCTTGCCCCCATCACTCATATTCTTAAAATCTGGCCTGCTTGTATTGGCATCACAAATGGCTCAGACTCACTAGGAATCTCACCCACCCCAACCAGTGTTTTAATAAACTACTTGCACTGAAAGAAGGCTTGAGTGATCAAATTCTTTCGGGGCAGACCTGCGCTCTTTACCCTTGCATTTTGGGGTTCCCAAGACCCCTAGACCACAATATATGGTTCCCTGACCTGGAAACTGCCTAATCCCCTCAAACCTTTCTCCAGCCAAGACCAAAAGGTATGTAAGTCTTCCATCTCTCTATCCCTTTCTCACTCTGCAGTTGGGGTCACCCTCCAAGTACCTAGGAGGGCTTGGAGGTACTTTTTGGGCCTGACACTGTCAGGTTCCATTTAGGTCAGATAGTTATGAGGCTGTCTCGGACCAGCCTGATGTTCTCAGGCTCTTGGTCCTGACCTGGGACACCAGGTCATAGACCTGGGCACACCTTCTGCTGCATGGGGACGGATTCCCTATCCAGAAGCATACGCTCAGTTCTCTTAATTCTAAAGGATGCTAGAGAATTGGGAAAACCGCAGGTGCTTTTTGGTTTTCTGAAGCTTACTTCCTACCTCTACCAAGATCCTTCTTCACAGAGGGACTCCCTGTCCCTTGCCTATACTTACAGGATCCCCCTTCTCTTCTAGCCTCATGGCCACCAGATCTTTGCAGCTGGACTCCGAGGGACTTCCCCAAGCTTTGCCCCTACATTAGAACTGGAAAAAGCTCAGTGTCCAAGACCTTGAAAAAGAAAGCTTTGTGCCTGGCCTCAAGACGCTTTAAAGGACCAAGAAACATTCTTAAGATTCTTCTTCCTATAGTCCCAGCTCTGACCAGGCTAAGGGTACAGTGAAAAGTTAGAATGCCAGAAAACAGCAGATTCTGGAGGTTTTGTGATTGATCATCAAGGAGTTCTGAAACATCTCCTTACAACCTGGTCATTCCCTTCCCTTGAGTCAAGATGGTATCTCAGTGCAGGGAATGCAGACAGCCCTGGGTTTTTCTGTTAACCCCTCTCATCCCAGATCAGACTAGGAGAACAGAGTTTCACCCTTCCCTCCCACCTTCAAATTCACCCTCTCCCACCTGGTGAAAGGAAGGAGGGGGAGCAGCAGCAGCTACAGTGTGGGCCCCCCTGGTAATAGCCTTGGGCCCCAGGGCACCCTGTAGCCTGCCCAGAAAGCCTAAAAGCATCACCCAGACTCAGCACTTCCTGTTCACCACCACTACCACCCCCAGCAGCTGTGGGGAGAGAAGAAAGTGAGATGGGCCAAGGTGGAACAGTGGACCTGGACCCCAAAGCCCCTGAAGAAAGTCTCTGGCATTCATCTGAGGTATATGGCCCCTCTCAATATAATCCTTTTAACTGCCTTTTCATTGTGGCCCTAACTGTCTGCACCTAGCCCACTGGCCCACCCCAGGCTATTTGCCACTCCTTAATCTCATCCAGATCTTCCCACAGTCTTTCTGTATAGAAGTGTAGATCATAATTGCCCCCATTAAATTGCTCATATTCTTAAAATCTGGCCTGCTTGTATTGGCATCACAAATAGCTTACTCACTAGGAATCTTGCCCACCCCAAATGGTGTTTTAATAAACTACTTGGACTAAAAGGAGGTTTCAGTGGTTGAATTCTTTAGAGGTAGACCTGTACCCTCTGCCCCTGAATTTCAGGGTTCCTAAGACCCTGAGACAGCAACATATCCACTGTGCCACCTAGCTGCTCCTGCCACCTAGCTGCTCCTATGCCATTAGACTTTAAGCTTAGCTTTCTTGACTTTATCTAGAGTTTGCCCTAGAACTCCTTTTAATCCATTGTCAGCACATTTCTGCTAATGAATGAATTTTTATCACTTTTGTCTTGTAATAGCTTCTTAATAAAGGTTCACTAAATCAAACAGCTAGAGATGTTTTTCTCTCTTCAAAGAGATTTAAAAACCCAAAATAATTTTCCTTCTCTTGGAGAAAATTCACATTATCAAGTATATATTTATGCTACCTATTTCCAGATAGAGAGGTGATGGATTCAGAGTGTAATTGAGGCTTTTTTTTTTTACATGCTAATGTAGTAATTTGTTTTGCTTGACTATACACCTGTAAGGGTTGTTTTTCTTTGGTTCTCATTGGGGAAGAGAAAGTGGTGGAATGGAGAGAATTTGGAGCTGAAATAAAATTGAATTAAAAAAAGAAAGTGTTTACCATTGTCAAGATGATCTTGATATAAACAAATCCTGGAAACCATTAAAAAAATCCTTAACTCAGTTTGATTCAGTTCAACAAACATATGTTAAATATTTGTAGAAGGCTGCTAAGTAAGACACAAAGTTTAGATAAGTCATGGTCCCTTCTGAATATTCCTGCAAAAGTAACCATAGTATAAAAGTGATTTAGCAAAGCATAGATAATTATACTTAGATCAGAGAATAAGAACTGGAAGGAACCTTAGATGCCAACTAATCCAATTGCTTTATTTAGTAGATGAGAAAACTGTAAGGAATCTTTTTCAGTTTCAATAGTTATTAAAACCAAGTATGTAAGTAAACTGAACCTAGAATGGGATCTAGATAGACTGTTTGTGTACTCCTTTTCTCTGATTCAGATGTGAGGTTCAAATGAAACCGTCTCCCTACAAACTTGTTTCCTTCTCCCTTCCTTGTATATATAATCATCTTCTTGTTAATTCTTCTTTCTTCTTAAGGGAGAGACAGAGTCAGTGTTGCCAGGTAAGTCAAACTCCTGACATCACTTTGATCACCATAAACCATGGTGATATAATCAACGTCAAAGGAAAGGTTGCTGGTCATAAAGAGTTGAGAGCATAGAAGTGGCAGTGAGGAGTATGTTTACTCCTCCTCCTCCTGGCAGTGTTTTAGAGCATATGAAAGGAGATTCATACAATTCTGGTGTAGGTGGCCAGGGATACAGTGTGTTCTGGAGAAGGCCAGGTTTCCCTGAGTACAAAAAAACATGGGAAAAGTATGAAAATAAGTAGAGTTTCATAAGCATATATATAGAAGAGAATTTACAGAGGGTATAATGGAAGGGGAGAAAAAGATAGCTACTCCAGAGGAGTTGGTCTGGAGTGAATAGGAATGAAGGAATAGGGAGCAATAGCAGAAGAGAGTTTTAGCTATAAAAGGTTGAAGCATTATTGATTTTTTTTACCCTTCCCAGTATGCAATTGTTACCCTGTACCAGATCTCAACTAATGAAGGACTGAGATGATGTTGATTTTCTTACCCTCTCGGTGTCTAAGGCACTGCTTTAGAGCACGAGTTGGCAAACTATAGTCCATGGGCGAAATCTGGCTTCCCATGGTTTTTTGTATGGTCCATGAGCTATGATAAGAATAGCTTTTAGATTTTTAAATGGTAGGAAAAAAAAATCAAAATAAGAGCAAGATTTTGTGACACATGAAAATTATATGAAATTCAAATTTGAGTATCCATGAAGTTTTATTGTAACATAGCCATACTAAATTGTTTATATGTTATCTATATCTGCTTTTGAGCTACAATATTAGAGTTGAGTATTTGGGACAGATATAGCACTCCTATCACTT
This sequence comes from Vombatus ursinus, assembly GCF_900497805.2. Taxonomy (NCBI): domain Eukaryota; kingdom Metazoa; phylum Chordata; class Mammalia; order Diprotodontia; family Vombatidae; genus Vombatus; species Vombatus ursinus. The sequence continues at coordinate 16,081,814 of NW_020954592.1, forward strand.
CACACTGCTTCTTGGCACACTACATATTGCAGTGATATAGTCATAACTTGACAGCATTTTGTGCCAAGCATATCAACATACTGCCACATTTTTTTTTATTACCAGTGCATACCCATCATATCAAAACAAGAAAAGTGGACTTCGAATGGAGGGCTTAGACATACAGTGGAATGTGTATTATTTTGTTATAGAAGTAGATGGCAAAGCACCCTTTATTATGCAATGACTCAATAGCTAAGCTAAAAGAATACAATATATGTCAACATTACCAGTCTAAGCATTTGTCACAATATTCCCAACTCATAGGGAAGCAATGGTAAGAAAAATTAGAAAATTTAAAATGGAATATCTTATCACATGAACATGAAAATGAGGTTACAATTAAATTTCCAAGTAGCACATTTGATAGCCAAGCAAGGAAAGCTGTTTACCAATGGCAAGTTAATTAAATTGTTTGATTACAGCAGCCAAAGAAATGTGTCCAGAGAAAACAAATTTGTTTAAGACTATTTGCCTTTTAGCTCAGTTAAAATTATATACTTGTCAATTGATGTCAGTATTTGGCAGTACCTATCTGTGTGAAAAGACCCACTCAATGATGAAATATATAAAATGTTATAAGAGATCAAGACTAACAGATGAATATTTGCAATCAAATTTGATGATCAGGAATGCTAACTTCAAACCTCAATTAAGTGAAATATCTCTCTCAAAAAGAATTCTATTCTTCTCATTAGTAGACCTGTATTATGAAAATTTGTAATCAATATTTTATAATTTCATCAATAAAAATTTATGGAAATGTTTTCTTGCTTATTATATAAGTACCTATATAACATCCTTGATTTTGTTTCTTGACTTGCATGGCCTAAAATATTCACTATCTAGCCCTTTATGTAAAAGGTTTATTGACCACTGGTTTACAGGGTTAGTGGATCTTTGGACCTTTGACAATTGATGATCTAACTTTCTTCTCCATAATTTTAAATAAAAATATGGAAAACTAGACATATGTAGACTATGAGGCTTTGGAAACACAGGAGTAAATCACTACTTCTATGGTTCTAATTATTTCTAATGTATATTTAAGCATGGCCTAGTGAGGCAGTATGGCACAGCGGGTAAAAGGCTCAGGCTGAAGGCAGTAAAATCTGAGTTTGAATCCTGCCTACAATATTTACTGGCTCTGTAGTCATGGACAAGTCATTCTCTTTGAGTCTCTGGTTCATAATCTGTAAAACTGAAGTAATACCTATATAATACATACCTCACATAATTTACCACAGGTATGAGGATCAAATTAGAAATGCATATAAAATTGTTTGCAAACTTTAAATTGCTATATAAATGTCAGCTAGTCTTAGAAAATATTGTTTTGTCTTATTTTAAAAACTCATTTGCTTTCTCTAGTGAAAAAACTTCAACAGTTTCTGTGAACAAAGAAAAAACTATTTCATTATTCCAGTGCATTGTATATCTTTATTACACATTTTTCTTTCTTTCTCGGTTTTTCCATTTCCTCAACTCAGGTCACTTAATGAGGTTAAACATACTTATACATAATTCCTTTATAAATATGTCCTCATACCTGAGGCTATTTCCTAGCTAAAAACTTCATTTTTCCCCTTAAAAATATATTTCCTCAGTAAATAGTTTGCTGTATAATTTCCTAGTTGAAAGTTGCCTGTTTTCGGTGGCTTTAGTCAATGTGTTTACTGAAGAGAAATCAATGACAAAATAACAGAATTTTTATATTTGATTTATGGGTTTTGCATGCATCTTCAACTCTAAAGTATAATGATTTTGTAGTGTATATTACATTTTCCTTAGCTAAGCGATATAGTTTTGTGACTCATAATTGTCTATTATGGCAAAGCTCTGTGACAATAGAGGAGGCAATGTGGCAGCTTAGTGGTGAGAACTAAAGTCTAAAGCACAGAGTCAACCATAAAAGCCATACAAAGGATGAAATAACTTGCAATCAAATTTTTCAATCTAGCTCAGAAATTAAATTGTCTACTTAGCCAAAGAAATGAAGTACCATGTGATACTAAAAGAAATCACATTTTCCTTTAAATACTAGTTCAGTTTCAAATGACAATAAAATATAGAAAGTGTTACTTGGTGCCATTTTAAAAAGAACATTATTCTTTTCAGCCTAAACAAACACACAGTAGTTAACATATTCATTTCATATTTTATTAATGGTAACATATTATACTTAATAATAAAGTCAATATATACTAACAACCAGAGTTCCTTATGAGCATCTGTAGTCCTTTTGAAAAACAGAATCCATAAAGTTTCATCATGCACTAAATTATAAAAAAATGAGACATCCTTTAAAATAAAAGATATTTTTAAAAAAAGATTGAGCCAGGACATAGAAATGGCATGCATTTTACTTTTAAGTATACTAAAATGCCAAAGAGTGATTAAAATTGAATGCAGACATTTAATGGAGTGATTATTCTAGTGTCCCTGCTAAGGGAAGATTTGGTCTGAACATAACTCATGGCCTCAAAATACCTGAGAAGTTATATTGCTAAAAAATAAAAAGCTCATTCCTCTTGAGTCCATGAAAGCAAATAAAATAATGTATGATATTTTTAAACACACACAGGCAAAGCCTAAAATTAAAAAAAAAAAATAAACAAAGTGTGCTTTAAGAAATCAGGCCTTGAAATGAAACAATCGTTGAAGTTTGTGAATATCATCATGTATTGTAATCATTTATTTTTTCACGTCTTCACTGCTTGGATCTGATCTGGTGACAAGAAATAAAAATGAACAAGCATAAATTCTCACATGGCAAAAATGCACAAAGTAATCCCAAAGTACAGATAGCATATTCCATATCTATACATATTACACACATTTTTATAAAGTTTTATGCTATCACTCTGGAGATAGTGGTAGTATTTACTACACTGAAATGTATAATAAAATAAAATGTAAGCCAACTATACTGTCTAGTGGGTACGGAATGTTTTAAAAAAAAGGTATTTTTAAAGGGGAGGAGGGGAATAATTTATAGTTCTATAAAAGGAACACTTATCTTCTTAAGGTTTTACTAAACAATACACTAGACTTTGTTGGGTATCCAAGAATGCTGCCTTTGTTTTTTAATAAATAGGTGGTTATACAAAGCCCCAAAAACAGGACATAAGAGAACAGGGTCTTAGAGGCCATCCAGTCCCTTTCATTTTATACATGAAAAATATGACACTGAGAAAAGGCAGTTTTTCAAAATGAAGCTTAAAATGTTAAATATGTACAAGATTTGTCACAAAATGAACCAGAATTCTCTCTGAGAGGAAAAAAAACAAAGTAATCCAGTCTCTTAACTTTATATTTTACAATGTCCTCTTCCACAATTTAACTTGACATAGATGTCTTTGGTCAACATATCAGCAATTATGTGAACTAATGAATATAATTTTCTTTATTTGTTATTTTCAAAAACAGCTTAAGGTTAGGTCCACAGTGTAGACACATTTAATAAATGTCTATTGAATTGAATTATGGAAGATATCTAGAGAATTCTAAGGCTCAGCTAAAATGCTGCTTCTTTTATGAGATGTTCAAGGATACTTCCAGCCCATTGATTGAGCTTTCCTTTTAAAATTCCCAAAATACTGTTAAACTTTCTTATGTGCTTATCATTTTGTATTTTGTATTATTGTCATATGTGTACATCTTATTTGCTGTTCTAAATTATAAAGCCTTAGCAGTAGTGATGATATGTTATTTATCCTTGTAACCCTCTCACCATCTAGCACTAGCCTTGCCTATGATTGTAGATACTAGGTAAATGTTTGATGAATCTGATGATTAAGCCATGAAAATATAAGCTGCCTAGTATTACAAAAGTCAATATAACAAAGTACTTATGTCCCCAAATGAACTTATAAATAAGTTTGAATGCTAAGATACACAAATGTTATATTCATAATTAAAAAAAAAACACAGCAATTTAATAGTCATCAAGGCATTTCCCTTATGATTTTGGATCACTACTGACGCCTAGTGGTTAATTCAAAAAAGAACACGTTTTTAGGAAACCTGGTATTGTTCTTTTTACTTGTAAAGACAGTCCTGAGAAACATATTCCCTTCCCCAGTCACCTTTGTAATCATCAGTAAGCATGTGTAAAATGACTGGCATCAACAAGCATTTCTATGTGGTAGGTATGATGCTAAGTACTGTGGAATACCAAGAGAATACCAAACTATCACTGGTCTCAAGGAGTTTATATTTTTAATGCAGAAGCCAATATATAAATAAATGGGTACATATAAGATACATGTAGAGTACATAGAAGATAACTTAGAGGGGAAGGCTCTCACAGCTCAGGAAACCAGGAAAGGACTACTGCAAAAGGTAGCATTTGAACAGTCTTGAAGGAAGCTATTGAATCTAAGAGGTGGAGGTGAGAAGCCAGGCATTCCAATCCCAGCTTTGGGAAGTCAGTTCAATGGTCTGGAAATGGGAGATACAGTGTTTTGTGTGAGGAATAGTAGGTAGGCAATGGTTGTATCACAGAATGTGTATAGAGGACCACAGTGTAAGAAAACTGGAAAGGTAGAAAAAGGATAGGTCAATGGTAAAGTAAAGGACCTTATTTTTGATCCCGGAGGGTAACAGTTTATTAAGTGTGTGTGTGTGGTAGGTAACTTGATCAGATCCACACTTTAGGAAAAAGCTTTGGTAGTTGTATGGAAGATGGATCAGAGTGGAGAGAGACCTGAGGCAGGGAGATCCCATTAGAAAGTTATAGCAACAGTTATGTGAGAAATGTTGAGGGCCTGAGGAATTGAACTAGGGTGGTGACTGTGTGAATGGAGAAAAAGGAACATATAGGAGAGATGTTGTGAAGGAAGAATGACAAGATGTGACAACTGACAGGACATATGAAATGAGAGAGAGTGAGGAGATGATGATACTGAAGTGTCTGGCCAGAGTTAGGCACACCATCATTGCCTTTATAATAGAGTTTTCCTCTATGCAAGTTAATGGCCCCATGTGGGAATTCCACAAGGCCTGAAATTGTTTGAAATCAGTTTCTATAAAGAAAGTGCCCACATCAGTGAGGTCACAAATCCATTGAAGAATTAGAGTTCTAAAGTATAACATGAGTTTAGGCCACTTTGGGCATAGATGTGCTACTATTTACACAATGATTCTTCCGATGGTATTTACCACGCAAAAGAAAAAAAAATGACAAAGCTCTGACCAAGAAGTAGAGAAAAGGGAGGTTTAAAACATTAAGTTCTTGTTAATTCATTTCATTCATTATTTTACCCTGACTATAACAGGAAGAAACTGTATCAAGAGAGCTAATTAAGATCTCAGAGATCTTAATTATTGATTGTAAACATTAGAAATGAATCAACCAAGATTGACAAAAAGCACCTGGTATCATATGAGTCCTTTTGAGAGGAGCATCTTTGAACTTACACTAGATTCTGCTACTATTTACAATGCAAATTTAGGTGAAAAAATGTTTCTGTTTCCTTTCTCTCAAAATAAGATAATATTAACTAACCTATCCATGAAACTATCTTGATGAGTAGCATAAAAATACATCTATAATTCAATTCAACAGACTTTTAAATACCTATTATTTTCAAGGCACTGTGAGCATAAATATTACATTCTTCATAATAATGTTACCTATAGGAGTTGGAGAGAGAGGGCATGCAAGATTCACAAAAGGACAATTTGGTTCACAATATTAATGTTATTTTCCTGTTATTAATAACAAATATTTGAAACCAATTGCAGAAATATGTTTACTGTCACAAGTTTTGGGAAAAAATGTTAATTATAATTTTCATTTCTGGTCACCTTACACTTACAAACTTTTTCTGCACACAAAACCTTAAAAATATAAGAAAATGGAGTAAGATTCTGGGTACTTACTCTGTAGCTTTTTCTGACAGCAGAATTAAGTGGAAGTAAGGGAAAAAAGACAGATGACATAATCAAAAGAAAACTTAGAAAAGAAATAATTGAGTAGAAAGGAAACAAAGGGATGAATATATATAAAATACCAGATGTACCTTGTAACCAGTCTACACCTTCTTGTAATCCTTCTCCCTTAATGGCATCACTAGCACTGAAATATCAAACAAATTACAAATCATGTAAGTGTATAAAGAATTATATTTTAAGTCTATGTACAGAGCTGTCATAATTCAATTATCACATATTCTTCAAGTTTTATAAGTAAAAATAGTAGATAAAGCATCTATTCAAAGTAAAATATGAGAGAGCTGTTCATAAAACCCATTAAAATTTTTTTTCTCCATTCTTTGTCACTTTTATTCAGTAGTTTTTTGTGTTTTTTTTCTCTCTCTCTTATTTTGTTTTTGGTGCCATACACGGCAAGGAATGTTTATAGTCCAACTGTTATTAAAACATAAATACATTAAATTTTTGATGAACAGTTTTGCCACCCTCAAAAAATGCTACTTGTTATACTATACTGACCTACCACCAACAGAACATGCAATTTCAGCTGTTTTTCCAGAATTGACAATAGATTTGTACTGAGAGATTTACACTGAACGTCATTTGTCTATGACTTTTCCCTCTGAATAGTATTTATTTTTAAGGATAGTGTTATAGTCTGACCATGGAACTGGGTCCTTTCTCTGTCTAAAGATAATTGACATGTACAGGGACCAAACTTATAATTAGTCAGTAGAAAACTCTAATCAAATGAATTTTCCAGACTGTCTTCCATAACATGTTCACTGTTTTACTGATAGCCACAATCAAGTTATAAAACTGATAAGAATATAAATTAAGAGACATAATGTCATAAATAGAAGTATATATAAGGAAGACCTAGGTCCAAATCCTTCCTTTTTTGATACATGATGGCACTGTGACCAGAGACAAGTTACTTAATTTTTAGTGCCCAAGACAATTAAGACTAGCAATTATAGGTAAACTGCTGATCTGTAGCACTGGAGGGAGTTTCCAATCTTGCTGAAATCACAAATCCTGTTAAAAAGATAAAGTGATTTAGACCATTTTATGAAGAACTAAATACGCTATCTTTTTAACAAAAATATGTACACTGAATTTAAGTGTGCCTAAAAAGGTATACTGTATTTTCTGTAAAAGTTTCTATTCATTCATTTAGGTTCTTTTCAAAGAAGAAATAAGGTACTGTAAGAATAACAGGTATATGTAATTAGGTCTTTCAGAACACCAAGCTTCCAATTCTCATGTAATCACAACTGATATTTACATAGAACTTTGTGGTTTGCAGCTAAGTGGTAGAGTGGATAGAGTGCCAGGTCTGGAGTCAGGAAGTCCTAAATTCAAATCTGGCCTCAAACATTTATTAGCTGTGTGACCCTGGGCAAGTCACTTAACCCTGTTTGCCTCAGTTTCCTTATCTGTAAAATGAGCTGGAGAAGGAAATGGCAAACCACTCCAGTAACTTTACCAAGAAAACCCCAAATGAGGTCATGAAGAACTGGACAGGACTAAAAATAACTGGACGACAACAAAAAGTACTTTATAGATATTAACAGTGATCTGAGCTAACAAAGATCACAGGGTCATAGCTTTAGATCTGAAAGGGACCTTAATGAGCTCACTGAATGTTACCCCTTTACTTCACAGATAAGAAAACTAGGGTATTTAACCTCTTTCACATGGTTACTTAGCTAGTGTCTTGAGGCACAATTTGAATTTAGGTCTTTTTGACTCCAGGTCCTAAGCACTGTATCTACTGCATTAACCAGCTGCCTACCCCAAACCAGAAATTATTTAGTTTAGAAATTCAGAAATTATTTGATACTTAGTAAAGTATCAGAATTTGGCTTGTTATTGAATAATTTTAAGGCAGAAATAAATATCAGAACACTTAGCCCAAGAAAACAATCTGACTTAAAGTTTCTTCTTTCTCCTCCATTACTCAAACCTCAGTAGCATTATTCTTACCTTCTCTCTAGTCACAGAAAAAGTGATATTCCCATTTCTCATACAAAAGGCTAATTCTTTTATTTGTACCCTAGTTCCATTAGCTCCTATTTTCCACAGAATCTTGCTCCAAAAGTTATCCCCTTTCTCATACATCTTCAATCTTTTTCTCCTTCCATTTGTCTACAAATGTGTTTGGGTCTCACTAATTCTTTAAAAAACAAAGAAACAAACAAACTAACCTTCCCTTGACTCATTTAGCTCATTAATCTGCTATCTTTTCCCTCCTCATTTTCCTATTTAAACTACTTGAAAAATTTGTCTGCTTCCATTTCCACAATACCTATTTTTTTCTCAATCTCTTATTTGGCTTCTAACCTTACTATTCTATAGAAAGTTACCTAAGCACTACACCCAATTTTTTTTTTTTAGTACTCATTCTTTATTTGTAGCTCTTGATACTATTAAACATGTCATCCTAATACTTTTTCTTCCTTTGGCGTCAGCACACCCACATAGATCTCCTATCTTTTTAATCATTCCTTATTTGTCTTCTTCACTAGTTTTTCTTCTGGATCCTTTAATATGGACATTAGGGGTACTGCCCAAGGATTTGCATGATACATATATAAGTGTTCATGCTATTTTATAGTTGTGGGGAACTTTTGGTGAAGCAATAGACTTTGCCAATGCAGACTGACAACCATTTTGTAACTTTAGAAACTTAGAAAGCTTGCGTGGGGTCAAATAATGACTCTATTTCAAAGGCAGGACTTGAATACAAGTTTTTGACCTCCAAGATCATTTCTCTCTTCATTACTCACTATTTTCTCTACTCATGCTGCTTCTCTACTCAAACTCTATGCACTGCCTCAGCTATCTCATATGCTCCTACAGTTTCGCCTACCACCTGGATAAGGATGACTCCTATATCTCTGTCTCTAAACTTTGTGCCCAATCTTCTTGACCTCTTCACTGCTTCTAACATTGTTGGCCATCCCCTCCTACTAGGAGATCACTCTTTTTCTTTGTTTTTTTAGATATATTACAGGTAGATTATTAGACATATTAAAGGCTAACTGCTTCTGTCTTCATAGACATTCAGTTACTAAGGTCTCATGAAGTATAACTTTGCAGTATCTCTTACATTATTACCCTTCTCTTTAATCCCATTGCCACTACCCTAGTTCAGGCTGCAATTACTATCTTCTGAAATTAAGCCAATATCATAGAATTTGTTTATCACAGCACCTTTTGTAATATCCTGGAATGAATGAGAGCACTGGGGGAAGAAAACATTTAAAGGGGAAAAAAGAGAAAAGAAGAGGTGAGGGACACTAGAGAAAAACTTTGGCTACTTCACTTTTTTTTTTAACCTGTAGCTGTTTTTTTGGGGGGATATTTTGTTAGATAAGTTTCAATAATTTAAATCAGCAAGAAATTGTTTTCCAAATATTCAATAAAATCATTTCTAAAAGCAATTAATGATTTACAAGTTCAACCTTATTAGTTTTGCCTAACATCTTGCATTAGTGCCATAATAATCTTTGGAATATACAATACTGAAAAATAAACAACTTAGTTTTCAAAGAAGCATCACATTATTAATGTCCAGCTAGTCAGTGTATAAAGTACATCTTTACTATGTTGTAGTCCAGAAAAGAATGATCAAAGCTGAAAAGTGTGCTTTTTTTTTAATTAGAAAGGAAAGGCAAACATAAAACTTTACCAAATATGCCATGGTTTATCTTTGATGTTTTCTAAAGACAGCAACTGAGACACTTTTACAGATGTTACCGCATCCCTAAGATCCATTTTGTTAGCAAAGAATAAAATTGGTATTCGGCGGTGCTTAATATCTGAGAAAAAAACAAAACAAAACAAAACAAAACAATACTGCAATCATTCTTTAAGTCCGCCATTATCTTAAAGTTATCAGAAATGAAAACAAAATAGGAAAAATGCTTAACATTTGTATGTTTCTATATTCTACAAAATATATTTTAAAATACATACATATGGTCATGAGATGATGAAATTTATGTTTTACTACAGGCAGCAGTTCTGAACCAAACCCAAGGTGGAAGACAATGGAGAGTTATAGATTTAGGAGTTCATTAGAACTTTGGAGAAGCAATTAGGTGCTTGCAAAAAGAAAAAAATCTCATCTCACTGGCATCACAAAAAAGAAGTACACTGGATTTGAACATTAAGAATTTGTTCCAAAGATTTTAGTTTATAGGGTAAATGTAAATTTCAAGAATATATTTCTTAAATTTAAAACACAGTATATTTCAAAAGTAGCTTTGAAAAAGCCCTGAGTCATGGTGTGCCTTTAATGTAGCAAAGAAAAGCTTTAAAACACTGAAAAAATAGTAAGCAAATGAAGCAAAGGGAATTATGTATCTGTGTCATATACTGCATACTTATAAATTTTGGAAAATTTAACTACATAACTACAGTGCAATGTAGTTATTATTACAAAGTACTGGAAGATAAAATCACTCACCTGGATGATTCAAGAGAATATCAAGTTCTTCTTTGGCTACAACCATTCTTAATCTGTCACTACTATCGATGACAAAAATAATGGCCTGGCCTTCTCTGTGTAATATATAAAAGTGAGGAGAAAAATTACAATTGATTACACAAATTACCAACAACTCTACTGGTAACAAATTAAGGTTTCCTCTTTGATAAATATATGTTCCTCCAAATACACTTCACAGGAGATGTTGCTTTTAAACACATACTTCCTCCAAGTATAATCCCTAAGGACCATAAAAAGTTTTTAGAATATAGCATTCAAATTTTGTGTAGTAAAGTTGGGCAAATTTTTCAGGCAAAAACTTCAGAACATTAAAGAGTAATGATAACAACTGACATTTATCCAGTGCTTTAAGGTTTGCAAAGTGTGCTATATACATTTGCTCATATAAATCTCACAACTTAACCTCCCTGGGCCTTAGCATTCTCATCTATAAAATGAGGCCTTTGGGGTCCCTTCCAGCTCTCAATCTCTGATTCTAGAAGTCTATGAACCTCTGCAGGTAGGTACTACAAATGTTTTTCTACATGACAAAAATGTTTTTCTACACCTTGTTTCCTACATGACAAAAATGAGGCTCAGAAAGGTCCAATGTCTTGGTCCACAGTAACAGGCCTAGGTAATGACAGAGATGGAATAGAACCCAGGTCTTTTTGACCCAAACTATGCCACACAGCTTATTTTAAGCATAGCAGGGTCTTAAGCATGGTAGTATTTTTAGATGTGATTCAAATTAATTAAAAGTCATTTGCATTAGTTTGTATGTCTTCCCATGCTTCTCTATATTCATCTTGTTCATCTTTCTTATAGAATAGCGTAATAATCTTTCTTTACGTTCATGTAACGCAGTTTGTTGACTGTTGGATTCCCCCAACTATAAAATGATGGGCATCTACCATGTTTCCAGTTCTCTGCTACTACTAAAAGTGTTGCTATAAATATTTTGGTGTTTATGAGACCTTTCTTTTTATTACCAGTATTCAAGGCATAGGTATATACTTAGAAGATGGTCTTCTGAGTCAAAGGGTACGGACATTTTGGTCATTTTAATGGCATAATTCTACATCACTTTCCAGAATGTTTGGACTATTCCCATCTTTTGTCATTATTGCAGATTTTCTAGGTAAAACTTCAGAATTGTGTTGATTTGCATTTTTCTTATTATTAGTGATCAGAAGTGATCTCTCTCTCTCTTTTTTTAATAGGCAATTGGGGTTAAGTGACTTGCCCAGGGCCACACAGCTAGTGTCAAGTGTTTGGTCTGAGGCTGGATTTGAACTCAGGTCCTGCTGACTTAAGGGCTGGTACTCTATCCACTGCGCCACCTAGCTGCCCAGAAGTGATCTTTTACATGCTAATGGTTTGAAATTCTTTTTTTTTTTTCCTTTTTTGAGAATTCTTTGACTCCTAATCCTTAATGATCAAGCTTGGCTCTGAAGAAGAGACATGAAACCGTATGTACCTCCTGATCTTTTTTACAAAGGTAGGGGGCAGTAAGTGGGAATCCCACATGTAATGATGAATTCGGTTGATATGTTGGTTAGTTTTAGTGAACTTTTTTCCCCTTGATATTCTTTGATATTAGGAATGGTTTTATGGGAGAAGTAGCTATCATAGATTCATAGATTTAGAGATGGAAGGGACCTTAGAAGTCATCAAATACAACCCCCTCACATTAGGATATTATAACTAAAGATATTAAGTGACTTGTTCCAGGTCACACAAGAAGTAAGTGGCAGAGCTGGGATCTGGACCCAGGTTCTCTGACTCCAAATTTTTCCACTGAAACAGACAGCAATAAAAATTAAAAGAAAAAAAGTTTATAGTTTTCCAGGAAATTATACTGTATTTTGGGACAATTAGAGTATGAAAATGTTGACTGATTTTATAGTTGTGTAGCAAAGTTATGGGTGATACTTTGATACTCAATTTCTTGAATAAGAATATCAAAATAAGTCAAAATGAAACGTAATTAAAAACCTCTAAAAATTTCAAGTACACTAAAGCAAAACAATCAATACCTTAACAATGTTGTTTCCTAAAAGACTAGCTTTATAATAATATATCACAAAATCAATTGTATGTAATTTCAACTAAGACACTATGACATTATGTGATAAACCTTTCAAAAGAAATATTGCTCAATCTATAATTCAAACATAAAACTTCTAAGTGGACTCTTTCTCTCATCTAGTAGATTTCTGAATATAAACCATGGATTTCTGTTATGTTCAGTTTGTTTTTTAAAAGTGTATATTAAGTGTAACAACGTAACAAAATTGCTTTGTGTCCCCTCCTGAATGTGTTTTCTTCTGTATATTTTTAAAATGTATTATTTCCTCATTTAATGGATTTTGAAAAAAAGAACTTGGCATACTTTAACCAAGTGGAAAAATCTGAGAGAAGTTTCCCATGCTGTCCCAGTTCATCTTGTTCTATCAAATATCACAATAAAATTATTAGTGCCTAAGAGGAAGTTAGTATCAATATTTAAAAAAAAAAAACCATAGAATCGACAATATACGTGTCTGCATAGTAATATTATACTCACACATAGGCAGCATGGTGTAGTGGAAAGAACACTGAACTGGAGTCAGAAGGACCTGGGATTGAATCTTGGCTTTTCGCATTTACTAGCTGTGTAACCCCAGGCAAGTCACTTCACCTCTGAAAGCCTCAGTTCCCTCATCTGTAAAATGGGGATAATAATATTCATACTACCTACCTCCTAGGGTTGCTGTGGGGGGAAACACTTTGTAAACCTTAAAACACTATATAAATGTGAGCTTCTACTGTTATTTTGCAGTAGGGCAGTATACACCAGTCAATATCAGAATCTAATCCCTCAGTTATTACAGTTTTTAGACAGCACAACTATACATATTATAAAAGCAGTGCTGAGCATAGCACCTTGTACACAGGGGCTTCTTAATAAATTTTTTAAAAAATTAAATTGAATTTGCCTGACTACTGAATCATCTTGCAGATCACAACTATGCTCCTTCCCTTGAGACATTATATAAATTAGGAGAGAATTTAAAACCATATGCCACAAATCCATTCAAGTGTATTAAAATTAACATTTATATAATCTACTATGATTTGCTATTAAAACAGAAACATCCACATCATCAACTCACATTGATACTGATTCAAATCAAATGCTACATATGCTTCTTAAGCACTTACTATATATGAATAACTCTGTGTTTGGCATAGAGGGCAATATGAAGAAAAATAAGGTACAGTCTTTATCCTTAACAACAGTATTAATGTGTATATGTCCAAAATAATACAAAAATAGGATTTTAAGTACATAGAGGAGGTATAATATTCTATGGAAATTAAGAATTTACTTACTTGTAATAATGTTCCCATAGGTTTCTATATCTCCCTTGACCTGACATGTCAAACACTGTGAAAGACAAACTGCAAAAGAAATTCCAGGCAAAACTATGGTCACTAATTGGAAATGTAGTTAATTTTTTCAAATTAAAAAATATCTCTTGGATGAAAGTTTTAAACTGAAGAAGCTTTAATTTTCCAGCTAAATAAAGTGACAGTGAAATGGGATAAGTATTGCTAGTAAACATGGCTTTGCACAATATGGAATATAAAAAGAAACGATCTTTTTACTAGTCAAGTTACCAGAATTAATTTTAATGCTAATATATAATAAAAATTAAATGAACTCCACCTTTTGATAGTTTTCAAATTATTTGTTTTGGAAGAAAAAGGTAGTAATTGAGATTTATTAATCATTTATAATTTCAAGTAACAATACAATTAGAAATTTTTTTAAAACTAACCTGAAGCAAATAAAAACCAGGAGTACACTGGGATCCTGAATTCTCAAAACTGATAAAGGAATGTGAATTTGGATCTCAGGTTATATTTCTCACCAAATTTTATAACCACTGTCAAAACCAACATAGAAGCAGCAACCTAGCTAAATTCTCCCAACAGTTTCCTCCAAATAACATGAAAATAAAGCCTCAAATCGATATTATTGGGACAGAGACAACAAAAGGTTGGGGTAAGACATTTTTCTAGCCTAAGACAACTTAGGAAGTTGGCAGGAGAGATCTATGACATTGGGGTGGGGGCCAGCCTGGAGTTCTGCAGCTGCAACAACAGCTGTGGGCTTTGGAGGAGGCTATGACCGCGACAGCAAATGCAGCAGCAACAGCAGCAGCTTTGGGAGCTCTCAGACCAGAGATGGAAAGGAGATTGGACAAATAGTCAAAGAGATTACAGGGGGTTGACCCTGAGCTAACACTGGGTACTTGACCAGGCTCTGTTTGACAAATCCGTTGCTGCCACTGCAGTTCTGGATTGCAGTTGCAAGGTGGAGAGGAGCAATAGCACTTTGTGGTTTCAGGAGACCAGAGGACAGACCAGGAAAACAGTGACCACAACTCTCCCAGGATAATGCCATCTTGGAAGCACCAAAAACTTGCAGACGCCCAGAATCAGCTTTGCAAAACAGCAATGCATAAAAGCCTGAAGCTTGGGACAGTGCCTCCTCATCCCAGGTGAGCAGAACCCAACTTTAACATAGAGTTCAAAGTCAAGAAATAGGCTAGAAAAATGAGCAACAACAACAACAACAACAACAACAACAACAAAAAACAACCTGACCAGAAAAGGCTACTATGGTGAGAGGAAAAATCAAGACGTAAACTCAGAAAAAGCAAATAAAGTAAAAACAGCTATAAGCAAAGATGAAAAGGAAAATAAAATGCAAATTGGGGACAAGACCAACAAGAATTCTTGGAAGAGTTAAAGAAAGAGAAAAGAGTAGTAGAGGAAAAATTGGGAAAAGAAATGAGAATGATACAAGAAAATTATGAAAAGGGAATTAACAGCTTGGTAAAGGAGGCACAAAAAATACTGAAAAAATAACACCTTAAAAACCATAATTAGCTAAATGGTAGAGGCACAAAAATTCGCTGAAGAAAAGAACACCTTAAAAAGCAGAACTGGTCAAACAGAAAAAGAGGTAAAAAACCTCACTGGAGAAAAGAATTCCTTAACAATTAGAATTGAGCAAGTAGAAGCTAATGACTACATAAAACTTCAAGAAACAATAAAACAAAGTCAAAAGGATGAAAAAATAGAAGAAAACATAAAGGATTTCATTGGAAAAACAACTGACCTGGAAAACAAATTAAGGAGAGATAATTTAAGAATTACAGGACCACTTGAAAGCCATGATTGAAGAAGGAGCCTAGACATCATATTTCAAGAAATTATCAAGGAAAACTGCTTTGACATCTTAGATCCAGAGGGTAAAATAGAAATTGAAAGAATTTATGGATTACCTCCTGAAAGAGATCCCCAAAACAAAAATTCCTAGGAATATTATAGTCAAATTCTAGAGCTGCAGGTCAAGGAGAAAATATTGTAAGCAGCCAGAAAGAAATCATTCAAGTATCATGGAGACACAATCAGGATTAAACAAGATTTAGCAGCTTCCATTTTAGAAGAGCTGAGGGTCTGGCATATGATATTCTAGAAGGGAAAGGAGCAAGGATTACAACCAACAAAACTGAGTATAATCATTTAGGGGGAAAAAAAGAATATTTTTAATGAAGTAGAGGACCTCTAATATTCCTAATGAAAAAACCAGAGCTGAATAGAAAATTTGACATTCAAATACAAGACTCAAGAGAAGGTTAAAAGGTAAACATGAAAAGAGAAGTAATAAGCTTAAACTGTTTACATTTTTATATGAGAAAATGGTATGTGTAACTCCTAAGAACTATATCATTACTAAGGCAGTTAGGATCTACATAGGCAGAGGGCACAGGTGTCAGTCCATCATGTTGGGATGATCTAAAAAAAAATGAAGGTATAAGAAAGAGGGATGCACTAGAAGGAGGAGGAAAGGAAATGAAGAATGAGAAAAATTATCTCACATAAAAGAGGCATGCAAAGAAGGGCTTTTACAATGGAGGGGAAAACGGGAGGGGGATGCGCAACATGAATCTCACTCTCATGGGAATTGGTTCAAAGAGGGCAGAATAAATACACACACACACACACACATTTGATAGTAGGAATTTATTTTAACCCATAAGGAAGTAATAAGGAAAAGGGATAAGAGAAGAAGGAGGTGATAGAAGGGAGGGCAGATAAAAGGAGGCAGTGATCAGAAACAAAACAGAATTTAGAGAAGGGAAAGGATAAAAAAGACAGAGAGAAGGATAAATAGAAGAAAACAGGATGGAGGGAAAGGTACAACTAGTAATCATAAATGTAAATGTGAATGGGATGAATTCACCCATAAAATGGAAGTGGATAGCAGACTATGTTAGAAACCAGAATCCAAAAATATGTTTTTTGTTTTACAAGAAACTCACTTAAAACAGAAAGACACACATAAGGATTAAAACAAGGGACTGGAGCAGAATCTGTTATGCTTCAGCTTAGGAGTGGCAATAATGCTCTCAGACAAAGCAAAAACAGACCTAATTAAAAGACATATTTTAGGGAAACAACATTTTGCTAAAAGGTACCATAGACAATGAAGTAATATAAAAAAAAATTTATAGCAAGTTTCTCTGATAAATGTTCTCAGTTATAGAGAACTGAGTCAAATTTATAAAAATAAGAACCATTCCCCAATTGATAAGTGGTCAAAGGATATGAACAGGCAGTTTTCAGATGAAGATATCAAAGCTATCTAAGATCACATGAAAAAATGCCTTAAATCACTATTAACTGGATATATGCAAACTAAAACAACTCTGAGATACCACCTCACACCTAGTAGATTGGCTAACATGACAGAAAAGAAAAATAACAAATGCTGAAGGGGATGTGGAAAAATAGGTACTCTAATGCATTGTTGGTAGAGTTGTGAATTGGTCCAACCATTCTGGAGAACAATTTGGAACTATGTCCAAAGGGCCATAAAACTGTTGATCCTTTGACCCAGTAATACTACTAAAGGTTTATAAACCAAAGAGAGCAAAGTAAAAGGAAAAGAATCTATATGTACAAAAGTATTTATAGCAGCTCTTTTTGTGTTGGCAAAGAATTGGAAATTGAGGGGATGCCCATCAATTGGGGAATGACTCAACAAGTTGTGGTATAAGATTGTGATGGAATACTATGGTATTATAAGAAACAAAGAGCAGGATGGTTTCAGAAAAATCTGGGAAGACCTACAAGGTGTATAATTTTTTCACTTTTTATTTCTGGTGACATGGCTAATATGGAAATATATTTCTCATGATTTCACATGGCATAAGTGACATCATATTGCTGGAGAGAGAGAATTTAGAACTCAACATTTTAAAAAAAGAATGTTAAAAATAAATAAATGAAAAAATTCCATAACCATCAGTTGCAATAAAATGGAGTTACCTGGATGTCTTGAATTTCTCTATACTGAATCCTATTGTTGGAACTATGTCTTGAGTTTGAGCCTATGAAAGAAAAAAAGTGAAGTTATAAAAATTTCAATTACCCCAAACAGGCTTTTTCTTAAGTTACATCAAAATACTCAATTTTAATAACATCTACGTCAACAGACCACATCCAGTTAAGTAAAAATTATTCTTTTGGATAATTGTCTTTGATTGTAGGTACCTTACAGCAGCTTATATCTAATATTTGCAAATCTAAGTAACATTTTGAGTCTGAATCAACATATCATATCCTAAGCTCTAGAAATGGGCCGTATAGCTTTCTTAATGTCACCACAGAACAACTATTACCTTAGTGAGGTGTTTTTATGGTAACAATGTCTCCAAATCAGGTTTTCTTAACACAAATTTTCCTTACTACAAAAACAATACAAACCAAAACCTTTCCACTCCTCAACCCATAAACTGTAATACTGCCTCCATTAATAAACATATCCTATCTTAATTTCTTTGTGAGGAAAGTCAAATTTCCTTACAGTTACACATAACTTGGTCAGACCTTTTAAAAAATCCCAAAGTTTGCCAAAACAAAACAAAACAAAACAAAAAAACCCAACAACAAAAAACTTTAAGTGTTTTAACCAAGATTATAAGCCACCATTATATAATAATGTACTGAATACTTGTCTCTGATTGAAAAATTTCTGATTTTGTGAATTTAGGATCAAACTCACTATTGTATATCATCAAATTGTCCAATATTCAAACTCAGGGGTTTTCTTTTATACTGAGAAGCAACAATTAAGAGTTATTTCATGAATTTTAAGTTAAGTTATTTGAGCTGATAATATTGTGGTAAGGAAAGAAAAAAAGGACTTTTTGTTCTCAAAACAAAGGAAGATCAACTTGATCTCTAAGTTATAGGGAGATTTACAGTGAGAAAAGAGGGCAGCAAAATACATATTCCTCGATCAACTTCTCAAAAAAACCACCCAGTTTCCCCAAATTTGCCTTAAAATTTCATCAAATGGGGGCAGCTAGGTGGTGTAGCGGAAAGAGCACTGGCCCTGCATTCAGGAAGACCTGAGTTCAAATCTGGCCTCAGACATATAACACTCACTCGCCTTGTGAATCTGAGCAAGTCACTTAATCCCAATTGCCTCACCAAAAAAAAAAAATTCATCAAATGCTTTAGCCAAAATTTAACTGAAGAAATTATTCTGAATTCCATGATATTGATCACAATGTAGTAATTATGGAGATCAAAAACCTTGTCTAGCAGCCTATAATATACTAGACCAACAGAAAAATTATTCTATGTATTTTACTTGAAACATACTTTATTAATAGTTTTAATAGCAATATTAATGAAATGTATTGATATCACAAGCTCACATTTATAATTTCTATAGAATTATATTGGCTGAACAAATGAAAAAGCATTAATTAAATGCTTATTATCTTCAAAACACATATAGTGTATATTATAATTTCTTCATAACAACCCTGAGACAAAAACCACAAATACAGAGAAAATAAAATAGAAAATACATGCTATCCTTAAAGATATCCTTAAATTTGGTCAAACATTTACCATTAGTAGGTCCTCTTACAATACTAAGAACTCTATTCAAAGCAAAGCAAATGTAACTCAGAAAAGTTTGTCCCTTGGTATTTTAACAGTCTTCTAAGAATTGAAAAAATAAAAAGAGAATTATTATAAGAACAAGCCTTTTACTTTGTATCTTTACCATGTATTTACTAAACTGTAGTGCTATGGTTCTAAAAACCACAGATATCAGGTTACCTATTATATGTAATTAACTATTAAGAATAAAATTCTATAATTATTAATGAAGTCCTGCATTTTCTCTTGATACTTTGAAGGATCCATATCTTATTGAACTCTCTCCACCAATAATTAGCAAGCATTAAACACTTACTATGTGCCAGGTACCAGGGATATAAAGACAAAAAAAAAAAATTAAACAGATCTTTATCGCCAGAAGCTTACATTCTTTTGAGTGTAAAAGCAGATGGCAACCCCTCTGTGCCCTCTCATGCTATAACAGTCTCAGATTTAAAACAACAACAACAACAACAAATGAATCATTCAAACATGAGCACTGTAATAAGAGTTAGAAGATCTAGATTTTAGTCCTGGCTCCTCTATTTATTAACTGCATGAAGGAAGAAGAGCCAAGATGTTGGAATGATAGAAAACATTCCAGTGGGCTCTCCTCCACAAGTTCCTCCAAATAGCTCTAGAAAGTACACTGGACTGAATTCTGATGAGGAAATCTGAAAAAAAAGTCACAAAGAGCGCTTTGTCCAGCCCAGCTCAGCACAGGGAAACAGTCTGTGGACTGTGGGGATTAGGGTGGAGCAGGAACCCATTCTGCAGACCACTGCAGAGAGAGGCTTTGCATCAGCATAAGAGTAGATACCTAGACCATATTGGGGCTCTGCCAGATTCCTACCAGGGCACCACAATGAGGATAGGTACCAACTAGCAGCTTTGTAGTTCACTATGCAGTTCTGGGTCACAGATACAGGATGGAGTAAGGAGGGGACCTGTGCACAGGGGTGGTGTTCCCAGGTAGGGAGGCCCTGTCAATAAATCAATCAATAAACATTTATTAAGTGCCTAACATGTACCAGGCACTATACTAAATTCTGGGTATAAAAAAGAGGCAAAAACCAGTGTCTGCCTTCAAGGAGCTTACAATCTAATGGAGGAGACAATATGCAAACAAATATATATGAAGTAAGTTTTGTATAAATTGGAAATAATTAACAAGGGGAAGGCACTACAATTATGACAGGTTGGAAAGGCTTTCAGTAAAAGATGGGATTTTAGTTGGGACTTTAAGGATGCCAGGGAAATCAGGACGTAGAGTTGGGGAGGGAAAGCATTCCAGAAACAGCAGGAGAAATTGCCCAGAGTTGCAAGATGGGAGTATCTTGTTCATGGAATAGCCAGAAAGCCAGTGTTACAGGGCTGAAGAGTACGGGTCAGAGATAAGGTAAGAAGGGGCTAAGTTATGAAGGTCTTTCAATGGCCAAACTGGAGGTTGCTCCTGGAGTTGATAGGTAGCCACTGGAGTTTATTGGGTTTAAGGATGACATAATTGGACTTGTGCTTTAGGAAAATCACTTTAGTGGCTGAATGAAGGATGGACTGGAGTGAGGAGAGACTTGCAGCTGACAAACCCACGAGCAGCCTATTACAAGAATACAGGTATGAGGGCCTGTGCAAGAGTGGTGGCAGTGTCAGAGGAAGGAATGGGGAATATTCAAGAGATGCTGCAAAGGTGAAAATGTCAGATCTTGACAATATATTGAATGATGAGGGGTAAGAGAGATGGAGAAGTCCAGAATGTGAGCATGAGGAACTAGGATGGTAGTTTTGCCCTCTACAGTAATAAGGAAGATAAGAGGAAAGTGATGGTAGGGGGTAGGTGTAGTGGGAAAAATGAGTAACATTTGGAACATACTGAATTTAAGATGTCTACTGGACATTCAGTTCAAGACGTCTAAAAGGCTGTTGCAGATGTAAGATTGGACATCAGTAAAGAGTTTGGGATAGTCCAGGCGATCTAAAAATCTTCAGGATAGAGATGGTAATTAAATCCATAGGAACTTATGTAATGACCAAATAAAGTAATATACAGGACCAAATCTTGAGGGACCACTATGGTTAGAGGGTCTCATCTGGGTGTGGATTCAGCAAAGGAGACAGAAAAGAAACATTCAGATAGGCAGGAGAACCAGGAAAGAGTGATGTCCTGAAAACTTATAGAGAATCAGGGAGTATCAGGGAGAAGAGAGTGATCAACAGTGTTGAAGCCTGTACAGAGGTCAAGGAAAATTAGGATTGAGAAAAGGCCATTAGATTTGGCAACTAAGAGATCAAAAGTAACTTTGGACAGAGCAGTTTCAGTGGAATGATAAGGTCAGAAGACAGACTGTAGGGGTTAAGAAAAGAATGAGAGGAGAGAAAGTAGAAGCACCTATTGTACTGGCCTTTTTCAGAAATTTAGCTACAAAGAGCAGAAGAGAAATAGGATGATAATTAGCAGGGATGGAAGGATCAAATGAGTTGTTTTTTTTTTCAGGATAGGAGAGACATGGGAAAGTTTGTAGGTAATAAAGAATAAGTGACAGAGTGGGAATGATAGAGGTTGGAATCTATTGGAAGAGATAGGATGGAATGGGATCACCTGAACAGGGTTAACTTTGGGAAGAAGTATGTTTACTTCATGTGAGACTGGGGTGAAGGAGGAGAAAGTGACAGAATGCACCTGAGTGACAGAAGATGAAGAAGAGGGGAAGAAGAATGGCCTCAATTTTTTCTGTACTATATGAGGCAAGGTTCTCCACTGAGAGTATGGGGAGGGAAAACCATGGGAACTTTTTGGAGGGAAGAAAACCTTTGGAAATGCCACTGTGGAGAAGGGGAGAATGAATGGATAAAGGAGGCATAACAAGATTATCCAGCAATGGTGAGGGCTCAGTTGAGATTGTGTAACATACATTGGTAGTGGACCCAGTCAGAATAGTTACGTGATTTTCTCCATCCATGTTCAGCAGCACAAATGTAGGAGTGAAGGCAGTAGATGATGGAAGTGATCCAAGACTAAGACATGTCCAGGAATAACTGGTAACATGCTAAAAGGGCTAAAGATTCAAGAGGGGAGGTCAGTGTAGAAGTAAACTGGTTCACCAAGGTGTCAAGATGGAGAAAAAGGGAAAGAGAGGCTAGTATAGGGAAGATGGAAGAGAGAATTGAGGGTTCAAGAGATTGAAGGTCACAGTGTTGACAAAGAGTGGGGTTTGGTAAGCGAAGGGAAAGAGAGGTGAAAAAATAGATTATGGTCAGATAAGGGGATTTCTAAATTCTTTAACAGAGAGGTATATTTATGGGTGATGACAAAAGAATTGCCATCTTTGTGTGTTGCTGAGGTGGGAGTGGAGGAACTCATGGGAAGTGAGTAGTTTGAGGAACTGAGTGGTTAGGGTGTTTGAGAGATACTTAATATATATGATGAAGTCTCCTAATAAGAGGGCAGGAGAGAAAAATTGTATCATAGTCATGTATCATAGTCACTGAGGAAGAGGTGTGATCTAGAGTCTGTAGAAAACAGCTACCACAATTTTGACTGGATGGTGGATATAAATAGCATGAACCTGAAAGGAAGAGAGGTTACTGAGTGATAGAGGTATGGGGAAAACCTGGAAGAGGCACAGTGTACTAACAGAAGAGAAAATTCAGAAGCCAGTAGCAGCAACAGTGGTATGGCTCAGACCCCTAGTTTACAGCAGGGTCTCACTTCCAGCATCTAGCTCAGCCTGCAAAGGAATAACAAAGGCATGAATCCCAGGCCAAAGGGGAACCTAGAATTCTTTCTCTTGGAACCAGCAGATCTTTCCAGCTGGATGATAGTGGTACAGTCCTGCAACAGTTTACTCTTGTACATCTAAACTCAGGTCAGGAACATGCAGAACTCACTCCAAGAGGGCAGCGATCAGACTTTGCCTTTGATAAAACCATCTAGGAGCACTGAAAACTTGTATGTGTCCAGACTCCCAGAGATTCTGGAACAACACAACATTCAATACGCCAAAAAGTAGCAGCAGGACCTCTCCAGACCTTCCTCTCAAAAGTGTGGCAAATCTCAGTTCTAACATAAAATATGAAATAAGCTGGAATGATGGGTGAAAAAAAAAAAGAATCCCACCACTATAATGAGCTATAAACTGACAGAGATATTCAAGATAGAAAGGCAAAAGAAAATGACTCCAAAGCATCTACAAGTAATGCCTTAAAGAAAAACACAGCTTGGGTACAAACTCAACTAGAATTTCTGGAAGAGACAAAATAAGAGGTTTTTTTTTTTAAATAAATGGAATGAGAGAGCTTGAGGAAAAAAACTGGAAAAGAAATGAGAACAATGGAAGAAAGAATTGGAAAGAGAATTAATAGCTTAAGCACAAGAGGTACAAAATCTTGCCCAAGCAACATACTCCCTAAAAATGAGAATGGACCAAATGACTTTCATTAGATAACAAAAAATGTTAAAATAATCAAAAGACTGAAAAAAAAAAAGAGGAAAATGTAAGGTATCTGCAAAAACAAATGACCTGGAGAACAGTCTAAAGAGAAAAAATTTAAGAATCACTGGAATGTTTGAATGCCATTACCAAAAAAGAGTCTATATTATTTCAAGAAATCGTAAAAGTAAACTGCTCAGATTTCTTAGAACCAGAGGGCACAGTGCAAATAAAAATCTAGGGTCTACCACTCACCTCCTGAAAGAAATCCTAAAATGAAAACTCCCAGGAACAACACAGTCAAAATACATAACTTCTGGGTCAAAAAAAAAATTTTTTTTAAATAAAAACAAAACAAAACACAAGTATTGATCTTTGGTGAGTTGATTAATCTCTATGGACCTTTAGTTTTTTCATCTGGAAACCCATCAGTTCTGTTCCTCTGTACAAACATAAGATATTATTATCTATAGTATTCACTCAAAGTCCTATTTTAATTAGGTATTATTCAGAATAAGTGATGTTTAGAATAGGGTACAAGCTGCTAGCTGTGCAATTATATCTACTTTCTGAAAAGCTTTGCTAAACAATTTTCCTTTAACTTGTAGAAACAGTTTGCCATCTCAAAACAGACGAGATATTAATGACCTAAAACATTTTACTTATTTGCCAACAAAAAGGTAATGAGACACTAGTAAGGACAATGATATATAACAGACAGGCATACTAAAAATACATAACTGGTGCAATTGGGAACTGGTCCATACCCTTTGATTGAGAGTTTCCACTGATAGGTTTATACTCCAAGAAAGGTAAAGACAGAAAAGTTAGTTAGCTGAACTGACTTGTTACAAAAAATTGTTACAAGGAATAGCTAGCTCTCTGGGTAGGGGAGGGGAGAAGAATATATTTGGAAATAAAGGTGATATTAAAAAATAAATAAAATTTTTGAAAAATTAGTATGTGATTTTTTTGTTGTTGTTAGAAGCAATACTAGAGAAGAACTATAGGCATAGCCATTTAAGGATAACAATGTTATACATGAATTATCAATGTATATTAACAGATTATAATGTTTCACTATATAATTAAAGACTTTGGTTACAATGTATTAATGATATTATTTGTAAATCATATTGGTTAAAGCATGATTCGACTTTATATTGAAGGACTACACATAACTTTCCTTTCACATTTTGAAATGCCTCTTTTGATACTTAATGTAGGCATTTAAGGTTATAATTTGATTTGAGTAGTCATTCTACAATCTTGGATGTACCATGAATCCAACAAGTGCTCTTACTTAATATCAATGTGACCTTCAAAAAGTCCTTAACCTCTCTGGGTGGGTCTCAGTTTCCTGAGTTTCCATTTCAGTAGCCCAGATCACTGGCTCTTGCCCAAGGTATCTGGCCTACCCCAAACCACCTAGATCACTTAGTTAACTTACTTTACATTTCTTTCACTGCCTTGTCCCAGTGATGGGGTTGAGATCTGGGCCCCAGAAAGGAAAAACCCTGGACTTTCCTACAGGCCAAATCTCTAGCATCTGCCTGAGGCTATAATCCCATCAACTGGCTTTTCATTGTGGCTACACCCAATCTCCCCTCCATTGTTTTACTGTTCTGGCCAGTCCCATCCAGATCTCCGTAGGCCCCTCCTCCACCACCCCAAACTACTCGGCCACTCCTAGATCCCTCTCACAGGCTTTCTGTATATAAGGTCCATCTTGTCTCCATTAAGATGCTGCGATTCTTATATTCTAGCAAAGGCTCAGATTCTAGCCACTGGTCAGATTCTTATAATCTAGCCAATAGCTTACTAATGTTCAGACTTCTTAAGAGTCTGCCCAATATGATGGATGTTCCAATAAACCTTGTCTTTGGCTGAAAGAAGACTTGGGTCAAATTCTTTCAGGCAGGACCCGTGTGTTGTGATACTGGGGTCCCAGCCCCACTGAATCCCTAAACCGCATCACCACCCCAGATTACCTGCATATCTGCCCACTCCTTAATCCCATCTAGACCCTTTCACTGCTGCCCACTCCTTTTTTTGGTATATAAATATATGCTCACGAAGGCTCGGATTCCCTAAGAATCTGCCTGTTCCTTTAGGTGTTACAATAAACTCTGCCAGACTGGAAGATGGTTTGAGTGCATGCATTCATTGCTGGGGGACACCACCCTCTACCCTGACATTTTGGGATTCCCAGCAACCCCAAACTGCATCAAAAGTAGTACTAAAGGGTGACCTACTAATCACCTTACAAAACTCTTCTGTTTCACTACAATTTATTTTGCATTTCTGTCTACCTAGTCTGGAAAAGAAAGCATTGAAGTAAAATGCATCATGGTTCTATAAATATTTCATTTGCTGAGAAGAGGCTACAGAGAGAGAGGGAAGGAGATTCTTTAATTTGTTAGGATCATTAGCTGAGGGCTTGAGATAAAACAAAGACATTTTTGCTAATCTACTATTAAAGTTTCACAAAAGCAGGGATAAGATTAAATGAATCTGAATCAAAGTGCTCTTTCAGGAGAGAGGAAAGATAAATAAGTAAAAAATCTGAGTCAATTACCTTGGAGGCAAGTAGCCTTCAGCAACTCCCTTCCCCATTGTTTTCCAAAGCAGCTTAAAGAGGTCCTATACAAATATCTCAAAGAAGTAGAAAAAAAGAAGAGGACTATAGGAAAGCCTGAATGGAAAACCTGGGGAAGAGTGAGGTTAGGCCCCAAATGAGGTTAGGGGCCAAAGGGAAGGACTCTTCTTCAGATAAACAACTCCAAACCCCCAAATACTATTCATGTTTATATTATGACAATATTTTTATGTTTGAAAACATTTAATTAAATGAAGTTTTTTACCTTTTGAGGAAAAGGGAAGTTAATTCTAAGCACGTTTGGGGCTCCATAAAAATTTTCTGTTATAAATATCCTGCATTAGAGCATTCCTTTGATGTTTCCTTGTACCACAGAGGTGGGCCTTGATTCTTGAATGCCATGTTAAGCACAAGTGAAAAGCTTAGAAAGTCCTGCTAAGATGCTAGAAATACAGAGCACCAGCCAGGTTACATTCAGAGAGGCTTATCATCATATCAAATGCAAGAGGATGAATTTTTTGCCCACAACTCTTGAAAGAATAGCAGTGAAGGAATATCAGTGAAGAAATCATGTATACTAGCCAGTACTAATGCAGTTAGAAAGTAAAAAACATTCATTTTGGACTCAAATGGTTTTAACTAGAAGCTATGATTAACCTCACTCTCAGTTTTTAGATTTTTCAAAAGCAAAGAAAATTTTAAGTTCATTTTTAAAAACTTTTGTTTCCTTCTTTCTCCTGGATCTCACTTTAATGGGGTTAAAGGTGTGATACTAGTATCAACACAAATTTTGCCAGAGAGATTATCTGTTATGCCCCTGGAAACAATCGCCACACTTGAGAAGGAAAACACAGACTAAAAAAAAAATGATAGTAAAATCTAAATGTCTACTTGAATGCAAAAGTCTAAGGTCCACACAACACGGTTATGATGAGATGACACAAAAACACATGGCATTAATTTAAAAATAGTAGTTCAGTAAAACTGAATGACTAGCAGACAATGATAAATGATACTAAACAATAGACAAAATGGGGACTGGGCTGTGTCTATGAATTTTTGTGCCATTTAACAGCCCTAGGAGACTGTTTATAATTCAGGCTGGAAAAAAAAAAAAGATCCATGAGTTCTGAAGGACTTGGGAAATTGAGTACTAGGATGAAGGTCAAATATAATCTCCTAGAATCATTCTGAATTCAATAAAGAATATACATGCCAAGTATCTCTAGACTCAAGGTTAACCCAGGGCTTGTCAAGACCTCAGGGGTCATTGATTTTGTGATTATATCAATTAAAGTGATCCTGTAATTGGACCAATAATGACTTAAATCAAAGGCAGAAGAGGTAAAACCTTAGGATTCTAGTGATCTAGTATCTACTAATACTACATTTGACTGTTAGGAACTTGGCACACTGCTTTGCACTTAGGTGTGCAATAAAAATTTGTTGAAGAATAGTGCTGTCCTGGTACCATGTTTTACCTATCATGGCTTTTAATGGGTTTAGCACCATTTTTAGTCAGGTTAGAAAATCACATCAAACTCTATTAAATTCAGTAAAATTACACTGATATAGTAATACAATTTTCATGAAGATCCTACTCTAACGCCTCATAAAATAGATATTTAACATGATGTATCCATTTTCCAGTATTATTTTTATAATATGCAGGGACAGCTAGGTGGCGCAGTGGATAGAGCACTGGCCCTGGATTCAGGAAGGACCTGAGTTCAAATCCAGCCTCAGACACATAACACTCACTAGCTGTGTGACCCTGGGCAAGTCACTTAACCCCATTGCCTAGCAAAAAAAAACCAAAAACAAACAAAATATAATATCCTTCATATATGTTACATCACAATCACTTGTAAAAATAAATCATTATTTTTGTCAATTGTGAATTTATATTAGGAAAAAAAAAAGAACTAGTATGCCCTGACTGCTCCCATCTTATCCAACCCAATTCCATCTGATTATTCACCTATAATGCTATTCCTCTACAGAGGTTATGAGGATAATGGTAATAGAGAATGGAGGTATAGGTAAGAATGGATGTGTGTCAACCACTACAGTCTCTTGGTCTAGGGCTCAAGGCCTGGAGTGAAGTCAAACCCCAAATGCTTTTCTGTGTTCTTCAACCAAACTACAGGGCCAGCCCTAGCTGGCTGGTTGTGATTGTCTCCCTTCAACTGTTAAGTTAGTCATATATATCGTATCTTATTTTATCAGTTCTAGTAAAAAGCCCTGGCTAAGTGACCTGCTGCTACTGATATTAAGTTAGTAACCCTATTCACTGATAAATAAATTGGGACAGTGTGGGCCTTCTTGTTCTCAATCCCAACTCCAAATTTCTAGTTCTTGGCTCTCTAGCCATGTCATTTATCATCACTGGCAATCCTCTGTTGGGAAAGCCAGGCAGCAACTGGTTTCTTTACTTTGTAAGTCTGGCCAGAGTAGGAAGAAGGAATGTCATCAGGAAGAGAGGAATGGATGGCATTCAACTGTAGAGCAATCTTTTCTCATAAAAACCAGAACATTCATTTTCTCCAATCTAAAGATTTGTGAGTGTATACAGAGTCCATTTTTAATGACTAGGAGTGCGCTATTCATAGAACTTCATTATGTTGCTGACTCTCTCACTGCACTCTCCTACTAAATTTGGTCCTTCAGTAAGGAAGATAATGGGAGGAAGAAAAGATGAAACAAATAAATAAATTTAGGAAATTAGAAAGAAATGCTTAAAAGTAATGGTTGAAGTTAAATTTTGGTCATTTAAAAATCTTCTTTAGCACAAATAATTGAGAGTTGGCTATATATAAAAATTTTTAAGCAATAGTTTAGTGATAAAATAGTGCTACTTCATGTCCCTGTAGAGTCATCATTCACTTACGACGACAAGGTTGCATGACAGGGAAAAGAGCGTTACAGTAAGAGTTGGGAGATGCATATTATAATTGTGGCTTTGTTATTGCAAAGCAATAGAAACTTGGGCAAATCATTTAACTATGACGGGAATCAGTTTCCTAAAAAAATGAGTAGGAAAGGATAGACTCTTTGGGCTTTGGAGTTAAGCATCAAACAAAATAGAATTCACAGTTACACATGCTAACTTTACTGAATTATAGACAAGTGGTAAAGTAACTTAGAAAGCTACTTACATTCGAAGGTTTGAGTTTGTTAATGATGGTTGTTTTGCCACTGTTATCCAGCCCAAGGCACAGAACATGAATTTCCTTCTTCTTCAGGCCAAGCAAGCCTGACAGCTTGTCCAGCAATCCCATAATGATGATTCAAATTTTCACAAACCAGCTAAGATTGCACAAAAGAACACAAAACGATTATAAAAGGCACTCCACTGGGTACATATGTGGGTCAAGAATATGAAGAATGGAGAGACAATGGAAAAGGCAATGTCACTACAGTTTGTAATCAGTAAACAGAATATAAGCTGATTACAGCAAAGAAGTCTTGTCTGCAAAGCAGATTGACTGCTTATAAACCTGGGCACACAGGATAATGAATACCCTTGAAGTTTCTAGACAGGTTTCATTTCAGACATAGTATATGAGACAACAGCATGGATCAGATTCAGGACAATGCTGCTTTTAGGGTCTGTGATTTTAAATTATACATTTGAAGAGGGTATATTAGTCAACAATGACAACTATTAAAGGGTTAGGATTTAGAACCTATAAAATAGGATGACTGAAACATAATCATCACTTGAAAAAATGTTCAACCTCACTAATAACCAGAGATAAAAATTAAAACAAATTTGAGAAATTACCTCACCTCCATCAAGTTGTTAGAAATAATTAAAAACAACAAAACACAATTCTAGTGGGATTGTGGATAAAGAAGTATGTTCACACATTGATGGTAGACCCTCAAATGGGTAGCTTTTTAAAATACGGCAATATACAATGAAAGCTGCAAAAAAATAATATCTTTGGTATCAATTTTATTTTTGGGAATATACTCTGAGAATTTAATCAACAACAAACAACAAACTCTGTTTAAAGATTCTTATGGCAGCATTTTTTTCAACTGTGAAAACAAAAATTTAAATAAAACTGGAAGCAAGCTAAACATTAAATGAGGGAACTGAATGTAAAAATTATGGAGAAATCTTTATGAAATAATGTATGGTGAAACAAACAGATCTAAAGGAACAAAGCACACTCTGACCACATAAAAGGAAACAAGAATAAGCAAGAATGGACACACACATAAAGGATTACAATGAATACTTATAAAGAGTAAATGAAAAGTCCTAACATTATTTTACAAATTGAAATTCACTGCACAAAGAGTTCTAAGGCAATTTAGGGTTATATCGATATTTAATAGGATAATAAGTCACTTACAAAACAGATTTAATTAGTCTAAAAAGCAAAGGGCAGGGGAGTGAATTAACCTTTTGTTTATCAGATAGTATCAGATATTTTTCACTTTACTTTACTGAAAACCAAAGTAAATAAAACAGGTTTAGGTTAGATATAAGGGGAAATATCCTGCCTAGAATTGTTAGCAAATTTTTACCAAGAGATGAAGACCATGTAATTTCTTTCCATTTGGGGGTATTAAAGTACAAGATACTTAGATGTATTCATTTCGGATAATTTAGATATAGTTCAGTATACTAGGTCATGTTTCTTCACTATGCACATGCTATTCAAGTTTCTTCTTTCAAGTCAGAGAAAGATAAAAGTGTATGATGAAAAAGGATCATTCAATTATATTTCAAATTCCAAATTTGGCTAAATTTCTTATAGTATAATAATATCCCTTCATATTCATATACTATACCATAACTTGCCTATCTATTCCACAATTGATGGTGGGCACTCCATCAGATTTCTGTTGTTACTTCATAAAGAATTACAGGTATTTTAAAATATCCTTAGTGTGTGTATTGCTTAGGACTAATTTCTCCCTATTCTCGCTCTAATTCCCTCTCCTCCTTCTCCTCTTTCCCTCAAATTTCCCTGTTGATTGAAATGTAGTTCTCTACCCAATTGTGTGTATGCAAGTACATGTATTCTTCCCCTTTGACTAGTTCAGATGAGAATGAGGTTCAAGTGTTAACTGCACCCCCAACTGCTTCCCTTTTTGTATAGACTTCTAACTACACATCTCAATTTTGTGAAATAATTTTTCCTAGCTTTTCCTCCTCTTCACTTTCTCTTGTGTATTCCTCTTCCTCTCTCTTACCATTCTTTTTTTAAGATCATCAGGCATGAGACACAAAAGAACCACTTCCAGAATTTCTGTCCAATTAGACTTTCTCTATCACTACTGTTGAAGATAGTATTCAAAGTTGTGTTAAGTTGTTTCTCAGTCAAGTCCAACTCATTGTGACCCCATATGGGGTTTTCTTGGCAGATACTGAAGTGCCATTTCTTTCTCCTGCTCATTTTACAGATGAGGAAACTGAGGCAATCAGGATTAAGTGGCTTTCCCAAGGTCACACAGCTAATTAGTGTCTGAGGCCAGATTTAAACTCAGGAAGATGAGTCTTCCTGAGGGTTACGTGACTTGCCCAGGGTCACAACAGTTAATAAGTGTCTGAGGCCAGTTTTGAACTCAGGAAGAGGAGCCTTCCTGACTCTTGGGCTGGTGCTCTATCCACTGTACCACCTAGCTGCCCCAGGGTTCAAAAGGGATACATACATCATCTCTCCATTTTAGAATGTAAGCAGTTTATCCCTGTTAAATCCCTTATAATTTTTCATTTGTGTTTACTTTTTTATGTTTCTCTTAATTCCTTTGTGTTTGAACTTCAAAGTTTCTATTCAGCTCTAGTCTTTTTGTCAGGAATATTAGAAAGTCCTCTTTTTCATTAAAGGTCCATTTCCTTCGATATTATATTCAGTTTTGCTGGGTAAAATTATATCGTCTACCTTTTAGAATATTGTATTCTAAACTCTTCACCACTTTAAAGGGTGGCTGCTAAATCATGGTCGATTTTGACTGTCTTTATATTTGAATTCTTTCTGACTGCTTGCAGTATTTTTTTGTTGACCTGGAAGCTCTAGATTTTAGCTATATCCCTAAGGTTTCTTTTAGAAGGTGACTGGTAGATTCTTTCTATTTCCACTTTGCCCTTTGGTTCTAAGAGTCCTGGACAATTTTCTTTTAAGATTTCTTGATACATGATGTTTACGCTCTTTATTTTGGTTTTGGCAATATAGTTCAATGAATCTTACATTATTTTTTTTTCTCATTGATCTGTATTTCAAGTCAGTTGCTTCTGCTATGAGATACCTTACATTTTGTTCTAATGTTTCAGTCTTTTGACTTTGGTGTATTCTTTGTTGTCTAATTGGTTTCTCCTTGATCCATTCTCATTTTCAGGGAGTATGCTGCTTTGGC
Organism: Vombatus ursinus; assembly: GCF_900497805.2. Taxonomy (NCBI): domain Eukaryota; kingdom Metazoa; phylum Chordata; class Mammalia; order Diprotodontia; family Vombatidae; genus Vombatus; species Vombatus ursinus. The sequence continues at coordinate 16,114,710 of NW_020954592.1, forward strand.
AAGGTTTTATACCTTTTGTACTAAATTGTTAATTCACTTTCCAATTCTTTTTTCCATAGCTCTCATTTCTTTCCCAGTTTTTCCTCTAAAAACTCAGAATCTTTCTGAAATGATGGCATTAGATTTCATTTAATTTATAAAAACATTAACTTTTTTTTTTTTTTAAAAAAAAGACTCTTGCTTCATTTCTTCTAAGAATTCTAATTGAATTTGTGCCCAAGTTGTATTTTTCTTTGAGGCTTTGCTTGTAGATGTTTTGGAGTCATTCTTTTCTTTTGGGTTTGTGTATTCAGTGTCCCTGTCACCATAATAGTCTTTTATGACAGGATTTTTTTTTTTTTTGCTCATTCTTCCAGCCTACATTCTGACTTCAGATTTCATATGAGGGCCAGGTTCTGCACACTATCATTGGGAAAGTCTGGACTTTATTAAGTTATAAGAGTGTGGCTCTCTTGAGACTAGTGAGAATTGTGTTATTTTAGACTCTTAAATTTCAGTGCCCTCAAAGTGCAAGGTAAAGTCTGATTGTTACCCCATCCTCCACCCCCTTTTGAACTCCTATTTTCTGATTTGAATCTGAGTATGAGCAACAATTCGCTGCTGCTGCACTTAGTCACCATCAGCCAGCAGGAAAGCTCTGCTAGTTCAGTGACAGAACTGGAGGCTTCTTTAAAGTCTAGGATTCCTACCCTGGTTATTCCTCTATAGGCTTCAAACTGTATTAGAAGGTAGCATTGACACTCTTCTCTGGCCACAGGTTCCTTCCTCAGGCTACTCTAGATTTGTGACCCAGAACTGGTACTGGGCAACAAACCTGTTCCCAGATCACTATATGAGGTCACTACTTGGTATAGGTGTGAGGGTCACTTCTTTGACTTTAGACATAGTCCCTGTGCACTGAAGTGCTCAGAAGAACCCACTCCTGGCCAGACTTTGACACCAGTGTCCACAAATATCTCTGTTGACCTGGGCTGAACAAATGACTCACTGTGATTTTTTCTTGGATTTCCCAATGTGATTTGGCTGATGCATTTTCTAGATCATTTTGGAGGAGTCTGGCAAAGAAGCTCACTGTACTCTTTCCTGCTAGTCTGCCTTCTTGGTTCTACCTCAGAAGTAATCTCTGCCTGTATTTAGCATGAAAACTGCCATGCAGAGGCGGCCAAAAGAGCCTAGAAACAGTCTCAGCCAGCAAACATTTAATCTTCTAAGAACAATATAGATTTACAAATATAAACCATTTTAATTTTTAAAATAAAATTTTATTGGTATATTTTTTTACATCACTTATATTGCCCCATTGTATGTCTCTTAGACCCCTTCCCAGAAACCCATCTCTTATAATAATGAAAAAGAGAAAGAAGGAAAAAAAATGCTCCACAAAATTAATCAACATATAAGAAAAGTCTGATACTCTTATGTAGTCTATAAGCCATTTCTTGATCCTGTTATATTTCTGAAAATTATATTTATAATCCTTCTCTATGACCACTTTTACACAGAAGTCATTGAAAATTAAAGTATGTGTTGATTTAATTTGGGTGCTCCTATCCAATTCTTTGGAGAATTTTCTCATCCTCTGCCACAGATTTTGGCACATAAACTTTTCTCCATGGTAATCTTTTTTATGATGATTACTGCAAAATGAAATGATCACATAAACCATGAAATTATATCTTTTTGCCTTTTGATACATAACAAAACCAACCTCACTAATTCCTTTATTTGACTTTCCAAAGAGAACTTGAAGCCTTCTTTCTAATTAAGTACCATAATTTTTATGTTCTGATTTCATTTGTAGCATTGGTTTTAAATATTTTTTTGTATCATAGACCTTTCTAGTAATCTGGTGAAGCCTATGTACTCCTTCTCAGCATAATTTTTTAAATGCATAAAATAAAATATATAAGATTACAAAGGAAATGAATCATATTGAAATATAATTCTCAAAATATATCTTTTTAAAAGTTCATGACCTAAATTAATTTACTTATTCAGTGTCATACCAATTGAACTACCAAAAATTATTTCATAGAGCTAGAAAAAATAATAACAAAATTCATCTGGAAGAACAAAATGTCCAGAATATCAAAGGAATTAATGAAAAGAAATGCAAGGGAAGGTGGACTAGTTGTACAAGATCTTAAATTGTATTATAAAGCAGTAATCATCAAAACTACTTGGTACTGGCTAAGAAATAGAGTGGTGGATCAGTGGAATAGGTTAGGTATGCAAGACACAGTAGTCAATGACTATAGTAATCTACTCTTTGATAAACCCAAAGACTCCAGCTTCTGGGATAAGAACTCACTATTTGACAAAAACTGCTGGGAAAACTGGAAAATAGTATGGCAGAAACTAGGCACAGACCAACATTTTACACTCTATACCAAGATAAAGTCAAAATGGGTACATGATTTAGATATAAAGGCTGATACTATAAGCAAACTGAGAGAGCAAGGAATAGTTTGCCTGTAAGATTTATGGAGATCCGAAGAATTTATGACCAAACAAGAGATAGAGAACATTATGAAATGCAAAATGGATGATTTTGATCACATTAAATTGAAAAGTTTTCACACAAACAAAGCCAATGCAACCAAGATTAGAAGGGAAGCAGAAAACTGGGAAAAAATTTTTATAGTCAGTGTCTCTGATAAAGGCCTCATTTCTAAAATACATAGAGAACTGAGTCAAATTTATAAGAATACAAATCATTCCCCAATTGATAAATGGTCAAAGGATATGAACAGGCAGTTTTCAGAAGAAGAAATTAAAGCTACGTGAAAAAGTCACATGAAAAAATGATCTAAATCACTATTGATCAGAGATATGCAAATTGAAACAACTCTGAAGTACCATATCATACCTATCAGATTGGCTAACATGGCAAAACAGGAAAATGATAAATGTTGGAGAAGATGTGGGAAGATTGGAACATTTGCATTGTTGGTGGAGTTGTGAAATGATCCAACCATTTTGGAGAGCAATTTGGAAATATGCCCAAAGGTCTGTAAAACTATGCATACCCTTTCACCCAGCAATACCACTTCTAGGTCTGAATCCCAAAAAGATCATACAAATGGGAAAAGTACCCACATGTACAAAAATATTTATAGCAGCTCTTTTTGTAGTGGCCAAGAATTGGAAATTGAGAAGATGCCCATCAATTAGGGAATGGATGAACAAGTTGTGGTATATGAATGTAATGGAATACTACTGTTCCATAAGAAAAGATGAGCAGGTGGTCTTCATAAAAACCTGGAAAGACTTATATGAACTGATGCTGAGTGAAGTGAGCAGAGCCAGGAAAACATTGGACATAGTAACAGCATCATTGTGCAATGACTAACTTTCATATACTTGGTTTTTCTCAACAATGCAAGGATCTAAGACAACTCCAAAAGACTCATAATGGAAAATGTTGCCCATATCCAAAGAAAGAACTATGGAATCTGAATATAGATTGAAGCATACTATTTGATTTCTTTTTTCTTTTGTTGTTTTGTTGTTTCTTCTTTCTCAGGGTTCCTCCCATTGGTTCTAACACTTCTTTACAACATGACTAATATGAAAATATGTTTAATATGAATTTATACAGGATATGGGGAGGAGGGAACGGAGGAAGGGGGAAAAATTTGAAAACTCAAAAGCTCATGGAAGTGAATACTGAAAACTAAAAATAAATAAATAATTTTATTAAAAGTTCATGGACTTTTAAGAACCCCTGACATATCAATAATAATAATAATAACAAAACAACAACAATAATAATAATAATAATAATAATAAAAGGAGTAAGGTTTTTTTATTTTAGCAATAGTAGGTTAATTTATTGGCTACCATGTAAGGAAATCACATTTAAGGTATAAACAGTTAAACTGAATGCTCATTTACAGTATACAAATAAATCAGGGGCAGCTAGGTGGCACAGTGCATAGAGCTCCAGCCTTGGAGTCAGGAGGATCTGAGTTCAAATCCAGCCTCAGACACTTAACACTTACTAGCTATGTGACCGTGGGCAAGTCACTTAACCCCAATTGCCTCACCAAAAAAAATCAATCAATCAATAAATCACTGCATAAGTGGAAAGGGGAAACACAAGATAGGGACATTTCATTTTGTGTTTTTCTTAGTTTTTTCTTTTCATTTCCTAAGTTGTCAGAGCAAAAAGAAAAAAAAATCATCTCTTACTGGCCTGATAATGAACCTGTCTATACTTGGCTAGCCTAACTATATGAATTCAACTATAGAACTCTCTGCAGAAATAAAAGTAGACATGAATAATTGGAGAAACATAAGTTGCCCATGGGCGGGTCTAGCCAATATAATAAAAATGATAACATTACCTAAATTGATTTATTTGTCAAGTACAGTACCAATCAAGCTACCAAAGACTATTTTGTAGAGCTAGAAAAACTAATAAAATTCATAAGGAAGGAAAAAAAAAGGCCAAGCATCTCAAAAGTATTAATTTTAAAAAAATGGTAAGGAAGGAGGTCTATCAGTACCAAATCTCAAACTATTCTACAAAGCAGTAATCATTAGTCAGTTAATAAATACGTATTAAATGCATGTGTTCCTGGCACTATTTTAAACGCTGGGGATACAAAGAAATGTAAAAGACAATCTTAAGGAGCTCATAGTCTAACGAGAGAGAAAATATGCAAACTATGTATACAAATAAATTATATACAGGGGTGTAAAGTGAAAGAAAACTGGAAAGGTGGTGGGGAGGGCAAGTTATGAACACAAACAGAGGATTTTCTATTTGATCTTGGAGGTGATAGGAAGCTACTGAAGTTTACCGAGTAGAGGCATGGCATGGTTAGACCTTTGCTATAGGACCATCACTTTGACAGCTGAGTGGAGGATGGTCTGTAGTAGTATAATAGAAATACGACTTTTCTGATTACCTGAATTAGCCTCAGCTAATCAGTCATAACCTGATAAGCCTCAGCTTCCCTGATGTAGCTTCCTAGTTTGGGGCCCCTGACGTGAAGAATCTGAGCTACTCTAACTTCTTGGGTTCCTGAGACTGATTGTTGGCATATCCTGCAGTGAAAGATGCTCCCAGAGGTCCAAAAGGAGGGAGTTGTCATATCCTGATTACTTACAGACCAGACACATGTCCAGATGGAGATGTGGGGGGACCATCAAGCATCCTAGAAAACATAGGGGCCACTGTATCTTTGTTGCATATTCTTATTGTTAGGGCAAAGTAGATGTTCTTTGTTAAATGGTCAGTGCCTTGTGAATGCCTCATTTCTTTCCAACAACAAATTTGAACTATAAGAGAGTGCTGGCCATGGGGCTATCCCTCCAACAAGCAGGGAAGGACTAGTGGCAGGCAGTTCCACTGAGGTGATGAAGACCTGCATCACAGTAGTGGCGGTGTCGGAGGAGAGAAGCGAATGAATTTTAGATGCTATGAAGATGAAATCAATAGACCTTGGCAACAGGTTGCATTCTGGGGGAAAGACTGAGAAGTCCAGAGGGACATTCCCAGTCACAAGCTTGGATGACTGGGAAGGATGGGTGGAGTAACAGCCGGAACAAAGAGGAGGAAGAAAAGGGGGAGGAAGACGAAGAGGAAGAGAAGAAGAGAAAGAGGAGAAAAAAGAGGAGGAAGAAAGGAAGAAGAGGAAGGAGGAGGAAGGGAGGGAGGGGAAAAGGAGAGAAAGAAGAGAAAGAAGGAAAGGAAGAAGAAGAGAAGAGGAGGGAGAGGAAGAAAAGGAAGAAGAGAAGAAGGAGAGGAGGAGACAAGGAAGAAGAGAAGGAGGAGGAGAAGAGGAGAAAAGGAGGAGGCGACGGGGGAGCAGACCCCCTCCTGGCCGACTCGCCCCTTTACTCACCCGCGATTCACCACCGGGGGAGCGGGGCGGGAACCTTGCGCGTCTCTGGTTGGGACACGAGGGACCCCTCCTCAGCTCTCAGATCCTGTCCGATCCCATCTAAGAGGACTTGCCCAGAGGCCTGAGGGATTCATCCACTCAAGTCAAGAGGGTCGGGAAAACCGAAGCGCCCACAGAATCTACAGGGAGCTAGCAGAGGAGCTTGCGGCATCGTAGGCGTCCCCTAGGCAACCGTGGCCCCTTCCGGCCCCGAGGCCCCGCCCTCACCAGGCTCTTCCTTTCTCCTTCCTCTTACAGAACGCGGAAATTGGATCTGAGATTTGGTGGGGAAGGTCGGGCCCCCCTGGGGGCGTGGTTGGCGGGTTGGGCAGTAAGGAGGGAGTGCGCATGCCTGGCTAATGAAGCTTGCCTGGAAGTGGCTAATACGGGGAGATGAGGTAGGGGTAGGGAATGACTGCGGCAGCCTCACAGATTCACGGGAAATGTAGTCCTTTTCCTTGCTCCTACCTAGGTCGTTTCGGCCCTCTGGGAGCATCTCTCACTGCAGTGATTTCTCCCCACTCCCTGTTAGCCCCTCCCAAAGCTAGATACTTTTGTGGGGAGCTGGCGCGGAGTTTGTGTGGGCTCCCTCCTGTAGGGACTGACATTGAATAGGGGGTTGGTGCTTTTTCTACCTTAATGCCGCTCCTCCGAGGACGGGGCTGGGGCACAGAGCAAGCGCTCTGAGCAATGGTAGCTGCTGGCTGCAGGGGGCAGTTTGCAGTTTTAACTTTGCATCTTCCTTTTACTCCCGGTTGGAGCGGGGGCACGGATCGAGTCCCCTGATTTTTGTTTTAAGGACAAAGGAGCTGCCACCGGAGTGCCCAGACTCTCCTAGCTCTTCTCTCCTCTTGGGGGAAATGGGAACAGGACCTCTTTTGGCTCAGGATCCCGAAGTTCTGGAGCAGAAATAGTAATCAACATAGATGATCTTTATGTAAAATGTGTCAAGTACTTTGCTTGACCCCTACCCACTGTTTGGGAAACAGATCCCCATGAATTCCTAGGGCAAGGATTGAGAAATTATTGATTTGGTGATTCAAATAGTGTGTGTGAGAGACATAAATGCCTTTAAAATATAAAGGAAATGTTTGGCACTTACTTTTTTTTCTTCATTCCTTTCTTTGGGATGGCTGCTTCCTCCTGATTGCCGAACCACAGGTAGTTCCTTGTGACCTTGAACTGTTCAATTGCTTTCTCATACGGTGCCACGTATCCCTTAATCATTAAATCCAAAGACTTTTTTCCTGTCTTCATCTTTCTTCATCCTTTTTGACTCTTCTGTCTGTTTTAATATGACTGAGCACTCCTTTCTGTAGACTCCCTTGACTTTTGTGACACTATTCTAGCCTACATCTCCTAATGTTTATAATCCATCCTTATGCAAGATTCCTTCCCTCTCCCCTACGTGCTGTTCTGTTATTAACACTTTGTTCTTAGCGATCTCGTCTGTTCTATGTATCCCTCTGCAATTTATAATTTTAGAGAGTTGCCTTGGGACACTGAGTGTTTACCTAAGATGACACAGCTAGTATTTATTAGACAGGGCTTGAAACCAGATCTTCCTGACTCTGAAGCCAACTTTCTATTCACTGCCATGCCCTCTCACACCTCTGTGCAAATGACTCCCAAATCTATAAAAGCCACCCTAATCGCTCCTCTAAACTCTAGTCTCATATTGCCAACTTCCTGCTAAACATCATTTAGATGTCTAGGCTCTTTTTTTGATCATGGCTTTCAGATAGTCCAGTAATTTTAAAATTATCTCTCCTGGATCTATTTTCCAGCACCCAATGCTGAACTGTGTTCCTCTCCCAGACATACCTTTCGATCAACCATCCAGGTTGTCTTGGGCTGGAAATTTGTTTCACTCTGTCTTTTTGTGGGTTCTGCTGCTTTAGAATTTGTTTAGAGCCATTTTTTACAGGTGTTTGGAGGGGAGCTCAAGCAAGTCACTGCTTTTACACTGCCATCTTGGCTGCTGATCAGAAGGGTTTTTTTTGTTTTTTTAGGCAATTGGGGTTAAGTGACTTGCCCAGGGTCACACAGCTAGTAAGTGTCAAGTGTTTGGTCTGAGGCTGGATTTGAACTCAGGTCCTCCTGACTTCAGGGTCGGTGCTCTATCCACTGCCATCTAGCTGCCCCATGATCAGAAGGGTTTTAAAGAGTAAGTTGTTTCCACACTGAAGCAGGAAATAAAGCAAGATCAGAAGATCCTCAGTAAAGCTGAAATCATTGACCATCCACAGCCACAACTGGCTTTCCAAGAGCAGAAGGCTTATATGATTTGCCCAAATTCTGAGAGGTAGTAAATGATACAGCAATACCTGAACCCAACCCTTCTGTCACCAAATTCTTCCACAAAAATAGTGTAATTTCTTTCAGTTTAAAAATCAACAAATGATCCCCACCAAATGACTTCAACATATTACTATAGTTTCTTTGGCACTACTTTCAACCTTACTTTGATACTGGTATCTGCCCTTCCTTCTGTCTAAATGATAATTCATTTCTGACCTTTATCCCATGGTTGCATTCCACCTTGTTCTATTTCTATATTACACAAACTCACCTTTTCCACATCTCTGGGCCTATTAGTCCATTTTGTTTGACCTCATACTCACCTCTTCACTACAACATAGAAAGCATATCTTTTCTTAATGATTCGGATGACTCTTGGACAAATGATACCACCAAAGGGATTTCAGTATGCACCTCCCTTTTTCCCAATGCCCAGCTTTTGGAATTGTGGAGGAATTCCAGTATTCTTCACTGTGGGACCAATTCTCAGAGAGTCAGAAGATGAATTAAAAATGATTATGGAAGGTATTTTTGGACAGAGTTTCTTCCTATTGTCCATTTATAAACTTCTGAAGTTTCTAAGATTCCTTTATTTTCTATAGAAGTTTTCATAGCATTTGAGGGCTCTAAACATGGATGAGCATAAATAGGGCAGGGAGTATGGTGACTCTAAATGGGAAATTAACTTTAATTATGCTTCCCTCTGCAAGGAAATTTTTCTTGGTATTTAACTTATCTCCTTCATGCTACATTGCTCTGAATATGTGCTTCAATTTTTGAAGAACTTGCCCTTAATTGACTTCCTCATGAATTTTTAATCTTTTTTAAAAATTTCATTAAAAAAAAAACACATGGCATATCACATTGGTGTGATAGACTATTGTAAGAAGCCACCTGGCTCAAACCCAGCTTATACTTGTCCTTGGTGCTAAAGTTTAGTTTCGAAACTAAGCAATTCTAAGAGCAGAACCAATATAGTTGCAGTGTTTGATGTGTGTGCCCTTCACTGCTATTATTGGTGAAGGGCACTTGCCAAAAGTAGGATGGTTGATGCTTAGTTAAGGATTAAGTGACTTGTCTTTTTCAGGGAAACCCAATTCACTCTGGCTCTCATTGATTGGCTAACAATAAGTGCCCAAGCACCACTTAATGGTTATTTTTTGGGCCCTGATGGATCAGAGTGAATGTAACATGAGGCCAACAGTCCTGAAGGTCTTCCCCTCCCACTTTGATTTTTTTTTCAAATTAAAGGGGCCATGCCTTGACTTACCTCTTAAACCAGCCTAATCACTGAATGGGCATTGCCTCACTCAAAGTGAGAACTTGGAAAGACCTTAGCTTAAAAAGGCCAAAGTCTCCCACTGTATCCTGGGCCATCTCCAGTTCTGATATATATCTGGCCACTGGACCCAGATGATTCTGTAGGAGAAAGTGAGACTGATAACTTTGCACAGCCTCCCCTCACTTAAATCCAATTCAATTGAAAGTAATGGCATCATCTTCTTGATGTCACAATCCTCTTCTGAGAACAAAGGACAAACCACAACTTGTGAGTAGTCTGAGCTGCCCCAAATGGGGACCTAGCTGGCCCGTTCCAGTCTGGCAGCTCAGCTCCTCCTCTATTATGCTGTAAGGGATGATGAAGGGGATAGTTTTAGAAAAACCTTTGAAGATTTATATGACCTGATGCAAAGTGAAGTGAGCAAAAGCAGGAAACAATTTGTACAATAGCAATGATACCGTAAAGACTTAGGAACTTTGATCAACACAATGGAACCAGAGGATTCATGGTGATATACGCTATCCATCTCCAGATAGAAAGGTGATAGACTCATTGTGTATATTAAAGCATATTTTTTGAACATTGCTAATGCAGGAATTTGTTTTGCTTAATTACATGTATTTGTTATAGTTTTCGTTTTTCCTTTTTCAGTGAATGGTGGAAGGAGAGGTGAGAGGGAGAGAATTCAGAACTGAAAATAAAATATTAAAAAAATACGAAAGGTCTAGATAAAGTCTTTCCCTTCCCTCTAGTATGCAGTGTAGACCCAATTTGGAGAATTTATGGGAGAATATGCATGAAAGTTTCATGGGCTAAGAAGGCATGGATGACTATGGTCTGTGTTATTGGAAGCAGTACCAACACTGAAGAAATCACAGATCTATTTGAGTAATGAGGTACTCCTGGTGCCTATCACAGACTATTATATAGGTGCCTAATAAATGGATTTATTTGTTTAAATTGTAACCAGTATTCTTTCTACCTCTTCACCTTTATTTGGATATCCTATTGAGGACTCCACTTCTTATATCCCATTCTACTAATGGCAACTTCTCCTATTCCTCTCAAATTACAGAGCCAGGAAAAGGTATGAGCATACTTCTTGTTTCCCTCTCCCACTTCTATGCTGTTCTTCTATCAGCATTCCTCAGTGGCCTTGCTTCTTTTGTAATCCATCCCATCCCCTGACATAAACATTAGGAAATTCAGTATTCATGTTCACAAAACCTTTAACAAACTGACCTCTCAATTCTTTAAATTCATCATTAAATTCATCAACTTAATTTTCTTTTCTACCTTGCTTTAGCCACATACCTGCATATTAATGTTTTAAATCTCACTCTTTTGAAATTGTACCACCTTTAAAATTAAATTTTTTTTTAAAAAATTCTATTCTGTAACCATAGAATTCTATTTTTCTCCTTCTAATCACATTCACAGTAAACTGGAGGTAGCAAGATGCGGTAAAAAAAAAAAAAGAGCATTGGATTTGGAGTCAGAGAATCTGGGATTCATATCATAGCTCTACCAGTGTAAATTTGTATGACCTTGGGCAAGGTGCTTAACTATTTATAGGCCTTAGTTTCCTCATCTGTAAGTGATGGGGTTGGGTTAAATGAACTTTAAGATAATTTCCCGCTCTAAATCTATTTCCTATGATCCTACTGTTTGCTCTTATTGTGATTTTTACCCTCATTTTCCCCTTTCTCCCATTCCTATTTTCTAGGTCCATCTCCCCTGACTCAAACTTCACTTCTCTCTATGCCTGATTTTTAACCCATGGTTTGCCATTTTAATGTTTAATTTCTTAATACCCTAGAAATTCTTGCCCTTGTGTCCAACCTGTGAATCCTTGTCCTTAGTTAATCTCCACCATCTGATTCCTCCACTCTTGCTCCAGTGCTGCTTAGCATTACTAGGGAAAATAATATAACTGAAATCATTCTGTACACTAATAAATTCATGTTAAAGAATCTCCACTGTATCTTTACTGCTGCTTAACAATCCTCTGCCCTTACTGACTTCTTACCTCTTCACCTAGTGCCTGTCCCAACCCTTCTCTTCTACCAAGCCCACCTCCAGTCCCCATATTTAAAGCAGATAATTTAGTCATTTATTTCATTAAGAAGATTGAAGCCGTCCTACATGACCTTTCTTTAGAATCCTCATCCATTCCTCAAACCTTCTTGGCATCATTAGTCTTTCCTCTTCCTTCCCTAGTTAGACTAATCCCTTTTTCCGGTGCCTTTGATCCCATTCCCTGTAATCTCCAGCAATCATCCCCTCTTTCATCCATCTTCAATTTCAGCCTTACCACTAGTTCCTTTCTATCTGCCTATAAACATGTTTATATCTTCTTAATCGTAATAAAGACTTCCCTTGACCCACCCCATTCATCTACTGTTCCATCTTCCTGCTCTACTTCACAGAAGAATTCTTGGGGGAAAAAAAAAGCTCAGTGCTTAATGACTTCACTTCCTCAGGAAACAATCCTTTCTCAACCTCTTACAATTTGGTTTCTGTCCTAATTCCTCTACTGATTTAGGAAGGACATGGTAGATATTGTCAAGTTTTTGAAGGGCTGTCACTTGGAAGTGACATAAAGACATTCTTTATGGCCCTAGGAGCCAGAACTAGAAATAATGACTAGAAGTTAGGAAGAGGTAAATTTATCTTGATATCAGGAAAAAATTCCTAACAATTAAAACTATCGCCCACCTTGGTGACACAGGTCTGAGGCTGAGGCTGGTGGATTGATTGAACTCATTAGTTATGAATTACAGTAGGGCTAAAGCTAATTGGACGTCTGCATTGTTTGGGACCCCTGGGAGCAGAAGGTAAGGTGAGAGGCTACCAGGATGCCTAAGGAGGAACAAAACTACTCAGGTCAGAAATGGAACATATCAAAGCTTATCATCCTGGGTGTGCATGAATGGCCACTGCACTTCCAAGCTATGAGAGATTGGAAGACTCAGCCTCAAACAAACAAAAATTAGAACCATTCAAAAATAGAATGGGTTACCTAAGGAAGCAGTGGGTATCCCCTCCTTGGAAATCTTCAAGAAATAAGTGAATGATGACCAGGTGTTGGGCATATTATAAACCAGTGGTGTCAAACAAATTGAAACATGTCTGTGACTGCATATTGACTTAAAAAACCACAAATTAACATTATCTATGTTTAATTATATTTTTATTAATTTTTGAACATTTCCCAATTACATTTTAAACTGGTTCTGCCACACTGAGGAATTTTGCAGGCCACAAGGCAGTGAGTTCGAGATCCTAGTTGTAGGCAGAATTATTTTTCAGTATTATATTCCCTCTGGGATAACTTTCCACAGTGCTTAGCTTCTGAAAGGCACTTAATAAATATTAACTGACTGACTAATGAGTCAGATCTCCATAAGGAGGCTACTATTTCTACTCAGAATTCTAGGGGTAACCCAGAGAGTCTGAATTTCCATTTCTATCACTCATGAACTCCCACATGCACGCTCCCAATTGCTTATCAGCTAGTAGCCTCAATTTTCTTTTAGAGAGAGAATTTACTAAGTATGGTGTGAACAGTTGGTATAAAACATTTCCTTCAGATTGGAGACATACTTGCCATTTGCTCATAATAGGAACCTGGGATGAGTAGGCTCAGACTTACAAAGCTAGTTTGGTGCATGTGTAGAGAACACGTATGGCAAAGTGGCACCTTGAATATCTTGGTTCCTGGAAGTCCTTTTCTCATTATGTAGTCCTCATGAGGGTATCTAGGTATTTACTACTGGGGTCCAGGAAAAGCAGTCCATAGCCAGTACTTCTCTCTGTTGTGAGGGATCGTGATCACTGAAGCTGTTGTCATTCTCATGTGACTATCTTTCCATCTAACTGCAGGCATTTCCTTTGTCATTTATCACTGTTGCTTTGGTGAACTCTGCTACTCTCATTTGTCCCTGACTGGAAACTTTGATGAATCTTCTGAACTCGGTTGGACACCTGGGATGGGGGTGGAGTGGGAGAGGAGGAATTCTATTTCTCCTCCAATGCAATTTCCTTTAAAGGGCTTGACTAGAATCCCTCTATCACTAGACTAGCCTGATGCTGGAATATGAGATTTTTTTTTTAAATTTTATTTATTTTATTCCTTATTTATGGAATCAAACAAGCATTTCCATGACATAGTATAATAAAAAAAAGATGATTGTATATGAAACTGCAAATCTATACTGTTCTCCATTCATTTGACATTGTAGCTAAACAAGTCAGCATCCCAAATGAGTGTTACACTATCCCATTTCTGTCTCTACTTTTGAACCCATGTCTTCTAGCCTCTAAGGACTAGTTCTCTTTCCTCCCACCCTTTTTCTCTGACATATGGACTAATATTCTCTAACAGGGAACAAAAATGTTCCTTTGGCTTGATTTGGCCCTGCTTCTCTAGACATAGCTTCCTGGTATCTAAGCAAAGTATCAGCTTTGATCAACTCACATGGTATTATGGTTTACCTATTCATCTGTGCAAATTGGAAGGGGAATAAACTGGAGAACAGATAGTAGACATAGCACCCATAGCTTAGGTGCATAGGAACAAAAACTTAGACTAAGGCAATATATATACATATGTATATGTATATATACATGCATATATATCTACATATGATGTAGAGATGTGTATATTGAATTGAGCTTAACTCTTTTCCACCCCAAAATTTGCCCTTTCTCTTGAGTCTCCTAGTTCTATGAATGGTGTCACTATTTTTCCAGTCACTTATGTTCAGAATTATTTTCAGCTCTTCTTCTCTTACTCATTTTGCAAATCATCAAACCCTGTCAATTCTACCTCTGCAATATCTCTCATATTCAGTCTCTCTTTTCTGTCTCCAGCTATCCAAATTTAAGCCCTCTTATCTTCTCTTTTATGTTATTATTATAGCTTCCTAATTATTCTCACTGTGTCCAAGTTCATCTCCAGAAGCAGCATTACATAACAGAAAGAACATTGGATTTGAGGTTCAAAATTCACCACAGTCATTTACTGCCTGTGTGACTTTGGGTAAGTCACTTAACTTGTCTAGGACTCAGTTTTCAAACTTGTGAAATGAGGAGGTTGGACTAGATGACCTCTAAGATCCCTTCTAGCTCTAAATTGTGATCCTATGATATCTCTTCCTTCAACCCTATATGCTGTGGCCAGGCAAATCTTAAAAGATATCTATTAAGATATTATTCTTTTTCTCATAAGTTATTAATAGATTCCTCCATTGCCTCTTGAGTAAGGTCCAAATTCTAATTCAGAAAATATTTATTAACTCCCTACTTTATTCGGATTTTCTTAGAAGTTAAATTTAAATCTAAATTTAAAATTTAGATAAAACTTGGATGCTTCTTTCATTGAATTTACATATTCATAATAGGCATATATGACATATAAAAACAACTATTTTACAATAATACATACATACATACATATATATATACACATATTTATGTAAAGAGGGAAATGTGAAATGGTTTGTGAGGTCGAAGGAGGCAAGGTTTTTATTGATAGTACATCAGTGAAAGTTTTCTGGAGAAGGTAGAATTTAAATTGAGCTTTAAAAACGCATAGAAATTGAACAAATGGCATCAGATACAGGGAATGGAACAAGGAAAGGCAGTGGGGAGAGAAAGCATGGGGGTATATACTGAGAATGAAGAATACTTTAATTTGGCTGGAGTATAGGATAAAGGGGAATAGACTGCGATTAGGCTGAGAAGGTAGTGTGGAGCCATAATTTATATGGCCTTAAATGCCAGGCAAAAAGGTTGGAACTTCACTCAGTAGGGAACTATTGTAGGACTTTGAGCATGAAGGAAAGAAAGAAGGAAACAAGTATTTATTAAGCACCTACTATAAGCCAGGTACTGTGCTAAGTTCTTTACAAATAATATCTTGTTTCATCCTCATAATAACCTTAGGAAGTGTGTTACTATCACCATTTTACATGTAAGGAAACTGAGGCAGACAGAAGTTAAGTGATTACCTCTATGGTCTCTTCTAGTGCTAAGATGTGAACCTATGATATCCCTTCTTTTAACCATATATATGCTATGGTCACATATCTTAATAGACATCTACCAGGATATTACTCAGTATAATATTGATGACCATATATGTATGCAGTGAAGTTACATGGCCATACATATGCAGAGAAGTGATATAGTTATATATATATATATGCATAAAGAAGGTCATTCTGGCAATAATGTGAAGGATGGATTGGAGGAGAGGAGGGAAGACAGAAAACCTGTTATTAGGCTTTTGCAATAGTTCAAGTAGATCTTAATGAGGGCATATACTTACTTGAATGTTGAATATGGGATTAGAAATGAAGGGATGGAGAAAGGCTGAAGCAAAGGGACTTGGTAATTGGTATATTTTAGGTAGTTAAATACTTGTTGAATACTGAAAAAAAGGGTCTTTGGGTATGTCAATTAGGAGGTTAGTAATGATCTGAGAGAGTTTAGAAAGTAGAGGCATTGGATATAGGCAACTTTTTTATGAATTTGGCTCTATACATAAGGAAAGATATAGAACTGTAGTTGAATTGGGACAAAAGGGAAAACTTTTTTGGGTTAGGAACACTCAAGACCATCTAGTAGACAGAAGTAAAGGAAAGATTGAAGATAATAACAATAATAATTGGCATTTATATAACTTTTAAGATTTGCAGAGTCCATGCATTATCTAATTTGAGTTTCACAGCAACTCTATAAAGTAGGAACTACTGGTATTGCTATCCTCATTTTATGGATGAGGAAACTGAGGAAGAGTCACTTCTGTGACTTGTAAGTGTTGGAGATAGGATTTGTACCTAGTTCCTCCTGCCTTCAAATTCAGCACCCTGAAGTGGGGTAGAGAGAAGAATGATTGTTGGAACAAGATCTTAGAAAAGGTGTGCAGACTTGGGTACGGATAATAGAAGGATTACTTCAGTGAAGAATGATGAGACAAAATGGAAAGAGAGAAAATAGCTGATGATATCGAGTTGTCCTGAGGAGTAGAGAAGAGAAATGGAGGAAAATCCAAATTGGTGTCCTTACTTTTCTTAGTGAAGTCTTGTCCTCTACCTTTTAATTTTTTTTTTTTTTTGATTAGGAAGATTTGGGATTGTAGTCAGATGAAAAGGAGTAGTGAAGGAAAGTGGAAGATAAGAATCTTCACTGGTTAAGGGGATTGGTTGAGGGCTTGAGATAGGCAAATGTTTTGAAAGAGCCATCATGGGGAATAAGATTTGCTACTCAGAACTCTCTTCAGTTTAATTCCTATCTATCTCCCCAACCTTATACTATAACTGTTCATATACTCTGTTTTCCAAATGTTTAAAATGCTCTATTCTCAATTCTCATTTCATACTAGTTCTTTGGAATGCAGTAGATTAGTAATAAAAGACTTAATATTCAGGATCTAATAGTATCCTTCTGATAAACCAACACTTTAAGTATTATTTAATTCATTACAAGAATCTTTTAATAATAATAGCTAGATAGTTCCTTAAGGTTTGCATTGTACTTTGTAAATGTTACCTTACTTTGTCCTTACAACCCTGAGAGATAGGTACTGTTTTACATATGAGGAAACTGAGGCAGACAGAGGTTAAATGACTTGCCCAGGGGTCATACAGCTAGTAAGTGTCTGAATCCAGATTTGAATTCAGGTCTTCCTGACTTCTGACCTTATTCTCCATTCACTGTGCCACATAGCTCTGACCTTTAAAAGAGGATGGCAAATCTTACTCTCTCAACCTTATAGTTTTGAGGCATAAAGGATTTTACAGAACCAATATTAAGAAGCTTTAGGCATCTTTTAGACAATTGCTTTATATATGTTTATTTTGGCTATTTCTGCATTTTGGCACAGCACATAGAAAACAAAAAATAGCAAACAGAGTGAGAACATTTTATAAATTAGGAAGCAGGCCCACTGCAGCTATTTGATTTGCTCAAAATCTAGTAGCTAGTTAATAGCAGAGCTGGGATGAGGAGACCTGAGTTCTAATCTCATCTCTGCCACTAGCTAACCATGTGACTGTTAGCAAGCTACTTAACCTCTTAGGGTTTTGGTTTCCTCATTAGTAAGGTGAAAGAACTTCAAACATCTCAAAGTTCTCTTGTAGGTATATGATTTTTTTTTTTAATATGTGAAGGTAAGAGTACTACAACAATTGACCTGAATCTCATCTTAGAATCCTTTCTCCAGTATATCAGTGCATTACAAAAATAATGTTTTTACCTGTTAGTTATAACTAACATAGGATATTAGCTAGACTAGATGTAACCTAACTAATTATCCCATTTTGCCCAGAAGGATAGTGGTGAGGACAGGGAACAGAATGTTCATCTGGTGCTAAGTGTGTGAATTATTTTGTATAATGACAGCAATAACGAATTGAGTAGACAGAATTCCTAAGGGCCTTTGATAGGAATGAAATTGTCACAATAAAAAGTAAAGGTATCTCGAATAGATTATCAGTGTAGGCAAAACAAAAAGTCATGAAGTCAACCACCAGAACTGTAACTTTTATTTGCTAACAATATCTTAATAAACAGGCTTACTTTATCTGTAAGACCTGATAATACCTCTTGGGAAATAATAGAAAAATAAAATACAATAATAATTAGTAATTTGTACTTTGTACAAAAATCTTATTATGTTGCTCAGCAGGTAGTTTTGCTAAACCCCATATTTTTTTCAGCAAATAGATGGCAAATGTGATGCAGATCACCATAAAAACTCTCTAGTGTTGAGAGCTGAGCATTCTATGACACTATTAACTTGTAGGCATGCCAGCACATGAAAATTTACACGGAGCATCATAATAGTATGATGAAAACAATACCACCTTCAAACAAATATGGGCTACTTTACTGCTGAAGTAAAGTAGATAATAGGAAGGTTCCCCTAGGGATGGTGGTTCAATTGTTAATACCTTTTCATTATGATTATTTCTCTACCATACTGTGATTATAAGCAGAAAAGAGAATGTAGTATGTGTTAGGAACCTGAGTGCAACGTAAATATTGACGGTTTAAATGCTGATGGAATCCCAAGAAGAAAGGTAGTTTAAATCCTTGTTTGCCTAAACTATGAGGTCTTATTTCCCTGTTGCAAAACCAGATGGGTGCATTGTTAATGTTCATAACTAATGGCAAACAAAGCTCAAAGACAAGCTCCCAAAGAGACATGCTTATCATGACCTTTTATGTGGACAAAAGCAATTTTCAGTAGCAGTCAATTATAGCTCTATGAACGATAAGATCTAGAAAGGTGTAACCTGGGTATCTTTATATAACTTCAATATTCAACCAGTTAATAAAGTTTGTAAGATTTGTGCCATAACAGAAGATTTCTTATGTGTTCTTTGATTTTGATTATATTGCAACCCTTCTACAGTATCTACCATTTAAATTTTGACGTGGCTGTTTAAATATTATCTAAAGTGTTTCATCAAATACATACTAATATGTACACATACATCATTACATCTTATGGCTATGCTAGAACAGCAAACAATGGAGAGCAATCTTATTTACTTACAATCTAATTTCACAGAAAATACGTAAAATAGAAATCCATGTTTAAAGCCCACCACGTTGAATTAGAGGCTCTCTTGAGATAAAGCACCAAATACAAGTAGAAAGATCACATTCTTCCTTTCAGATAGGAATACATTGAATGTAACCACCGTATTGCCTCATGGTTCTTTCAAAGGAAGGAAAGGCATGAATGCTTTTAATTCGACCGCAATATAGATAAAACAGAGTTATTGCTTTTTCAAAAAAAAGTATTAGGACATGTCTCTATCTTTTTCCAATCTCATATCTCAAGATGAGGATTTCAGTACTTTCTAAAACATGTGTTCCAAATTATATAGTTTTTAAAATTATAGTAGAAAGGCTAAATAAACATCCAAATCTAAAGTTTGGTCATGTCTTTTCATTTTGTAATAAACACAAATATAGAAGAAAAAGAAAAAAAAACACCTAGCTATACCTATTGGATTCAGTAAGAAGATTTCAGTCAACCCCTGTACTGAGAAATAAAAGATCTGTGGCCACATCCTTTAGAAAGAAAAAAAGTGAAACCTCAGAAATAGTCAACAAAATATCTTGGAAATCTGGAGTTGGTAATACCAATTATTATTATTATTTTGGTTAAAGCATTTCATAAACAATATGTCTTTTGAAAGTCAATCCAGTGATTATGATGGAATACTATTGTATCATAAGAAATGATGAGCAGGATGCTCTCAGGAAAACCTGGAAAGACTTGCATGGGCTAATGCAAAATGAAATGTACTGTGTACAAAATAACAGCAATATTGTAAGATGATCAGCTGTGAATGACTTAGCTATTCTCAGCAATACAACCATCCGTGACAACTCTGAAGGACTTATGATGAAAAATGCTATCCATCCCGGAGAAAGAATTGATGGTGTCTGAATACAGATTGAAGCATACTTTTTTTACTTCATTTTTCTTGAGGGTTTTTTTTGGGGGTCTATGTTTTCTTTCACAACATGACTATTATGGATATGTTTTGTGTAACTACACATGTATAACCTATATGGAATTGCTTGCCCTCTCAATGAGGGGTGGGAGTGGGGAGGGAGCAAGGGAGACAATTTGGAACTCAAAGTTTTATAAATGAATGCTAAAAATTGTTTTTGCATGTAACTGGGGAAAAAACAAATTAATTTTTTTTAAAAGTGAGTCAATCCATATTTTAAAAAAATGAGGAATAGTGAAAATTTTGGTCATGAGTATCCTTTCTCGTTTTTACTCCAACTATCAAAATTGGAAGACAGAATCCATAAAATGAAATAAGGGAATATGTTGCTACTCCAGGAAGAATATGGAGGTCACTGGGAAAATCATGATAATCATGCACATATGAGATATCTGTTTACCCTACATTAGCTCTGAATTTTTTGTCATACACATTTTCTGTATTAGAAAAGATCTCTCCAAAGAGAAATGACCAAGAAGTGTTTCATTTTCTTTTTTCAAGTTTGGAAAAAGGGGGCACAAGGTAAATCTGTTCCAAGGACTAGCTTAAATATTTTGACATTAGGAAAATGAAAAGCAATATATAAATTAGTAAATATGAGATAGTTTGGGTTCTTTAACACTCAAAACACCTGAAGAGAGGAAATTGCCTGAAGTGGGAATATTTTATTGACACAAAAAGACATAAAATAAAAAAATAGATTGAGATATAATTTTAAGCTTGGAGAAAGTCTAAAGCTTATATATTTCTTAATTTTATGTAAACATGATTAAAATTAATACCAGTTGTGTAATTTAACTGATACTGAACAGGCTGTTCTTTTGAACACAATTATTCCTGTTTTAGGCAAATTATGTTACCAGTTTCATATTTATCTATCTCTGAACTAAACTAGTATTGGAACATTCACTTTGAAGAGTAATTATGAATTTACTTAATAAGTATAAAGTACTTTGGAAGAAAATATTAAATGTGTTATTGATGTTTGCCAAATGCAATATGGTGATATGTTTATGATGTAAAAACAATAATTTTAATTAAGAACTATTTGGTCAGCATATTTTCATACCGTTACCTACTTTTTATCATAATTTTACACAGACATATTTGAACTAATGATAATAAAATTATTTATATAAGACATTCCTATTCTCATAATTGATTTAAAAAGTATATCACCAGAGCTCACTGTATTAATGTTAAATAATAATTTTCCCATTAAACCAGTATTTTTCTGGTCATATAAAGAAAGTCCTGATTAATAATATAAAGCATTGTTTGTTTTCCAAATTGTCTGATTTTTTCCCCCTTTATTTGAACTTTCACTCAGTCTTCTAGGTTCTTTCCATTATTATTATCCTTTCATGTTTCCTACTTGATTTTCACAAAATGTGGTTATTACACCTAGTGTAAAATAACCAGTAACAATGTAGTAATAAAAACAATTCTAAACAACCTGCCCTGTACACCCAATTGAATTTAAGTACAACATATGAATTGAATTTGTTGTCTGTGGATCTAGAGGTAAACCTATTACTCTTAGGGCACTACAAGTAGTAGTAAAGTTGCTAGTTTTGAACAGTGCAATACAGACCTGCAGTGTAAATCCTGTCCTAGTAGCATGGCATTGTAGATCATTTCACTGAAGGAGAAGCTTCTAACACCACTGGATTTCTTTTCATTTTGAAATCCACTAATGGAAGGGGACCCTTTCTGAATTTTTAAAATTGGAAGTCTAGAATTTAACAAGTATAAAGTATATATCCCTGTACACATTTACATTAACTTGCTAAATGAGAGATTGCATAGGTAAAACACACACACACACATTGTTAATACAGTTCCAGATTTCACTCTAAGGATATATGTGTGTGTATTCACTCTCATTAAAGCAAATCAAAACTTAGATTACAATTTACAAAACATGCATATATTATATAAAACCAAAACCAGAGTTACGCAAGATGGGCAGGCACAGATGAGGTACGATTTACATCACTGGAGGGAGTACCATATCTATGAGACCACAGATCATTTGAAGTATTTGAAACTTTGTCTTTCATTCAATGATGAAAATGTAAACATCCACAAAAATTATTCTTCTATTTTTTCCATGAATTCAGTGATCATTTCAAGATACTTTTAGAAGGATATTACAACAAATAACTTGAATAAAAGCATTTTGGTCATCAAATGATTTAGGTCTAGAAATAATTTAGCATTGCAATAGCCACCAATAGATACATCTTGTAAAACTGCATTTGTTAGCAAATGAGTGTGAATTAGCTTAATTATCATGATGACTCTGAAGACTAAGCAGTTTTGTTTTAATGACACTCAGAAACCACTGCAGTCAAATGAACAAAATATACTCACTTGAAGAAAAAAAATGATTACAAAATTTTTGCTGTGATATTAGTGACTAAATTAGAATTCTTATCCTCAGGAGGAATAACAATGCTATAAGTAAAAGAAAATGAAAATGGTAGAAATGGAATACAGTGGTTTCTATTCATTGTAGTCAACAAAATAGGAGTATGTGTTTAAGTAAAAATTAAAGAGCATAGACTATTCCCAAAATACATGCATAGAGTTCACTTTGGCAATAACTAAAAGTAGGATAGAACATATTATAAGCAAGATCCTCTCTGACTTTAGAATGGAAAGGTTGAACCTGGGCAAGTTAGCTTTCTTCTCCAGACCTCAGTTTCCTTATCTGTAAAATGACAGGGTAAATGACTAAATGATTTCTTAGGTACCTTCCAGCCCTAAAATCCTGTGAAATTATATAGAATTAGTATCTGCAGTTAAAAGAAAATAAATCTAGATTAATGATTCAACATTTCTAATCTCAGTATCATTGTGGAGGATTTTTTGGGGGGAAAGAGAGAGAGAGAGAGAGAGAGAGAGAGAGAGAGAGAGAGAGAGAGA